>NC_058098.1:141487500-141802500 GCF_020171115.1 Neogale vison | reverse complement strand
GTGGCCGTAAGGGCCCAGACTGAAACAGGCTGGACAGGAGCTACAGCAGGTGTCCACCTTCCTGCTTGGAGCTGCCAAGTCTCTGCGCTCCACATCCTTCTGCCCCAAACCGAAGAAATCTGGAATAGAAAATTGAGGGCCTGTGATTGGATCAGTTTTCCATAAGAATAAAAGGCAAACAAATCAATAACTCCTGAACAAGTTGGATATGCAAATATTTGAAAGGATGGTTATTAAAACCCGTAATTCAGTCTCCGTGGTCTGTCATGATCTTTATTAAAGAAGTTTCTCAATTCCTCAGCCCATGTATATATAATGTGAGATTGGAAGTAATGATATTCATTGCAAGCTCTGGGAATAGTCCCCTTCCTCTGAAGGACATAAACAATGAATATTTATATTTTAAAGAAAAGGAAGAGTTATGGTATATTACTTTTCAATAATTTTATATGAATTCAATAAACAGATTATGAATATCATAAATCTCAGTTTATTAAACTAATGGTATCTGCTGGGTAACGGGACAGGTTATTCCATCAAACAAGGAAAATACCAATGTTTGATATAGGACACGTTTTTCATTGATCATGGATTTTCATTTCATTGATATCTGTGAGCCTAACGTGATGATCTTCCCTTGGAAGCACTGAGACAGAGGGAGAAAGCCGCGGGCTGGCGTTGGTCTGCTCAGAGAGAGAGCAGGGATTTCTGGGTCCAGTGGTATTTTTGTTTCCCACCGTTCCTTCACCCATTGGCATTCACGGGTTCTAATTTCTTCACAGGCCCACCAACATTTGCCGTCTTTTGCTTTTTGATACTTGTCCGTCTCCCCGCTGGAAGGTGACCTCTCGCGGTGGTTCCGAGTTGCCCTCCCCTGATGACACGTGACATCGAGAGTCCTGTCGGCCATCTGGAGAGAGTTGTAAGTTACAAGGGGCAAAATGGGCTATAAAATATCATGCCTGTGACACTCCCACTTCCGAAAGAATGTGTGTGTCTGAACACAAAAGTCCGTGGGAAGATACCTACAGGGGCGCCGACAGATGTTGTATCTGGTACCGTACTTTTTCATGTTCTTTTTACTTGCCTTTGTTTTTCCTACAGTGACAATGTACTGTTTTGAAATAAGAAACGCGAGGTACAAACGCACGCTGTCCTCCCCCTTGGAGTCCTCGTCTGGGTCTGAGTCTCAGGGACTGCGACATGTTGTCAGCCCACTTGCAATGCGGCAGCCAGACCTTACGTCCCACTTGCCGAGTTTGGCTCAGAGGTGCCTTAAAATGCCATTTTCTTCACATTTCTTCATTCTGCAAGGAATCATTCTAGGTAGCGTGTGGCCTGGTACCTGGGTGGCCCACGTCGGCACCGTGGGGGCAACCCCGGGAGGTGGCAGTGCCTCCTCCATTGGCCAAATCCACTTTAAAAAAAATTCCTTACACCAGTTAGAATGGCCAAAATTAGCAAGACAGGAAACAACATGTGTTGGAGAGGATGTGGAGAAAGGGGAACCCTCTTACACTGTTGGTGGGAATGCAAGTTGGTGCAGCCTCTTTGGAGAACAGTGTGGAGATTCCTCAAGAAACTAAAAATAGAGCTTCCCTATGACCCTGCAATTGCACTCCTGGGTATTTACCCCAAAGACACAGATGTCGTGAAAAGAAGGGCCATCTGTACCCCAATGTTTATAGCAGCAATGGCCACGGTCGCCAAACTACAGAAAGAACCAAGATGCCCTTCAACGGATGAATGGATAAGGAAGATGTGGTCCATATACACTATGGAGTATGATGCCTCCATCAGAAAGGATGAATACCCAACTTTTGTAGCAACATGGACGGGACTGGAAGAGATGATGCTGAGTGAAATAAGTCAAGCAGAGAGAGTCAATTATCATATGGTTTCACTTATTTGTGGAGCATAACAAATAGCATGGAGGACAAGGGGGGTTAGAGAGGAGTAGGGAATTTGGGTAAATTGGAAGGGGAGGTGAACCATGAGAGACTATGGACTCTGAAAAACAGTCTGAGGGGTTTGAAGTGGCGGGGGGGTGGGAGGTCGGGGTACCAGGTGGTGGGTATTATAGAGGGCACGGCTTGCATGGAGCACTGGGTGTGGTGAAAAAATAATGAATACTGTTTTTCTGAAAATAAATAAATTGGAAAAAAAAAGAAATTATAGGAAAAAAAAATTCCTTTAAGAAAACGCTGCTTCTGTTGGCAGGCTTATTTCCTCAGGAAAGAGACAAGCGAGTGCTCTGACGCGCCCTGGGAAGAACATCACCCTTGTAAATCTGATTTAGCTGAACAGACTTTGAGAGCATTAAACCACGAGGGTAAGGGAGAGCGCATTAAGGAGGGAGGACGCATTGGTTTATAGAACTCAACGGAACTGCTGCCTGTGACTGGATGCCAGACGCAATGACTGGAGTGCAGCCCACGGCCAGGTTGTAAATGTGTGCAGATCAGGAGTTAGAGAAGCTGTTCCATGGGCCTGCCGGCTCATTTCCTTCCAACCGATGTCTGGACTTTTCCGTGCCTCCGTTTCCCACCTCCTTAGATGCAAACGACGGGTCTCCTCCCATTGACCCCTTGAGAGGAATGTGCAGAATTCTTCATTTAGAAGATGAACTAGCTCTTTGCAGACTCATCCTCCGGCTTCCTCTTCGTCTGACTCCCTGATCTCATTACTTGTCTCCAGAATACTTGAAGGATTCAGCACAGTGGTCCTTTGCCGTTGGAGAGCTAGACGTCAACGGGCCAGTTGCTGGCAGAAACCAAACAGGGGCCAGCGGAGGGATTCGTTTCTTTCACTAACTCGAGTAAGAACACACACCTAGTCTTGCACTTGGAGAATGTGTTGTAGGGCGCAGAAAATGGTATACTGCATGCATTAGCCTTCGTCTGGAAACTCAAATATTTTTCCACCTCATTCTGTCCACGATGAGTGACCATGATAACGGTCACAGGGATAAGACGTACTGATGGAGTATTTTATAGTTTGCAGAATACACTTATCATTTGCTCCCTGACCGAATGCTGGCAGCAACCCGTGTTTTACTATCTACCTGCGAGTTTTCCCACCTACTCATGAGGAAAACAGAACACATGCTCTTAGGGATGCTGTACAAAGTTCACTTTCTTTCTTTCTTTTTTTAAAAAGATTTTACTTATTTATTTGACAGACAAAGATCACAAGCAGGCAGAGAAGCAGGCAGAAAAAGTGGGGTGGGGGGCAAGCAGACTCCCTGCTGAGCAGAGAGCCCGATGCGGGGTTTGATCCCAGGACCCTGAGGTCATGACCTGAGCTGAAGGTAGAGGCTTAACCCACTGAGCCCCCCAGGCGCCCGGAAGTTCATTTTCTACTCTTCAACTCCTGCAACTGATAACCTTGGTTCTCTAGGTTCTCAGAAACGGCTGGCTCTCCCTTCGCATTCTGGAAAACTATAGTAAGTTTCTTACCTACAGTCAGACGGCCAAATATCTCAGAGCTTCGGCTTGAAGTCAAGCCTTCAAACCCTAGTTTCTGTGTGCTCTCGGTGATAGCAGGAGCAATCTGTGGGCAAGGCTGAAGCCCAATGAGCAAGAAGGTCTTAGCAGGGGTGTCCGCAAACCACATCGGCAAATAAAGTCAGAGGCAGAGCTTTCAGCAGCGAATGTCTCACTGATGGCCACCGTCATGTTATTTCTGCTTTCAGAAACGTGTATCACTCTTACTTAATCTTTCCCAATAACTGGGTTTATTTATTCCATAGGTGGAAATGAGAGAAACCAGCCCAAGTGACAGTCATGTTGGAGAACCTCTGGGGTAGAGAGACCATCTGGAACCCCGTAGGGAAGGGGTAGGAGGTTAGACAGGCTCATTCTACATATGTCATTTCCCAGTGCTGAGAAATTGCATCAAGAGGTTGCACATAAATGCCGAACGGCCAGGGAGATAAGAGAGGCCCCTGGGGTATTCTGCATATTAAACCCCTTGTCAACGACAACCATTTATTGATGTGTGTAAAATGTTTTGGAGCTGGAAAGGGCTGTTACAGTAAGTGTCAAGTCTTATTATTATAAAATTCCAGGAGGGCTTTGCCAGAACATGTGCCTGTGACATTCCATTTTTTCTTCAGTGAATACTGTACTTTTAATAAAAAATTTTAACTCCCCTCAATAAGGATAATATTATTACTACTTAGCAAAAACATTGGAGAACAGCTTCCTTTGAGCCAATTGTGTCAGTGCAGACACTTGAAGGATCTGTATCTCAAGCGGGGGGAGCTCAGCTGGTCTTCCCTGCCTTCACTCACTGAATAACACAAACGCTTTACTTGTGAACTGAGGTATAACTTGGAATTGGCCAGTATTTCATACAAAATGCAATGATCCCATCAGTTCACACTCTGGATAGAATTTGCTGTCTGAAAAGGAAATATTCTTGTGTGGCTCACCTCCTGCCTCACCAAACAGTGCACCCGTCTCATGCAGTGCTTAACATTCTGAATTTTATTGTCTACGTTGATTATGACAAACTTCAAAAGAAGGTGCATGTAGAGAAAGGAGACCTCTCCTACACTGTTGGTGGGAATTCAAGCTGGTGCAGCCACTCTGCAAAACAGCATGGAGGTTCCTCAAAAAGTTGAAAACAGAGCTACCCTATGAGCCAGCAATTGCACTACTGGGTATTTACCCTAAAGATACAAACGTAGTGATCCGAAGGGGCACGTGCACCCGAATGTTTATAGCAGCAATGTACACAATAGTCAAACTATGGAAGGAACCTAGATGTCCATCCACAGATGAATGGATAAAGAAGATGTGGTATATATACACAATGGAATACTATGCAGCCATCAAAAGAAATGAAATCTTGCCATTTGTGACAGTGTGGATGGAACTAGAGGGTATTTCGCTTAACGAAATAAGTCAATTGGAGAAAGACAACTATCATATGATCTCCCTGATATGAGGAAGGGGAGATGCAACGTGGAGGGCTTGGGGGTAGAAAAAGAATAAATGAAACAAGATGGGATCAGGAGGGAGACAAACCATAAGTGACTCTTAATCTCACAAAACAAACTGAGGGCTGCTGGGGGGAGGGGTAGGGAGAGGGGGTGGGATTATGGACATTGGGGAGGGTATGTGCTATGGTGAGTGCTGTGAAGTGTGTAAACCTGGCGATTCACAGACCTGTATCCCTGGGACTAATAATACATTATATTTTTATAAAAAAAATAAATAAAATGTAAAAGTTCAAAAAAAAAAAAGAAGTCACATGTAAAGTCTGGCTCTCAGGATAAACACTGAGTTCATCATGTTGAGACACAGCGGCATGTCCCTAAAAGCCCAGAATAGATCCGCCTTTGGAATATTTCACAGATTGAAGGGAGGTGGGTATTGAGGAATAGGTCGGAGAGATCTGCATTTGTGTCCCCTGACAAGTGACTTCTCACAGAGTTATGGAGTTTCACCATTTTCTGGGACGGTCACAGCGATGCTGGATTCTGAGTTGACCTGAGCATATTGCTGAAGTCATGGTGGATGAGTGAGGAAGGGAACTGGCCGCATCGTTTCCCGCGTCCCCTCTAGGAAACACAGGAGATATGCTAGTAGACCTTTCTGAGAGTTTGTTTTCAGCTCTGGATCTCCTGGATTCACTTTCGCTGGTCATCTCCCCACATCCCTATAGGTTTTCTAATGGCAAAGGGGCACCTGCATTTCCTCTGAATGCCTCGTGATACAAACACACGACCTGGGGAGTGACCAAGTGGACAAAGTTACTGGATGCTTCCGTTGTTTATACAGTTCCCGCTTGGACTCACAACCATGGGTCCATGGTCCCAGAACTGAGCAAAGATAAACTCCTCTTAGGAAATCACAGAAATATTTTATTTTATTCCCTTTATCAATTTGTTTTCCTTTCTAGTCCGCCAAGCGGCTAAGGGTGCTTTCGAAGTCCATAATAATTGTGTTATAAGAACACAAGGAGGAAATGAGCGCCGGGGGGGTGGGGAGAATTGCAGATAAATCACCATAAGGGCAGCGTCTACATGATGGGGGTTTTTCCATCCCCAGGCTGTCATCATTGTTTTTAAGTCCGTGTTAGTCACAAAGGAGGAAAGCCGTGGCCACACAGTCACACTTCTTAATGGCAGGTGCTGGTGTCAGACACACCAAAGAGGACGCTGACAAGCGCTTGGGACGGCCTGCTTCTCTCTTCCCAGGAGTCAGCTCCTGTGAACTGGCTCTCTTGTCCCGTCCTCTTCTTGTTTGGGCTTTTAAGCAAGCCTGTCATCTAGTTGCATCCCCTTTCCAGTGCAAGGACATCCACTCTACCTGTTCAGCGCTAAGGTAGGCTCACTCCTTGCACGGAGCCCTCCTCTGTGGGTAACACGGTGCTCCCAGTACAGGAGCTGGGCCAGAAAGGGGCTCTTAAACTCTTAGTGTTTTGATGTTTTCAGTGCACCCATCCTTCTGACCTTGGTGGCTAGGCCTTCATCCTCAAGTGAAGACAGTATGCAGTAAGGGTGAGTCTATGTCCAGCACATTATCTATATCTGAGCTCATCTAGGGTGGGAGAACAGTAGACTTGAAAATGTGTCATGGCACCAACACAATAGAAGCTTATTTCTTGCTCGTAAATGCCGCGTGCTGTCATCTAGGAGCCCCAGTGGATGGAGGATTTCCCAACCTCAATGTGGGGCTTCCCCGTTTGCTCTGGAGTCATCTTCCTTCCACCTTCCCTAGAGGACAAATGAGCATGTCAAGGAGGGTGTCTGGGCTGTTCTTAGAGGCTACGTTCGGAAGACAGGCACACGCACCCTTTCACATGCAGTCTGGGGCTCGGAGTGAGTCACGTGGTTTACCTAGCCGGTAGAGAGATGGGGACAGAGCCCCCTGCGGCCAGAAGGGGGAGGAGGGCATGGTCCTGCTGAGTGCTGGAGGTCTCTACCACACTGTTTCCCAGGTTTGCGATGAACAGTAACTGAGTCAACAGTGGCAACACTTAGAAACACTCTGGTAGAAGTTTTAACACTTAGAAACACTTAGAAACACTCTGGTAAAGGTACGGACTCTGTAAATGTTCGCTCTCACTCTGTTAGTAGGAGAGAAATGTGCCCAGTGTTTGAAGATAACAATTTTCTTCTGGCAGATGAGGAAACGGGCTCTGAGAGAGCGAAACCCTGATTTCAGGCAAGTGGTAAGAGATGGACTTGGGACTGGACCCAGGATCTTTTCCACAGCGCAGGACGACTTTGGAGTTGACGTTTCAGTAGTGCTTGCTATGACGTTACTCCTTTCAGAGCCTAGAGGACCACGAAGAAGAAAAATCAAACCGCTCACTGCTGTGAAAAGGAAATCTCCTCGGAACATTTTTATTTACTTTCCAGTAAAAAGGGAGGAATATTTATTTATGTGAACACCGAAGGAGGCTGAGAAACCCATTGTGTGTCTCAGAGTTTGAGGGGAAGAGCCGTGTTTTGACATCTCAACGCACCGGCCCGTGAGCACTCTGACCCTCGGCCTCTGCTCTCGGCTCTGTAATGTGGGTTGTGCCGACCCTGAGCGTCTCAACGAAAACACACGGAACATTTCGCCCGAAGACAGCGAACATTTCTCTGATCTTGACACGCAGCCCTGCTTTCCTCACACTTTAGGGTGACCTCCATGTTCACGTGCACATGCCCTGGGGCCCTGCTCCTCGGGACCCTGTGCCGGCTGCCCCGGTGCCGGCGGAAGCGCGCAGGCCGCGGTGCGTGGGACTGGCTCCTGCCCGTCAGTCCCTCAGGTAGATCCCTCTGAATAGTCTGTTTTTTTTTTTTTCTAACCCTTTTTTTTAGGAACAACTGTCTTTATTGCATTTTAGATACGTATTACCATATCAAGTTCTCGGGGTGTACGCTTGTTGACGAGGAGATGCGTGTTCCTTGATCCCAGCTGACGACGGAGGGGAAGCCTGCTTCTCTCTGTCCTTCAGGCATGTCGCGTCTGAAGGCTCTCTGCTTTGCAGGGCCGCTTGCTTCCTGTCAGGCAAACACCGTCCGTGAGGCTGTTGACTTTGAGGTGCGTCGGTGTGGCCAGGTCTGTTGTGGCCGAGGGTCCCCGTGAGCTGAGGGGAGCTCACCGGCCGCCCGTTCCTGGGACACCAGGGCCCCCCAACACGGGTCAGGAGCTCTGTGCAGCGTCTGCACCTTGAGGGGGAGCTCGGTGACCAAGCTGTGACCCTGCTGAGACTGGGGGTCATGGATTGATGGCGTCCCTCGCGTTGCTCTGTGACAGCAGCGGCCGGGCTTGTTTCGGGAAATTATTTATTTTAGGGATGACTGAATACGGACCCTCCCAGAAAGCATTGTTTTCTTTCCTAGAATTGATTTTAAAGAAATATAAGTAACTCTTGCTCAGGTCAGGGTGAACGGTGTGGGTCTGGCTTCTGCCAAAGCGGCGGCAACCAGCTTGGACGAGGTCCCCGGGGCAGTGAGGGACCCCGCGGCCGCGCGTTCTGCGAACCGGCCAGTGCGGGCCGGCTTGTCGCCGAGAGGTGGCGGGCGGCCTTTGCGGACAGGGGCAAACACACGACGGATGCTCACGCACAGCGTCTCGTCCCCCGCGTGCGGGTCAAGCGCCTGCACCTTCTTATCCGACGCGCACACCTGCCACCGTGGGCACGGCGTGTCTCCGTCGCCGCACACGAGGTCGGAAGAGGTCAAGGGCGGAGCATGGTGCCACGGCTTTCCCGCCTCTGGCTTCAGCTCCGGGACTCCAACCAGACCAAGCTCCATGGCCCTGAAGGTGATCCTGCCGCAGGCGCCCGGCCAGACGCGGCTCCGGATCGTGCCGCCTGCAGAGCGCGGCGTGTCTGAGCGTGTCGGGACAGCTCCTGGCCTTTCCCTGCGGTTTTCAGTCCCACGGTTCGTTATCTGAAGATATCTTTATCAAGTATAGTTTACGTGATTCCCTGATTAGACGCACCAATAGAGCATATTTGTAAGTAGCAAATAGAATCATAATCTGATAAATTTGATCAGAAAAAGAAGTTTACCCTTAAAGATACTTATGTAAAAAAAAAAAAGAGGTAGAAATTAAAAAAAAAAAAAAAGAATTCCTACTACAGGCCCGAAAACTAAGCTGCTTGTGGAGAAATTATACCCACTTTACAGATGAGGAAACTGAGGCTCAGGGCGCCTGGGTGGCTCCGTGGGTGAAGCGTTTGCCTTTGGCTCAGGTCATGATCTCAGGGTCCTGGGATGGAGCCCGGCACTGGGCTCCCTGCTCTGTGGGGAGCTGCTTCTGCTTCTCCCTTTGTGCCCCCCCCAACTTCTGTGCTCTCTCTCTCTCTCTCTCTCATATAAATAGATAAAGAAACAATATCTTAAAAAAAAAAAAGCTTGCGTGCTTCCTCCACATCCACATAGACAACAAAGAAGGAAATGGAAAGTGTATTTTTTTTAAGCTTTTATTTATTTATTTGACAGACAGATCACACGTAGGCAGAGAGGCAGGCAGAGAGAGAGGAGGAAGCAGGCTTCCCACCGAGCAGAGAGCCCGATGCGGGACTCCATCCCAGGATCACGACTTGAGCTGAAGGCAGAGGCTTTAACCCACTGAGCCACCCAGATGCCCCTGGAAAGTGTATTTTTAAACAGATCGCTGGGCTTTGAAATTGCTCGCTCGAGGAGCTGCTCCCAGTAAGTCTGGGTGTCTGACGATTAGGAAAGGAGGCCCAAGTGCATCCCAATTCCAGCTGAGCCCAACCTCATGCACTAAGGCTACACTCTTCCTATTGGTTTTCAAGGCCTCGAATTTCACGGTCCCAAGCTTCCAGTCAGGCTTGAATTCGCAGCAACCGAGTTCATTCGCAGAGGCCCACAGCACCTCCGTTAAGAGTCTCCCCCCACAGAGAGACAGTGCAGGTGCCCAGAGCCTCGCCTCCTCGACCAGGCATCTGCGCAGGCACCTGGTCTCTGGTTTAAGCATGACTGGCGGCTGTCTGAGGTCCACACTCAGACACCCAGGGGCCCCCCAGCCCCAGGAGGAAGCCCTGGTGGAGAGTCAGAGCCGGAGACAGGCGATCGTGCCTCACCAGACAGCTGCACAGTCTCGGAAGATGATGGAAAACCGAGCCCCTGACGCCGGGCTGGGCGGTCAGCCTCTCAAGGCAGATGGCCTGTGAGTCGGGTCCTGGAGGACGGAGGGGTGTGAGACGGGGGACAGCAAGCTGCCGGCTGGGGTGGTAGGGGTCGAGCTCATGAGGTCCTGCGGTTCTGGGGCCGGGCCGCGGGCGGTGGAGGGGTGTGAGACGGGCAGGCGTGGGGCGCCAGACCCAGGGGCCCAGCGGGGGTCTCCCCCGGGACGAAGGAGTTGGGAGTTTTCTGTGTGATGGGGAATCTAGAAGGGTCAGGAAGCCACGTGATAAAATGTATTTTGAAAGACATCTCGGGCGTTAGTCTGAGGATGAATTAAGAAACTAAACGTTGTGGGCGGTTGGGATGGGGAGAAAGAGGTGAGACGTTGAAGCGGTGGTGAGCGCGGAGCGGAGGCCACCAGGGGACGCCCCTGAAGGACAGAGACCGGCAGGCCCTTCCCATGATCTGCCCTGAGCGCCTGGGTGTCCGTCATGGGAGCCCGGGGAAGGTTCGGCTGCTGCTGAGAGACAGGGTCGTCCGTGTGAGACAGCAGACACGCCTCCATGTGATGTCGCAGCTGCCCTGCTCTGCCCCCCTGCTCACACCCCTGCCTCCCTTGGACCCTGGCCTCCCCTCCCTTGCTCTGGCTGCCCCGTCCCACCTTGCCTGGTCAGTGTGCCTCTGCCTGCATCCGTGTGAGGCTTCTTCAGGTCTCCACACCCGGGATACCTTCCCAGACTCCAGCCCATCCCAAGGGTTTCCTAATCTTCCGTATTGACATTGCTAATGCGCACTATCGTGATGGTCCCTTCATTCTCTCTTGAAAGCCTCGGGATTTAGGCTCAAACCCCAGAGTCAAAGCCTGGGTTTCTTCTCTTCTGTGTTAGGATTCGTCACGGCCTTTTCCCGAGCCTCTTCTACCTGTAGGCTGCTTGTCAGCCAAGTGGAGACAGGCACCCCCCTTCTCTTCTCAGGTTGTTATGGGAACCCAGGGGAGCAACGGTCACATGCGCTGCCCAATGTCAAGTACATGGTGAGCCTGTATTTAGTATTAGCTTGTATTTTTATTTTCCCCAATACTTAGATGTTCGTATTCTCGAGGATTAAAAAGAACATATAGTCCAGATGATAACTGAAAGCTTCCTGGTGCCTTTTATGTTGAGATGTTTTCTCCGTAGAGATAAGCATTTCCCTAGTGCGCTCCTGTCTCAACCGGAATCTAAGGACATGTCATCACATCGAGCTTTTCCCCGAAAAGTTGACTGTCTTTGGGGATTGAGGGTATGGAGATGCCAAACGGCAACAGTATAACAACCAGTGATTAAAATACACGTTCAGCCACTCTGGGAGGGTGGCTTGTCCTCGAGCCTGTGTGCTGAGTTATCGCCCCTCCTGGGGGAGGAAGGGCGATGCCACTGTGCCGTGTGGTCGGTGGCAGCGGGCGCGACACACGGTCGGCCGTGGCACCTGTCCAGCCCACTCTTAGTTCCGGCTGTAGGAGAGTGGCCGGGTGCAGAGGAACTACGGGGAAAGCCACGATTTCCCTTACCATGGTCAAGCTGAGGAGCGTTCTCTGAGTTGCTCACAACTGCAGGTCTCATCTTGCAGATAAATAAGGCTTCGTGTTGCTTTAGGAAGGCTCCGGGAGACACATGTGGTCTCTTGCTTGGGGCCCAGCATCCATCCGGCGAGGCCAGGCACAGAGGGGTGGTCAGTCAGAGCCAGCGATGGGGCACAGGGAGCCAGGACGCCAGGGGCCCCCACGGAGCAGCTGCTGCTGTGTTCATGGGTTATTAAAACCCTAATAGCGTGCAGCATGGTCCATTTTACTTGGAGGAGGCTGTACTTTCATCCAGTGACATTAATGCAATTATGCCTTTACAAAAGGGCTGTTCACTTAGGAGCTGTAGCAGCCCATGTTGCAAAGAAGGGGACTTATTCTGACACGCAGGCATGGTGTTATCTTGAACTGAATAAAAAAAAAATCAATGCAATTTGTGCTTAGGCTAGCCGATCTCTCCCGTTGTCATGGCTACACCTTAAGGTATTGATTGATCCTGAGAGATCCTCGGCTCTGAAGGGGCCTGGCAAAGGTGGGAATATTCTGTTCAGCAGAAGATGAACAGTCCCCAGGATGCAGCTGACTCTAAGAACAGAGTAAATTCTATGAACCCACAGTCCCCTGCCCAACGCTACTACACCCTTCCTGAGGGACGGCTTGGAACAGGTGTCAGACCACCTTCAGGCCCGGGGAGCCTGCGACAGGCTTCATCGTGGGACAGCAGCGTGAGCTTGGGGAACACCCTAGAAAGGAATCAGAGACAAAAACATAAATGGAATCGTGTTCACTGTGAGTCAGGAAGGTAATGGGCAACCATCACGTCTTACCTCAATGGGGGAAGCCAGCAGCTCAGAAGATGAACTGACAAAAGGGAAATGTTCTTAGAGTTTTTAAAAACACATGTGTAGGAAGAGCGGTAACTGTGGCATCTGTGGATTCTGATTTGTTTTTAATGTATGTGCCCTCAGACTGGTGCTTCTTGCCGGCATGTTTTTCACGGCACTTTTTTTTTTTTTTAAGATTTTATTTATTTATTTGACAGAGAGAAATCACAAGTAGATGGAGAGGCAGGCAGAGGGAGAGAGGGAAGCAGGGTCCCTGCTGAGCAGAGAGCCCGATGCGGGACTCGATCCCAGGACCCTGAGATCATGACCTGAGCCGAAGGCAGCGGCTTAACCCACTGAGCCACCCAGGCGCCCCGCCGGCATGTTTTTCAGCCGGTTGAATGCAGTGTAACGTTTCCATCAGTAAAGGCCCTGCTAGTCCGATTGAGCAGAGTTTAGGATGCCACCGACATTGGTTGTTTCCAGTCCGTTATTAGCACGGATTCAGATGAGGGTGCAGACCGGAGACCGAGGGAAATGAACCTAATTTCAGGGGAAACTGATCCTGACTGATAGGAGCTGGAATGACAGGGAATCTCGTAAAAAGCTGGCAGGAAACCTCTTTCCAACCTTGGCTCTGCCGCAAGGGTCTGACCCTTCCCCAAGTCCCACGGCTTCTAGAGCATTCTGTGCCTTTTAGAACGCAGCTTCTGCCCCATGGTTTGCAAATTTTGCAAAGTAAAATTTCAAGGGAACAACAAACAAGACAGAAGACAGACCCCCCACCCCTCATTTGAAATAAAGAGTAGGGCTCATTCTGAGTCTTTAACAGATCTTACCTAACTATCATCAATCTAGGCAAGTTCACGCAAACTTGGGTTAGCCTTTTTGCTGGGTTCGGCTGCCTGCAGTGAGGAGTTTCAGTTTTCAATAAGAAATATCTGTGCAAAAGTCGCTTCAGACTCAACACCGGACGCCAATAGAAAGTACAGGAGCTGGGGTCTTTCCGTCTTCTGCTTAGTGCCCTGCGCCCGGTTCTTACCATATGAGGTTGAAGGGTTTTTGTGTCCATTTTACAGATGTGGTGCTAGGGACTGACTGTCTCTCCCCCAAATCTCTAACACAATGGGAAGATATTAGGATGTGGGGCCTGTGGAGTTGGTTAGGTTTACGTGGGGTCGTGAGGGCGCAGCCCCGAGGTGGGTTAGTGCCCTTGTAAGACGCTGCGGGACAGATGGCTTTCTCTGTGGCATGCAAGGACACAGGGAGAAGGCACCGTCTCTTCACCAAGAGCCGAATCAGTCAGCACCTTGATCTTGGAGTTCCAGCCTCCAGACTGTGGGAAAGAAGCATCTGCACATCTAGCCCTTCTCGTAGGCTGCTGAGAGACCCAAGTCCCGGAGAGCTACTATGACTCTGTCTTTCACTGGCCCCCAGACGGCTGCCTTGGCTCCTGTTACATTCCGAGTCCATATTCTCTCACAATGATTACAGAAACCCTTGCAGATCTAGGGGGCCACCCTCATTATTAATTGTGCAGCAAATACTGTTTCACACAAACCATGTAGATACACACGTCATGACTAGAAGGTCACATTTGTATTTCTGTGGCTCTGAGAACGCGCAGAGTCCTACACCAGGCAGGTCGCCCTGCGGCTGAGTGTGCTGTGGTCACCGAGGAAAGCTGGCCGTTGGGGTTCAGCCGGTTGCAGAGATCCAGACCGGAGGGCATTCCTGGTGTCTCCCAGGCCACGAGTTCCACAGGAGAAAGTATAGTCTGTAGTTCAAGCTCCTTTTTAGAGAAATGTGAGTGGGGTCTAGAACCTTGGTGTAGTTGATATGACCGGGAAGTTGCCAGTTGGTGGACAGAACAGAGCCAGCCACTCTTTGCTTTTACCCTTGAATATAAATAAAAATCACTCTTGAAACCAGGTGGCTCACACAGTCTGGTTCCTAAAAGCAGACTGTTTTCTCCGGTGGCTCCAACAGTCTACGTCCTGGGAGTAAATATTTTATATTTGGTTTCAGTTTTTTTTTTTTTTTTTTTTAAAGGCTGCCTCAGCATTGACGGGCAACTTCTTTAAAATCCAGACAGCAAGCAGACAAAGCTAAGAAGCCCATCTCGGAATACTGCCTGCATCCTGGGCACGGCACAGGCAGGCGGCACCTGCTCCCGGGCACTGGTGGTTACAGGACACGTGAGCCAAGATGCTGCACGTTAGTCGGGAAGCCCTAGGAGGGGTCCAAGTGCCAGGTAGGAGCACACGCACATCTTCGTGACCTGCCGGGAGTCTGTCTGACGTCGCTGTGCGTTCTCTTCTCTGTGCCTTTGACCGTTTCCGCGTCTCTAGACTCCCGCAGGGAAATTACGCTGCTCCTGGTCCGGGAGGCCCCGGCAGGCTCCTCTGGCTCTCAGGCAGCTCAGTCGTCACCATTCTTACCTTATAGCAGTCCCAGCCTTACTGATTTCCAAGATTTGTCCCATTCACGAATTCCCTGGGGCTTCACTCTTCCAAGAAGGGCCAGAGTGAGTGGAATGGTCATTGTTTTAGCGACCAAGCAGCTGGAGCTCAGAAGGTACACATGGACTCACCCGGGTTAATTTGGGTTCGTACAGGGCGGATTGAGGCCCAGAATCCAGGCGTTCTGCCTGGTGCAGCATGTTTTTGCTGCTGTGTCACCGCCACTGTGGCTAAGAATGGAGATCTCACTATGTGGCCTAATTTCTGTTGGGTCCGTAGAACTTTCCCTGATTGTGGGTGGGGCTTGCATAGAGGGGTCTATGTGCCGGCTGAGAAACAGGAGATTTGGAATTGGTTATGTCAGGTTGAAACTGGACATCTATGTGATTCTTTTCTTGGGGGAAATGCTCAAATTTCTATGTGCTTTATTTCATAATCTATAAGATGTGAACACTTCTTCGTGCACTTATACCGAGGACCCTAAATGAGGGAAATCCTGCCAAATACTCACCCTTGTGCTTGGGACGAAGTTAAAGGTCAGGGCATTGTGAAATGCACCTTTGAGCCTCAACCTTGGTCCTGAGGCTTCCTGAGTGTGACCAGACCCTTTCCCAGGACACAGAGCAGGTAGAGAGTCCCAGGTCCCCTGAATCAGTTCAACACGTTCAAAGAAAATAATTAACATGTTTTTATTTACCTCAAATAGAAATCTCTGGTGTGGTTCCTTGTGGCTAACTCTTCATCTCTCTATCCTAAATGTTGCCTTAATTAAGCTCGCTGCAGAACTTTTGCACTTTTTCCATGAAATTAGAATGAACGAATAAAAGTGCAGATTCTAATTAGCACTTCCTGCAAATTAAAGAGATCCCTCTTCCCCTTGCTGAAAGAAAGGCTGGGAAAAAAACAAGGATCTTTGAAATGTAGTTTTCCTTTTCAGAGAGGAGTGATATTCTTGGCAAGTGTGTTGCTGCAGACGACAGACACAGCCATAGGCCAACATGTCCTGCAACCGTCGGCGTGATCGAGGGACCCCTCGGACGAGTAGCTATAGTCACTGAAAGCAAAGAAAAAATTCTTGCAATAAACATTTTTTATAGGAAGTTATGCATGGGTACATTTGTTAAGCTGTTTTAAATAACTCTGGCACTTCATAAAAATGGGATTTGAGGGAACGCTGAAGTTTCATTTCAGGGGATGGTAACATCTGCATTTGTTGAATGATTTATGTCTGTGACATTAACTGCGCATTATCGAGAAAACGCTGTTTGACCTCAGGCAAGCTGGTGTGAGACATGGGCTTGTTCCAGGTTGAAATTTCTCTCTTAAATTTTTCATGAAATTCTCCCGGCAGGGTCACTGTGGGGTTTTGAAATATCCTCGGCCTCAGAAGGGCTCCCACTCAGCCCTCAGAAAAGTGTTTTTTTTTTTTTTTTTTATTAACACCCCCTCCCCCACACTCTCATGCCTTGGAATAATATAGAATGGGGTTAGGTCCATCCATTGTAGAATTGTCATTTTTCCACCAAAGCAACATTATATGAAACACTTAATTATTCATCACTAATGCCTGTCCTGGTGCAATATTGGCCTCACTCATTTTGAAAGCAGCGACCCAGCTTTTCCTCCTTGAAGGCTGATGGCCGTTCTCATGAGATTTCCTAAGTGCAACACAGCTCACGCGTCCTCGTGCGCCCTCCCCCCAAATACTTCAGCAAGTAAAATCCACGCTATGCACTCTGGGCTCTTGTGTGGCCGTGCTCTGTGGGGACAAGAAACTCTTCCAGTGGCTGTGGGAGGGAAGGCGGACTTCAGGAAGGAAGAGTTTTTTGAAAGACAGTCAACTCGGTGATGCTGCAAGCCATGTATTTTTAAATGGGACACGCGTCTTGATTTTAAATAAATACTGTACTTGCATATGCACCTGTTTACAGACTTGGAATGATGGCCGTGGCCTGCAGCAAGGGTCGCCCGCCTGCATGGGGTCACAGTACTCTGGAGGCCAGCCCTGTGGTCCCCAGTATTTGCAGTCCAGGGCTCCCAGTGGGAGCACGGGGCCTCGCTGGCACCCTTCTGAATGCGACATTGACTCTCACGCTGCTCACAGAGGGGCCTTACGCGCCCTCTTACGAGCTTGGGAGACACGGCTGAGCCCACATGGAACAGATCAGGTGTCCGGAGAACGGCTTTCCTACCCCAGCCGAGGCCACGCTCCAATCTGGGGGGCAGAACCGCTGGAGGGAGTGTGTGGATCCACTTGGGGAGAAATCAAGAACCTCCATTTCCACGAGCTCCGTAATTCCGGGGGTTGGCCGTCCCGGAGGACCCATAGCCCCCCTTCAGGAGGACTCCTATCCTGGCCTCCCCGCTGTCCTGGCTGTCCCTCTGCTGCGCCCACGCCCACCTCTGTCAGCTTCCAGGGCGGAAGCAAGTGTCCCCGTAGCCCTCATACTGCTTCTGCGAAGCTCGTTACCAGGGTCAGAAGGATCCGTGTGGATTTTGGAAAATTCTTATGGCTCCCCAGATACCAGAAAACAAAACAGAAAAGCTCCTGTGAGGGAAAAATGTTTATGTTTGGGTTCATTTTAAAGGAATGTTTCCCCAATTTCTGTTTAACTTGGTTTGTTTTCTTTTAAGCCACGCATCATAGTGATTTGCGTGGGTTTAGTTGGATGATTACCAAGTCCCCCTTTTTTGGATTCTGACTGGATTATGATTTAGGTGCTCTGTGTTTTGGGTTGAATTGTGTTGCTCCCAAATTCATACATTGAAGTTATAAGCTGCAGAGTCTCAGTATGTGACTATATTTGAGAATAGGGTCTGTAAAGAGGCGATTAAGACAAGATGAGTCGTTGGGAGATCCCGGCGTCCTCTGCGGAGAGGAGCTGAGCACACACACGCACAGCGGGACGACCCTGTGAGGACACTGGGAGAAGGCGGCCGTCTCCACATGCAGGAGGAGGCCTCGGGGGACACCAGCCCTGTGGACAGCTTGATCTTGGACATCCAGACCCCAGAGCTGAGAGAGGATAAAGCCCCGCTGTTCAAGTCCCCTGTCTGTGGCGTTCGTGAGGGTACCCATACTTTGTTACCTAACACTTTCTGTTCTTTCCCTTTTCATTATAAAAAGTCAAATGTATGCTTTGATGAGCTCTGACCAATACCTACACGCATATCCACGTAATCAGATATAACTGCGGAATACTCTCGCTGCCCCAGGACGTTCCCTCGCGCCCCTTCCAGTCTGTTCCCATCCCTCAGCCGACCGTGGGATCATGGACCATCCTCGTGGTCATGAGCTTCGTAGGACAGAGAAGTGCAAGAATCAGCTGGATGCTGATCGCCCTCTTGTCCCCGTCAGCTCGGGTAGGTCCGCTTCGGGCACTTTGTGGCTCTGTTATCAGGGACAGTCACCTTTGGGAACATTTGTCTTCCTTGAGAATTAACCTTGTATTCATTGTGATTTTTCTCTCCTTACCTCTGTCTCCTTGTCTTGAGTCTCTTCTGACGGACGGTGACGCACATCCCTGAGATTTCTCTGGACACAATTTGCTTGTCCACGTTCCCTCCTTCACTTTCAACCTGTCTGTTCCTTTGCATTTATGGTGTGTCCCTTAGAGCTGCCCATTGTTGGTTCTTGCTTTTTGAGCGTGTGAAAGTTGATGCCTTTTCACTGGAATTCGTATATTTACACTTTAGATAATAATCTATATAGTTTGTGGTAAGTCTACCAGTATACTATTTGTTATGTATTTTCCCCACCTTTTGTGTGTGTTTTATTTTGCTTCTCTATTCCTCTATTCTCTATTCTTTTTGTCTCCCTTTTCTTGGGTTATACATTTATTTATTTAGAGAGAATGCAAGTGGGGGGAGGGGTAGAGAGAGAAAAGGACAGAGATTGGATCTCAAGCCGACTGCACTGAGGGCCCAGAGCTTGATGCGGGGCTCGATCCCACGACCCTGAGATCAAGACCTGAGCCAAAATCAAGAATCAGATGTTTAACTGACCGAGCCTTCCAGGTCCCCCCGGTATTTGTCTCTAAGTTCTTATGTCTGTTTAGCTTCTATATTGTACCACAAGGTGTGAGGACTGACACTACCCGACTTCAAGACTTAATGAGGAGTAACCCTCGTGAAACCCTTATGACCCATCACAGTCATCAGGACATGTTGTGTCGCTGAGAGAGGAGACAACAGGTCTGTGCAGCAGCGTACAGAGCCCAAAACGCACTCATTTCTTGAGCCAACTGGTCTCTGAGAAAGGAGCAAAGACAGTGTTTTCAGCGAAGAGTGCCAGATCAACTGGGCGTCCATCAGAAGGAAAACACATTAAACACCGACCTTACAGCCCCCACGGGCATTAACGCAGCATAGAGCACAGACCCAAATGTCAATGCAAAACATCGAAGCTCTTAGAAGACAACATACAGAAATCCTCGACGATTTGGGTGTGGCGACAACTTTTCAGATGTAACACCAAAGGCACCATCCATGAGAGAAATACCGGGTGAGCTGTTTTTCATAAAAATCAAAATATTCTGCTCTGCAAAAGCAATGTCAAGTGAATAAGCAGACAGGCCATGGGCTGGTAGGAAGTATGAGCAAAAGACACACCTGAGAAAGGACTGTTCTCTAAAACACGCAAAGAATACCCAACTCTTGACAGTGAGACGGCAAACTCCTTTAAAGAGACCTGAGCAGACGCCTCACCACAGAAGATGGACAGATGGCGAGTGAGCCCAGGAGAAAGTCTCGTCAAAGGTCATTGGGGAGATGGGAATTAGAACATTAATGACACATCACTCTGTATCTATTGGAATGGCCAAAATCCAAAACACGGACGACAGCAGACGTTGGCAAGGACGCGGAGCCACAGGAACCTTCACCCGCTGCTGGGGGAGTGCAACACTGGCGGCCACTGTGGAAGACAGTTTGACGACCTTTTGGAAAACCAAATATACTCGTATCCCATGTCCCAGCAACCATGCCCCTTGGTGTTTGCCAAAAAGAGGAGAAAACTTATGTCTGTACAAAAACCTGCACACAAATGTGTACAGCAGCTTTATTCATCATTGCCGAAGCTCGGAAGCAACCATGATGTCCTGTGGTGGGTGATGGATGAACAAACCTGGTCCATCCGACAGTGGACTATTACACAGGACTGAAAAGGCAGGAGCAATAAGCCATGGGAAGATGCAGAGAAGTCTTGAACGCACACTGCTAAGTGAGGGAAGCCAATCTGAAAAGGCTACAAAGTATACGATTCCAACCCTACGACGTTCTGAAAAAGGAGACTGTGGAGTTCATGGGGGGGATGGGGGGAGTGGGTGGGGGCAGTGAACCCGTTGTGCATGATGTCATCGTGGTGGACACACATCGTGTTCATGGGCCCAACCCCAGAATGGGCAATGCTGGAAATGACCGCTATCGTCAGCTCTGGAGTCTGGATGATTACGGTGCCTCAAGCTAGGTTCATGATGTAACCATGTCCCACGCTGGGGGTGCTGCTGATGGGGGGAGGCTGGGACACATGGGGGCAGTGGGTATATGGGAACTCTCTGGACCTTCCTCTCAATTTTGCTGTGACCCTAAAACTGTCCTAAAAATATAGCATCTTAAAAAAATAAAAGTGTGTGGTCTTCTGCTAAGTTTGACCTATTGTAGGAAATGAGGCTCCCTTGTCATATGCCCTTTTCCTCTCCTGCCTCTGATGTTATCCTTTATGCAGTGGACCTGGATCTCAACTTTTGTCCATCCCCCTCTCCGTTGCGTGTGTGTGTGAGTGTGTGTGTACTGTGCTGACAACAAAACCTTCTTTGCTCCAAGCTCCTATCCTGCTGAGAAGAGCACTCATGTTTCTCACATTCCTACTGGAGACCAGGCGCTTAGTAATCTTCACAGTAATCTTATAAAGTGGGTGCATGAGTGAATTGCGACTCAGAGGACCTCAGTCTTCCTGCAGGGTACGCAGCAGGAGGCTGGCAGGCTGTGAATTAGAGCTCAGTCCTGCATCACGCAGGAGGACACGCTGTCTCTAGTACCCAAGGCTCTACTCCCCGGAGTGGGGGCAGGACTGGCTTGGAGGAAACATAATACCTCTCGTAATTCACCATTTGTAGCAGAAATTATTTCCATTAGTGCTCCGAGTTGGTGAGTGACGTTCATACGTGATAAATATGATCCTGCCACAGCAGGAAAGGTCAGTCAGGACACCGGTGGTTGCGTCCCTTAGTCGAGCATTGGGCCCTTAGTCGAGCATTGGGCCCTTAGTGGCGTTTTTCAGGGGCTCCCAGGAAAGTACCAGCAGGCTGGGTGGGCAGGGCAAGGGCCTGTTCTTCCCCTGGCAGGCCAGAGGGGCTGTCCGGTGGTGGGGAGGAGCATACTTCTTCCTTCAACAGGACCATCTGTCCATGCCCAGGGAATCTAGGGGTGCTCATCGGGATTGTTCCGAGCACCTTCAGGGACTGAGGCATTTTATGCAGATTCTCTCATTTTTGTGTAACCCTTATGACCCATCATTGAAGTGACGGAGTCATCGAGTTACCCAGAAGACAGGGAGGTTGTGAGGGTCGGAGCCTGGACCCAGGCCCATCTAGATGCGATACCCAGTGCCGGACCACGGCTCTGTCATCAACAGGAGTGTCCCCGGCGTTTTGTCCTGAACAACTCTGCCCTGAGGTTCCTAGAGGAGTTCCTATAACTGAATAGCCCCGACTGTGACACCGTGGGAAGCTCTGGGATGATTTCTGCCATGTCCTGCCACGACCTAACAATCCACTGTTGGAGACACGTCCATGGCAGGAAAATACGTGTCGTCCAGACTGCACGGGGTGTGCGGGGCTGTCCTGGGAATGCAGGGACCAGCGCAGAGGAAGGACAGACCCTGCCTCCAGGTCAGGCCTCTGTAACCTAACCGGTTTGTCACACAGTGTGAAGAGAGAGGGACGCCCTTGCTTCGCAGGGGGAGCCCTGAGTTCAGAGCAACACCCGCCTCCCGCCCCGGCTTTCAAGCCTCCATCCTCAGGAATGACATGTGAGTCCTGGCCGCGTGCCCAGACTTCCTGGCAGGACGCCTCCATCTGCCCCTCCCCATCCGCACGGACTTGCTACACTCGGGGGCGAGTCAGGATGGTCTGATCGTACCCGTTTCCTTGTCTATGAGCCACCGAGAATGCTGTGAGCGCCAGGGTCACCTTTCATCCCATGAGCTGGGACCTCTGGGGCCAGGAGCAGGGCTGGCTCGTGGGCATGTGCCCTGCATGGTCCTCGGATAGGGCTGTGTTCACACAACTCTAGTCGGTTTAGCGCCCCAAGGTCGCCCTCTTGAGCTTCTTTTTTTTTTTTTTTTTTTTTTTTTTTTTTAAAAGACTTTTTTTTTTTTTTTTTAAGATTTTATTTATTTATTTGACAGATAGAGATCACAAGTAGGCAGAGAGGCAGGCAGAGAGAGAGAGGAGGAAGCAGGCTCCCTGCCGAGCAGAGAGCCCGATGCGGGACTCGATCCCAGGACCCTGAGATCATGACCTGAGCCGAAGGCAGCGGCTTAACCCACTGAGCCACCCAGGCGCCCCGCCCTCTTGAGCTTCTTAATGACTCCTGGTCAGGAGCGGGCTTTGTCATTCTGTGCCAGAATCCAGGTAGCCCGTCCTTGGCAGACCCTCAACTCTGAACCATGTCTTACCCCCAACTTCCCACGTCTCTCCGACGTACCCTCTGGAACCCAGAACTGTGAAGAATCTCTTACGGCTTCACCCTTTCTCTGAATGTTTTCTCCACTTTCTTCCCGTATGCCCAGCCTTCTCTTTGAAGATCCTGCATCCCTCCTTCTTGGCTGATTTCTCTTCCAGGCTCTTCTCATGTTTACTTGGAAACATAGTTCCTCCCTGCCTACACTTGCCTGTCCCCAGGCAACATGGAAGGCCGTGCCCAGCAGGGAACGTGGCTCCTGGAAAGCAAGCCACTGTGCTGATAACGTGCGCTGTAAATCCAAGACCACTAGCTTCGGTGGGCCCTCCATGCCGCCTGGCAAAGCACTCTGTTCTTCCTTTGGGTGCTTACTTCTCTTCTGTGCGGGGGCTCCCGGCAAGCCCTTTCCCTTCCTGCTCCAGCCTGCTCACTCTTAGCTGGTGACCGTGCTTCTCACTGCGATGACAGCACAGCAAGCGGAGGGGACTCCCTTAGTCTTAACCACTAGAGCTGCACGCCCACCAGCACCAGTGTCCACGCTCCCTGCCTTCCCATGGTCGACGCCTCTGCTCTCCGTGGTGACCCCTCCTCTCCCTGGGCACCTCGCCTCCGCCCTCTCGTGCAGTTCAGGACTTTGCTGCAGTGTGTTTTCCATCCTTTGTCTCGTGGGCGCGTCCCTCTGCACGGCCGCCCCTCGGCCGACGTGGCATCATTTCTCCCATCCGTGAAGAGCTGTCTCTGCCCGCGCTCTCCTCTCCTGCCCTCCTCGTCTCCCTGCGTTTTGTTAATTGGGTTGTCCGTCCCCGCACTAGAACGTGAGCTGCTCTTAAGGGCGAGGGGTCTTCATCCCGACGGTCTACAATGGGGCCTGGTCTATCCATATTTACTTAAAGAAACGGAAAAAAGCACAAAGGCTCTTGGGTTTGCACGATCCATGCCAAGTCCATGGGCCAAGTGTATGTGCTTAACTCCTAGAGAAGCTGCTTTTGGCCTCTGCTCTACTTTAAAGGCTTTTGAATCTTGAACGAACTTAATGGTTCGATTTCTGGCCTCGGCAGCCCAAAGCTCACCGGCGGAGGCGGGGCCGCGCGGCCCTCGGTGCGCCGGCGGATGCCCTCCCCCACCCATGGCCCAGTGCTGGGGGGCGCCAAGTGCTCCAGGAGACACGCCCAGCAGTGCCACCGGCCGAGCTGTGGCCGGGCACGAGCAGCCCGTGCCGCCCGCCAGCGGGTGTGGGGACGAGGCGCTGACCTGTGGCTCTGAGAAGGGCAGCCGGGCCCGCAGGACGCACAGATCCCAAGTGTTCCCTCGGAGGAGGCGGTGCCGTGCGGAAAACGCGCAGAGAGATTTCTGTCATGGTTAATTAAAAAAAACTTTTATTCATTTATCTGAGAGCAAGAGTGGGGAGGGGCAGTGGGAGAGGGAGACGCAGGCTCTCCTCTGAGCAGGGAGCCCAGGTGGGATTCGACCCCAGGACCCCAAGATTGTTACCTGAGCTGAAGGCAGACACTCAACCGACTGAGCCCCGCAGGTGCCCCCGGAAGGGGATTTTGTAACCCCCTTTGCTTTTGTCCCGTGTGAGCTGTGCGGGAGTAAGTGAGCTAACGGCTCGCAGCGATGCAGCCCTCGCTGGCCTCAGAGCATCCCGGGAGCCCCGCCGGCTGCCCGCCACGTGGGTTCACCCAGGCGCCCCTCGAAGGCTTCTTCCTGGAGCCTGAGCCCCCTGCCCTCCTCCTCCTCCCTCGCTGGCTGCCGGTGCAGCTGTTGGAAATGGGTCAGGCCTCGACCCCAGCGCAGCTTTGCTCCCAGACCAAGGCCGTAGCTCCTTCTGTCCGTCTCTTCCAGCCACTCCCCTTCTCCAGCACGCGGGGCCGAGCCCGGGAGCTTCCAGACTCCACGCCAGGGAGAGCGGGAGTCCGCGCGAACCCGCCCTTCCCGCGCTTGCCCCTTCTAGCAGCGCAGACCCTGGGAAGGGACAGCACGCAGGGCCAGCGGGAGCCCCTCCCCGGGGGCCGGGGCTGCACACAGCGGACTCCTTCGGAAGCTCCGACCTCACGTCCGTCCACCGGCTTCACGTGTTCGTCCTTCAGACACGGATCGGGTCCCTCCTCTGCGTGGCTGAGCGGAGGGCGGCCGCCGGGGTCGAAGCTTCAGGAGCGGGCACGTGGGGCCCGGTCTTCACGAGTGTGCAGGTGAGCCGGGCAGGGAGGCCGGCCGTGATGCTTCCCGGGGAAGGAAGGGGCCCGTGGGGCTCTGGGTGAGGAAGGCTGCGCCCCGCTTGGAGGGAGGCGACGTAGAACACGCTCGGGGGTTACTCCCGTCCGTGGAGCCTGGGGCACTTGTCCCTTTGAGGCGCAGCGTCAGCTTTTCCTCCTTTCGCACGGGGACGGGCTCGTCACGGGCCGGCACGCGTTAGGCTGTGGTGGGGATGGTCCTGCCTCACTCCCGTGGGGGCATCAGCAGGTGGTGAAGTTCCTGCTGTTTTCTGGAGGCTCACTTGCACTGGGAGCCCCGAGCCACCACGTCTAAAGCTCAGCCCCCCCAAAGTTGCCACGCTGTGAGGGAGCTCAGGCCCAGGAGCGGGGCCACACGCGGGGGCTCTGGCCCAGCGCCCGGCTGAGGTCCCGGCCCACAGCAGCATTCGTGGCCTCTGGGCTATCCCGGCTCCAGGTCTGGTCGCCCCTCCAGGCCCGAGTGTCCGTAGCCGAGGCCCCGTGCGTCACGGAGCAGACAGCGGCCCCCTCCCGCGGCCTCCTGTAACCCTTGACCGAAGCACCCCCGAGCAGCAGACAGTGTCTGTCGTAGTTCTGACATCTGGGGGTGCCCCTGCACAGGATAGTGACTTGGTCACACGGCTCTGATGGGAGAGGAGGTAGAGGAAGGAGACATCGCTTAGGAGGTCTCTTGGGTGCCACGACCAGGAATTTGGATTTTATTCTGTGGACCAGCGGTTGGCAAACATTTTCTGTGAAGGGCCATACGGTAAATACTGTAAGCTTTGTGGGCCATATCCAGCCTCTGTTGCATTTTCTTCTTCTTCTTTTTATTTATTTTTTTACAATCCTACAAAAATGTGAAACCATTTTTAGCTCAGGATCATATAAACACAGGCAGCTGGCCAGATCCGGGCTTCAGACTGTAGTGTGCCAGCCCTCCACAGGCAATGAGCAGCCGAAGGGGTTTTCAAATGAACGAGTAAATGAATCTGACTTTAAACATAACATCAACCACCGTGGACGCACTAATTCCAGATGTTATAAGAGAAATACATGGATGCATCACGTGTGTTTGCAGACGCCAGAGCTGGATACAAGCTGATCTCTGCTGTGTTCAGATCCGAGGCACGGATGCACCCCAGGAAGCAGGTGAAAGATCCCAGACGTGAGCAGCGATTTCTTGTGGCGAGAGGACCCTGGGACAAGTATTGGGAAGATTCTGAAATCTTACTATCTGAATAATTGATGTGTTTATAATGATTTCTCAAACAGCCTTTATCAGAAGCTTTATGTGAGATTAAGACTCTTGGATGCCGTTACTCTCTTTCTGCTCTAGGACATTCTGAAAACGGGGATGTGTCATCTCTCTGTTTTTTCAACTGAAATATTTTGAAATAAATGATGATCCCAGCAGTTTTATATCATGCCATCTGTGCACGATAAAACTTTGTCAGGAACTGCGAACTACACAGGGCAGTGGTTTTGGGATCCTTTGTCATGTCCTGCAGTGGAAGGAAGGGAGCTGAGTGCACTTCCAGAATTCAACAATACGACACATACTACATTTCTCTTCAGGAAACACAAAGGGGACATTAACTACTTGCCTGTCCATGAAAGGTGCATGTCAAGGCTTCCAAAATGCACCCAACAAAACCGTCCTTTGTGATTCATTTTTATTCTGGAAAGGAGTTTTTGCTTTGTACATGTTCATTCCACTTAATTTTACCTCCACCCACCTGAGACACACAGCACTCAAATGTGAGGTAGGAATTTCAGGTCACATGGTCGCTCCAGGGAGATAGAGCAAAAGACAGATTAAAAAATACATATGGCGGCTTCGGCGAGTCGTTCACGCAGCTAAGCCTTAGAGGCTCTGTCTGTAATCTGGGAACCGCTACGTGCACAGTTAGTGGGTAGCGGAGAAACCCATGTTTGGCTCCTCCATTAGCATCGCTCTTTCCTGGTTCCAGGAGTTTTGTGACACAGGATACTATTTACAAGCTGTCAGTGACCACGCGGAATCTCGGTTTCCTGGCTTTGTGTCGTGCTGAACTACAAAAAAAGGTAAAGCAGGTGGGAACAACATAGTGAGAGACACCAAGAGAAATACCCTTTACAATTGTACAAAAACTATTCACTTCACAGCTCATGAGAAGCGGTTGTTAATTTCTCACAGAAGTTAGGTTTCTTTTGGCCGAGTCGATTAAAATAATACTTTTCTTGGTAGAATTTTCTGGTTATAATTATAAGTTTCCTTAAGTACCTTCTTCTGAATTGAGCCAAAGCCAAGCAGATCCCAAGTCTCATAAGACATTTTACTTGGTTTTGTAGAACCATATTATTTACTGATGGGAGGACTCGGGATGCTCATTTTCAGCCTTAACTGGAGCCGAAGCCGCTGGGGTTCATTTTGTCGACCTCCGTGCCTTGTGTTCTCTCCCTGTCTGTCCCAGCTTCCCTCCAGTGAAGGACTATTCTGCCGCCTCTGGACAGCACAGAGATTTTCACCTCACGCCTGGCTTTCTCCGATGCCGTTGGTCCTTTCATAAGACCAGAGGATCTGCGATTGAGCCAACAGATGGAATCAGGCTCATCTCTTAAATTATTTATAACTCCGATTAATTCTCCATCTCTCTTTCTCTAGAATGAGTGATAGAGTTAAAAGACTCAGTCGGATGGCACAGATCAAACAGGCACCAGCGTGGTCAACACGTCAACACGTCAACCTCCATTCTGGTTTGCCTGGCTTTCGAGCGCACCCTACCAATCTTTAGTGTGTGCGAGGTGAGTGTTCAACCTCTCTGTGCTTCTGTTTCCTTGCAGGTAACAAAAGGATGTTGACAGCGTCCAAAATCCCATAGTGCTGCATCCAGAGTCAAGTTAAGGAAAATGCCACTGCCTCAGAGCCATACCTGACACGTGAAAGACACTTGCCATGTTTACCACAATCCTACAAAGGATTCTAGTAAGTGGAACTCAGTATATTATGAGCCTCGGTGGACAATATTTCTAGATCCATCAGAGGAGAGACAGCATAAAAATGTTCATTATAAAGTTTTAAAATTGCAGAACATTCTCATGGATATTTTCCTTTGCTTCAAATTAAAAATGTATAAACCTGTAATGACTGGAAATCTGGCACATGTTTGGATTGTAAATCTAGATATTTGTGTTGATCTACTAGACAGTTAAAGAGAGTCATCTGTATGAGTTAGGAGCACAAAGCGATTATTAGAACTGTTGTGCATTCTTCACAATAACATGTGACTGACTTGTTAGTCACATGTTAGTCAGCCCAGTGACCGACTTTCCAAGACAGTGGTAGAGTCCTCAGTACCTGTTTCATTTTTCCCAGTCTTCACCACACTGTGTTTTCTTTAACAAGAATTATGTTTCTCACTGTAAAATGCGTGTTGAGAAAGTTAGAAAGTATTCAGCGTCTGGTCTCAGCAGCCTGCTTGTGAGGTTCTAGTGTAATGCTAAGATAACCAGCACAGTTTTGGGTTAAGAAGTACCACTCTCGAGGGGCACCTGGGTGGCTCAGTTCTTAAGCATCTGCCTTTGGCTCAGGTCATGATCCCGGGGTCCTGGGATAGAGCCCCGCATCGGGCTCCCTGCCCAGAGGGAAGCCTGCTTCTCTCTCTCCCCCTCCCCCAGCTTGTGTTCCTTCTCTTGCTGTGTGTCTCTCTGTCAAATAAATAAACAAAATCTTAAAAAAAAAATGAAGTACCACTTTCGAGCTGTTACAGTTGTAGAGAATGGTTACAGACAGTTTGCAGAAAGGTCCATGTTTGTGTCCAGGTTGTGTGTGTGTGTGTGTGTGTATGTGTGCATAGGGAATAGCAAAAAGATGAAAAAGTGCTAGAAAATAGGGAAGATCCAGAACAGAGAAAGAGAAGTCTTTTCATTCAGACCCCGATCCAACCATGGAGGAGTCAGCAGGTAAAAGGTCTGTCCATCTGTCACCCTGTGCGAGGGTGATCCAGGCAGCTCGGGACACAGAGAGGGGAAGGCTAATCATATAGAGCACGAAGCATTTACAGCAGCCAGGACAATGGCAGCACAGCGAGAAAGAAGGAGTCCTCTGAGGGATAGATGAAGAGGGGCCGGCATTTTTGGAGCATCACTGAAGAGAAGCAAACCTTCCTTGGTAATTCCATCGGTGTAGACTCAGCACACATGATGAGACTTATTTTCTGGAAATACAAGTCGGTCCTGACACAGGAAAGGGTGCAAGAAAAGCCTGGGGTGGTGGTGATGGGCACGGAGAGCTGGAGTAGCACAGAGAGAAAGGAATTCAGGGAGGACCAGAGCAGAGACCGTTATCTCACTGGAGTGTTTTTTTTAAAAACAATTCCCTATCGGGGATGGAATTGAAACCCAGCTGAGTGCCATTCGTCATGTGCGTGCTGTTGTGCCGAACGTAGCTGAGTGTATTTCTTATGTAGGTTCAGTCGTTTTTATCTTTCCATCTCCATGAAATGCCAGTTTACATCGTAACTCAAGGACCCTGAGTTAGGTGAGCTGACGGTTGTCTACTGCTGTGTCACAAAGCACCCCCAGTTTAGGGACTCGAAACAGCACACATTTTGTCCCAGTTTCTGTGGGCCTTTTCCTTCACAATCTCCCACAAGTCTGCCCTCAGGACGTGGGCCTGGACTCACGGGGGCTCGGTTAGGGAGGGACCTGTACGTGCTCATTCCTTACCTTACCCACGGCCGTGGGACCGGGGCCGCGGCTCCTCTCCTTGCGGCCCTGTCTTGTCCTGGGACCTCCCAGCATGGCAGGTGCCTCGTGAAAGCCAGTGTGGGGGAGGGGAGAGAGGTCTGTGGACAAGGCGGAAGTCACCGTCTTTTGTAACCTTGGCATGGGACCACACCCCCTCAGCAGTGCTGGTTCTCGGTGGCAATGGCTATGGGGGAGGTGGGCATCGTGGGGCCGTCATAGGACCAGCTGAGCCCCACCATTTAACCTTGGCAGCCAAAGTGTCATGAGAGAGAGTAAGCCCAGGGAAGGGGCATCCTGCCCAGAGTGTCACTCTGAAGGGGAAGCACCTGCCGGTGGGAAGACCTTCCCTGCACGCCTGCTTGGGCTCCTGGATTCCAGGAGGCAGAGGAACTTGGTGCAGAGTGTGAGAGTGTCTCAGGAGGGCTGCCGAAATCATAGACGCTTCCTTCTTAACTTCAGGGATCTTTGTGACGAGAGCAGCCACCCTTGAACAAAGGGCAGCCGTTAGCATGGCTGCAAAGTCCGCCAAGGCCCGGGCTTGCCCTCTGTTGCCCCGGACTCCTGAGGTGCTCCCTCCGGGGGAGGCCACTCTGGACAGTCCTCAGGTCTCAGGATGGGTCCCGCAGCGTCCTACCTCTCCCACCGACACGTCACTTGCCCGGCAAATCCCACTCACGTCCCAGTCATCAGCTTCCAGGTTGCTTCCTCCGGGAGATCTTCCCTCCAGGGCAGTCTGGGGTCTGTGCGTCTCCTCTGCGGGCTTCCATGGCCTTTGGCACTCACCCATAGGATCCAGCTTCCCTGCCTCCCTCCCCTTCCTCCTCTTCCTGTCGCTAAGCCTGTTGCTATTGCTACTCCTCTTCTTACTGCTGTTGCTGCTCCTGCCACGACGACGTCCCCGAGCCGAGTGACCCCCACCTCTGAGAACGCAGCCCCGAGGCCCCTGGGAAGCTTGGGGAGGAGAAGAAAGTAGGAGCGAGAAGACAAAGATGAAGGGGACCTTGCCGACCGCACCCTTCGGGTCCAGTGACCAGCAACTCTAGCGGCGGCCACGAGAGGGCAGTGCCGGCCCACATACTGCTGCTGCGGCGGCCGGGGCTCCGGCTGTTACTCCTCCTCCCACTGCCCTTACTCCCGTCTTACCACCGCTCCTGCTGGTACTACTGCGGGTACTGGGCGGCCACTACTGTCACCGTTGCCACGACGCCTATTGCTAGGCTGCTACTGTATCATCATGGCTCCTCGACGAGCATCCCCGCCGCTGGCGCTGCTGTGCCCATTGCTACACTGTTGCTACTATTGCTCTCGCCTCTCCTCCGGTTTCCACCGCGGCTGCGGCGGTCACGACTGCTTGTTCCTACCACCACTGTGGCCGCCACTATTACTCCTCCTCCTCCTCCTTACCACGGCTGCTGCTACTGTGACCGCCGCCGCCGCCGCTGTCATTATTACCAGCCTTATTAGCTCTGCGGCCGCTGCGGTTCCACTACCGCTACTGCTCTTTCCTCCGGCGGGTGCTACCGACTATGACCTATGACTACTACTCGCGTTGCTGCTGCTGCTGCGACCACTCCTGGGACCGCGGCTGCCGCTACTATCGCTCGCTACTGCTCCCCGGACCACTGCTGCTGCTACTATTACTTTCACCGTTGCTGCTCCTACTATTTCTCCTACTGCCATCACGATTACTTTGCAACTGCTACTGCTACTGCTTTGGCCGGGGGTCCTGTTCACTACCACCCCCACTATTACCACTATCTTCTAGAATTTACGGAACATCAAAGGAAGGTGCTTGGTTGGTACTTTACATATTGGCTTACTTAGCCTTCTTTCAAATTTCAAAGGTAGTTATTAATATTTAAAAACATTCTTTCCTTCCCAGAGAGGAAGAAAAGAAGCACAGAGACACTGAAAAGTGGTCTTATGTCCTGCAGCGAGTGTTTGTTTACCTTCTATGTTCTCTTCTGGGTTGGAAGCTCCAGGAGTTCAAGCCCCTCATTTGTTTGTTTCGGTACATCTCGAACCGAACACAGTGCTCGGCATAGACACGGTGATTATCATTGAACAAATCAGAGTCCCTTGTGCACAAGTCTTCCCCACTTGGTGGCTCAGTGTCTGGTTTCCGAAAGACAATAACTCCATCTGTGCCTGGTGCGTGACCTGTGAATCGAGTGGCCGTGAGGACTCCTGATGCACAAGGCATGCTCAGTCAGGGCTGCCATCTTTATTCTATGAACTGGACTGTGCGGTTTTGAGAGGCGTGCCCTCCAGATGCTCCCGAGCACAGCAGCCCCGGTGACCACAGGGAAATGGAGGTGGAAGGTCTCGGACACCTAGTGAGCGCAGCACTCAGCAACACAGGACTGCTGCTTAAGTGCAGTCTGACAGATGACCCCTTGTCTTGTCATGTGCAAGTCCAAGTGAAGCTTGCTGTGCTGGTGGGAGGGAGAGAGGAGATTGTAGGTGTAGGGGGTGGTGGAAACCTGGAGAGCCCTCTTGTGGAAGACGCAGTGGTGTTCAGGACTTGGGGGCGGAATGGATCTTCCAGGCTCTTTACTAGCCCCGAGTCCGCAGACTTCCCTGGGCAGTTACCAGTCCCTGGAGAACCAGGCTTTCCTTTGAATGCAGGAGGACTCAGTGCTTGTTGGTTGCCTTCTCTCTGCATTCAGTGATCTTTACATTGAATGAGCAATGGTAGGCCACCAGGAAGTGTTTCTGGCTCTCACCTATGTTTCTGGCTTTATAATGCACCTGAAAAGTATCCATGTTCCCCCAAATTCAAGTTACGGGGACTTGAAGCATGTTTCCTGTGGTTACCCTTTAGACCCCAAAACTTGTCATTTGTCTGATCACGTACTGCTCACCTTGGAGTCGGTGAAGTAGGGCATTGTCGAGTGCTGCTTGGAAAGGCAGTGTTTTCATTCTTTGCAACAATAGTGGCTTCAAAGGCTCCTCCAGGCTCTCTCAGCATGACCCCCTGCCCCACTGCCTGAATCCAACTTTGCTTTACAAGGGCTCCCCCACCACCTCCTGTCACAGATGTCCCCAGGTTCTCTGCCATCTATTGCTGAACTCGCTGGCTGGAGGCCCTTGGTTGGTGACTTTGACCTTTTACAAATAATGGAGCCGTGTTTTCCGCTCTCCAGTCCCACATGAGTCTACTGAACTTTTCAAAATGTCAGAGAGAAAGAGAGGGAGGGAGAGAGTCCGTCACTGGCTAACTTCCCCCTTCTTTAACATTCGGATGCTCACTATCAGCACTGAAAGTTTGTCTTCTCCAAACTGACTACTCTTCACGATGCTGGAGTAGACTTGTCTCATGGTGTATCTGCCTTCTTCTAGGTCTTCTTTCTCCTGCCCAAGATGGGTAACAGCCTCTCTGACTTAACGGGAGGTCAGCGACCCTGGGAGGGTGCAGGGTGGGCCCCTGTCCCTGTGGTTACACTGACCCCATGCTCCAGAGGCCGACTTGGCGCTGGCCCCACCTGCACCCGGGATTTAGGATTGCGAGTGAAGTGGGAGAGTGCAGACCTTTCCTATGCTGTGTTGTCAGCAAGCAATGGACTGGACCCCCAGTGAACACCCCAGATCCCAACTGTTAGTCTGGAATTTGCCAGTTACTGTGTTATTTATGCTTTTTAATAAAACTGTCTTTGCCATGTTGATGCTACACAAAATAATTTTGGCACATGAAATTCTGTGTTGACTTCATTTTTAGAGTGTGGGTTAATTGGGGGCCCCGATTTAATCATAAACTTTGTTTCATTCACTTCTATCCTGCTTTGATTTCATTTGCGGTGCTGTACACGTCTACATCTAGTGTGATCATTGATATGGTTTGATTTGTTCCATCTTATTATCACTTGTTTTTTATTTTGAGGGGGGAGTTTTCATCTGATTTTCATCCCACTGCTAGCTTTTTGCTACTATCTTGTGGGTTAATCAAATATATTTTGTATTCCATATAAAATTCATTTAAATCTGTGGGGTTTTTTTTGGCATTATTTTAGTGTTTGCTTTATGGGTTACAATATGTACCTTCAGCACTGTCTCCTTAGATTTAATATCAAATTACTTGATTTAAATTTAGAAAACTAGCTCATTTTTGTCAAATTTATATTTAAGAATTTTATTATTTTAAGTCTACTGTAAATGATTTTTTTCACATTTTATTTTCCCCTTTTTGTTGAGAGAATGAAAAATAATATTTCTTTTTGCAGAGGAACTTCATACCTGTGGTCTTATTTGTTCTTGTAGCTGTTCTGGAGATTCTTTTTCTACACAGATGATTGCAGCAGCTATGAATAAAAATTGTGAGTTCTCTCTTTCCATGGGTTACTTTTTCTTGTCTGATTTCACTGGCCAGGAATCCTCAATACAACTTTGGCATTAGTGTTAGAATGCATAGTGTGGCTGCAAGCATTATTACTCTCAAAGAGCTGTTTTAATTTTTGCCTTTAGCAGTAATATGCCTTCTAAATAAATTATTAGAAAAGAAAACATATTTACAGTCTTCTGTATGTGTTGAAATATCTGCCGGTTCTGGTTGAAACTCTATTCCTTTGTGTAGGTTCATCCGGCCGTCGATCTGGCATTATTTCCTTGAGGCTTGACAAACTTCCCTTTAGCATTTTTATAGTTTAGGTCTGTTGGTGAAAAATCTCACTTTTCTTTTTTACCTGATATGTCTTTTTAAAATTCTCATTTTTAAGGATATTTTCTACTGGGTATAGATTTCTCGGTTGCTTTTTTCCTTTTAGCACCTAATATATACAGTTTTTATTGACTCCCTGGCTCCTTTCATTTCTGATGAGATGGCAGCTGTCATCTCTCAAATCCTCCCCTGCCCCTCCGTGTGTGATGGGTTGTTTTCAGCTAAGTCCATCTGGATTTTCTCTTTAACTTCAGGTTTTTGCAAGTTTATGGTTTAGCAGGATTTATGATAGGCTTAATTGTGGTTTTCTTCTTGTTTATCTTGTTTGGGTTTCATTGAGTTTCTTGGATCTATGACTGATCCTTATCACCATATTTGGAAATTCTTTAAATACTTTATTTTCTGCCCCCTTCTCTTTTCTTCCCATTCTTGGTCTGCAATTACACATACGTTTACTACTTGGCATTCTCTCACACTTTACTAAGACTGCTAATATCTAATTTGATATTAACCTTGTTTCTCTCTCTTGTGTTCAGATTGTATTCTTCCTGTTGGCCTTTTTCCTGCTGCCTCCAGCCTGCTCATTAATGTCTCATTTCAGATATTCTGTTCTTCACTTTAGAGATTCAGTTTCATTTCCACATTCATTTATTCCTTATGAGCATATTTTCCTTTAAGTCCTTCAGTGTATTTATAAGAGCAGCTCTGGAGTTCCTCTCTGCTCTTTTCAACAGCTGGGGCATCTTCTATGTAGTTTATGTTGAACTTTTTTTGGTCTTGATTTTTGGGTCTCATTTTTCTTTCTTTCTTTCTTTTTTTTTTTTTTGTTTGTTTTTCAAACAAGAAAAAGCGATTTTGTTCATTGCAACCTGAATGTTAAGAAAGACGTGAGGTAGATACTCTGTATTTATGTTCCATGGAAGCATTATGAATTTGTCCCAGGAGGCAGTGACCATGTCTGAATCCGAGCTAACTTGTGTCTCTCCTGTAGTTGAATTTCACACTCAGTTCCTTCTGCTTGTAGCTGCTATGTCTTCTGTGGGGGCCTTCAGGGACATCCTCCTTCATGTGTGAATCTAGAAGTCCACTGACAATTTGGGCAGAATTTATATGCAGATTTTGGTCTTCACTCTCCATGGCTCTCTCTCTTCCAGGAGTCACTTAAACTTTCCGGATGCTCTGCCCTGGCCACATGTAGATGGGAGAGCTGCAAATTCATGAATGTCATCATTGCTTTCCTGTGTTTCAAGAAGAGACCTCCTGCCTGCTTCTGAAGTAATTTGTCTAGGTTTTGTAGTTGTTCTCTGTGGTTTAGTACAACGAATCTACTCTTCTCTGCTATTGGAAGCTAAGATGCTTCAAAGATTAAGTTCTTTGTATTACATTATTCATATTACATTGTTCCAAAGGTATAATTATCACCATTGACATCATTATCATCATCAACTTTATTATTTAATTAAACTTGGAAAGGATTGTTTGATGCCTCTATATTTAACACATCAATGAGTTGTAGCAATACTAGTGTCACTTACTTGACACATTGTGGTTGGCTGAATGGGCCCTCCAGAGATGTCCATGTCAAAACCCCCAGAAATTATGAATCTATCACCTTACATGATGGAAGACACTTCCCAGCTGTGATTAAGTTAAGGGTCATGAGATGGGGACGTTTTCTTGGACTCTCCTGGTGCACCCAGTGTGGTTACAAGTGTCCTTATAAGAGAGGCAGGGGGGTCAGAGTGGGGGGGAGGCCATGTGAAAATTAACTCAAGGGAAACAGGATTGGAAGCAGAACATGCTCTTTCTGGTTCTGAAGATGGAGGAAGGAGCTGTGAGCCAGCGAAAGCAGGCAGCCTTTAGAAGCTAGAAAATACAAGGAAGCAGATCCCTCCTAGACCCTCCAGAAGGAACACAGCCTTGCAGACACACTGATTTTAGCCAAGTGAGGCCTATTTTTAACTTTTGACTTCCCAAACCATAAGATAACAAGTCTGTGTTGTTTTAAGCCACAAAATATGTCTTAATTTGTTATGACAGCTCTAGCAAACTAGAGACGTGAGCTGGAACCCTGCCTCAGGCTCTGCACTGGGTATGGAATCTGCTTGAGATTCTCCCTCTCCCCCCTCCCTCTGCCCCTCCCCACCACCCATGTGCCTGTCCTCTCTCAATTGTTCTTTCTACCCCTCTTCCCTAAAAAAACAAAAAAACAAAACAAAAAACCCCACCTGAACCAAAAACAAACAAACAACGTTCAGAATTAGGGACTGCTGTAGTAATCTGGTTCAAACTCCTCTTACAGAAGCCATTGGGAAGTAAGTAGCAGCAAATAAACTTTTAATCTCGTGCACTAGTTAATTCTTAATGGGGTGAGGAGGCATTTGATAGCATCGGGAGGGGTTTTTGGTGGTCACTTTGGAGCAGGCGCAGCTGATGTCTGGTGGGCGGAGGCCAGGGACACTGCTGAATGTGCTACCGTGCCAAGACAGCCTCCGTGTGAAAGACTGACCCAGCCCAGGTGTCACTGGTGTTGAGGCGGCTCTAAGGGCTGTCCAACCGCTAAGCAGTAGGGGAAGGATTTAAGTCTGTAGTAACACTGCTGCATAGTGACTTTCTAGGGAGGTTAATTACCATGGCCAGGGAACTTGGGTTCAGAGTTTCTAGTGACTACATGGGAAGCCCAAGCGATACGTAACGGAATCATCTACCACTTCGTCTTTGCTAGGTCGTGAGCCCTGGGTGTGCACAGTCAAAGCCGCATGGTGCTGGGTTTCCAGCACCTGGCATCCAGCACAGCACAGAGTAGGTCCTTCTCTGACTGTTTATTGAGCTAATACGGGAGTCATTAAGTGATTCTTCTGTCCCCCTAAAGTTGGTACTAAGGACAACCCCTGGTCTAATACCCGGAGGAAACTACTTGGTCAAGCGCACAGTTTCTCCCTGGATGACCAAATGTGCACCCTCCCCTGTCCTCCGAGGATCCAGGGCCGTAAGCTAAGTGTACTGCTTTGCTCTTTGCAGACCAGGTCCCGTGTGCTCTTCAGCTCAGAGGGCTGTTTCCTCCCGAGCTGTACACTCACCTCGGCCGCCTCCTGTCTTCTGAGTCTTGTAATTCCTGGCAGCTGTTTCAAAGGACAGCCACCGCGCCAGTGGCCGTTTCTCTGTGCACTGGGCCTTTTGATGACCTTCCCTGGTGCTCCGCAGTGGGGTCTGCGTTGTCATTGTCTTATCTCCATCTGGTAAAGAATCTCTTGTGCAGAGGTGTTTCCTTAATTGGCATTTTTGCATGGGGGGCTTGGGAAGTGGGTACCCCCTGCCCCCGTGTTCACTACCGTTTCCTCCTGACCCCTGGCTGCCCGTCCACGGCTCTGCTCTTCACTCCTCTGCTGCGGGCGTTTGTCTGTGATTCAGAGTCCTTGGAGCTCACAGTTCTCTGAGAAACAGTTTTCACCACCCGGGAGCCCACATATTATCCAAGCTGTAGCAAGGCATTTTAGCCCATTAGACAAATAAATGCTTTTGTGGACAAGGAGGAGAATGAGATCATACACGAGGGCTCCCCCCCAGAGATGCTCTCTGATTAGGAAAAACCCCTCAGGAGTGTGGAACCCCACACTGGCCTGGCAGAGCTGGCCACGACGTTGGACAGAAAGTGATTTTCTTGCTGGACTCTGGGTTCGTTCACCCATCGACACCCATTGCTGTGTGGACCGTGATGAGAACCGGCGTCGTCGACCTGGTTAAGGGAAGGGATTCGTAAACTGCCGCTGTTTCTTTTGGTGGAAACCTCTTTGTGTTTAGATCCTGTTGTTTCCTCAAGAGCTGCTGTCTGCACCACAGAAGCTCCCACCCTGGAGCCCAGGTGCCGTGTTACAAGTGGATCCCACACCTCCCCAGGGGCAGCGGGAAGCGTCCCTTCACCTCCCTCGCCCGGCCTGGAGCAGTTCAGACTCGGGTATGTGGGGAAGCCCCGTGGAGGGAGCAGGGCGAGGTATGCGCCTGTTTCGGAAGGATCCAAATGCAGTAGGAAAGTTTCCGGTGGGCGAGCCCCTTCCTTTGGGTATGGGGTCCAGCAGCACTGCTCTGTCTCCCCCGGCTCCCACACCCCCGGACTGGCTCCGCACCCCTTCTTGTGGGGATCACTGAAGCACGGGTAGCTTGCTCCCCTGCACCCCGTCTGAGCCCTCCCCGTCTGGGCTCCTGCTCTGCTGGAGTGTGGGCTGCTCCCCGCTTCAGCAGGGTCAGAGTTGCAACCTCTGGGTCAACCCGTTTTGGGGGCACGGAGTTAAGATTTAACATAAAAACTATAGATGTAAATGCAGATATCCATTCCAGCTGCTAAGTGTCTTTATCTCTTGGAAAGCAGTGAGGAGACTAGGATGCGAGACCCTTTAAGGGGACAGACACGGGGACTCCACAAACACAGAGGTTGTGAGGCATGTGCGGGGACCTGACCTGCCCACGGCTCACTCGGGGACGATCCGCTGCCGAACGTTTCCGAGTGGGGGTTCCCTGCCTACTCCTGGCGTGGAGGCGGTGGGTAGGATTCCCGGCCGTCCGCGACACTGCTGATGGGAAGACTGTGCTGGAGTCTCTGGAGCCGGTGCCCGTGGAGGAGAGAGGCTCCGGGAGGACAGTGCAGCTGGGGAGGAGGGAGACCCCGGGGGGCCCGTCCGAGATGCTTCGTATTCTCGTCTTGGCGATGAAGATAACTTGGAATGTTTGGCAGAACTCATGGCATAGCATCAATGCTATGTGCTGAACGAGGAATGGGAAATACCGGGTGTGTGCGTCGCCGCTTCTATTTCTTGGTACTTTTAAAGCATTTGTTTTTGAGTTTCTTTCTTTTAAACAACTTAACTCATTGTCTATACCCTCTTTTTGTTCATCTCCTGGGTCATTTCTTGTCCAGTGACAGGAGGTCTCATCTTCCCAGAGGAGTTTTAGAAGCTCTTCTCTCCCGGAATGGCCATGCAATGGATTTTGGAAGCAAAAATCATGGACAGACTGCAGGCCGTGACTCCGGTTTTGATACACTTATACCGGGAACATTATCGACACAGTCACCAAGCTCTGAGAGTGACTGTCCAGGCAGGGAGTCTGAAGTTAGATCCATCATTGGTTTAGTAATTTTTGTTGAGATCTAAGCCACCTTAGGCATCCTTAGGCATTCTAGAAAGAAGAGGAAGATTCTTTTGGATAAAAGGAGCTTTGAAGAGACTGTAGGAGAAAAGGATTTTCCCCCAAAGGAAATGCTGGATGTATGAAAAGAATAGTTAGTGCCAGTAGGAAAATGTTAAAAAAAAAAGGTACATAACAAAATTAAAGCAAAGTGTGAGGAAGAGCAGAATAGAAAATGCAAAAGAAATTGTTCGAGGTGAGGTAGGATGGAGGTCTTGGGCTCTGCTCTCATAGGAAGAGCGGGAACACCGTACATGACCCCACGAGCATCTCTGTCTACAGAGACGCCAAAGGGACACGCCTGTTTGGGAAGCATATTCTCTAGGAAACAGAAATCACTCATTCATTCTTTTCATTTTTTAATTTTAATTATTAATTTTTTTCTAAACATATAAAGTATTTTTATCCCCAGGGGTTCAGGTGTGTGAATCGCCAGGTTTACACACTTCATGGCCTCACCGTAGCACACCCTCCCCTCAGGCTCCCACCCTTCTCTTCCCTCCCTCTTCTTTCGCGTCCCTGTTCGCCTGCTCTCATTTTCGCCCATCGAGATCTTCACTTCTTCTTCTTTTTTAGATTTATTTATTTGTATTTGGGGGGGCAGGGACAGAGGGAAAGAATCTCAGGCAGGCTCCCCTCTGAGCTCAGCCCAGGGCAGGGCTGCCTTCCACAGCCCGAGATCATGACCCGAGCAGAGACCACGTGCCTGACGCTCCGTCAACGAGCCCCCAGGCGCCCCTGGGCTTTGCACTACTAAGAAGACTTAGGACCCGTTTGCTGTGGCTGCTGTCAGGCTCTCCCCAAGCAGAGACAAGAGGACAGTCCCCCCCTCCTGTCTTATTAGTGAGTATACCTGCCTCTTCTAGGACAGAAACACAGGGTGAATGCATGAGCACCCCTTCTGTGCCTCACATCCAGGAAAGAACTAGAAACACGGGTGTGGATCTCTGACCTGGAGCTTCTCTGCTTTAGGGGCATCCAGTAAACACACCAATCTGAACAACACTGGGTGTACCCTCCAAGGGTTATAGACCGAAGCACTGGGGTCAGACGGGTGCAATTTCAAATCTAACCCCAGCTCCAACACGTATGAACTGGGTGAACTTGGTCGAGTGCACAGGCTGCTTCAAGCTCAGGCACAGGTCCGAGGGATCGGGCTATAGTCTCTACTTTGGCGGGGGGAGGGGTAAGGATAGAGCAATGTAAGATTAACAGTGTAAAAAAGCAACGATAGGACAGGCAGACAGCAGCACTGCCCAGGTAAGCCGAGCTTTGACCTGGCTGAGAAAGGGACGCGTGAACAAGGCACACGCACTGACCGTGGCTGGCTGCACCCGCGTCCTTGCTGCATTCTGAGAGCATCTCCAAATGGTTCCGTTCAGAGGAAGCCCCATGTCGCAGACTGATTGTAAAGCGGGAGTGGAAATAGCGTGTACCCTCACGCACGGGATCCGTCTTGTCTGGGGTGTGCGGACCCTTGAGGAAACTTCTCTGTGGCACCTCGAACAAGCCACGTGCCCTGATGACAGAGCTATGATGAGTTTTCCTTCAGTGATGGATTACCTCTTCGGCTGCCGGCACGCTGCCAGGCTGGCTGACGTTATCTGGGACACCGCCCGCCCACCAGGCCGGTGCTGGTTCCCGGTGAGGGAGCCGGGTGTCAGAGCTGTTCCGTCTCCAACAACAAGCTGGTCTTTCAGCAAATTAGACGTGAGGATGGAGGACCTGAGCTTTGGGAATAGTGGGGTTCTGCGGCTGATTTGGTCTCTAACTGCACTTTCTTGTATTTCCACCTAGAAGCTGCTGTGAGAGACACATTTTCTTTTTTGAAATTCAAAATAAAACCAAAATGTGTTCTACCCAAGACATTTTTCGTTTCTTAGAGTGCATATGCATTTTAGGAGAAATCACATCCGTTTTAGATTCATGTACCCTGAATCACTACTGTTTTTGAGAATTCCCCTGATAGCCTTAAGAGTAGTGAGTTTATTGGCCTCGCCCTTTCCTTTCTGTAAACACAGTACCGCCGTTTTCCAGCGAACCCCATCCAGGAGTGAGGGGGAGTCAGAGGGAACTTAGGGCCGTGTGTTCTGACTAGAGACACATTCAGTCTACCCGGAGAGCGACCCCGAGGACACTGTGCCCCAGCTCGGCCACGTCCGCGGGCACCGCTCCAGCCACCTCGCTGTGCCCACAGCGCAGGCCCACAGGGCCATCAACTCCGCTCCTGGGACATGTTCACAGCTTCTCCTTCAGATCCCTAGTCCTCAGATGTACTTAGTTGTCCTCCTGCTGGAGGGGACTCCGAGCTCTCTTCTGTCACTTCGTTCCCTTCCCTTTCTCTCGGTTCCTCTTTCTATCCACCCCCGCCCTCACAATGCTGCTCTGGCTCTGGTCCTCCAGGTCTGGTGGGGGATCTGTAAAGGCCACTAGGAGCTTCCGGGGGGAGGGGTCACGGCCCACGACAGCGACTGCACAGGAGGGATGGGGACCACGTGTTCCACATTTAAATTAAAACATCAGTGGAGGTCTGCAGTGCAGACCCTCGCTGTTCACCTTTCATGGACGTGCCTCTTTCATGTCTGCAAGGTGATGACGTACAAACAGAAACCCTTTGCATAAATGGGCACTTTCACACTTTCCTAATTGGAGTGTAACTTGGTTATTGTTGTAAAGCCGTTTAGTGGTATGTCTCAAGAGCAGTAATTTGACTTCTGGGAAGGCACCCTGAGGGCATCATCTAAATTCCTCCAATTCGCTAGCTGTCTAAGCCCAGGACGGGTCAGGACCCACTCCCCAAGGCCAGCCTTCGTTCAAGTCGCAGCTCCAGCAAGGGTGAGGTGTGCAACCCTGGGAAGTCATTAATGAACTCCTGCTTCCGTTTCCTCCTCCGTAGAACGGGCACAGCCGTGATGGAGATCGTGTCCCGGAGCAGGTGAGAGCACGTGGGCACGTGGCCTGGGGACGGCACGCAGAGGTGCTGGGGACTGTGGGCTGCCGCTCTCGGTCACCTGCCTTTGCTTCAGTTTCCATATCTGGAGAATAGGAGTAGCAACAGTTCTTCCCCAGCAAGACCGCTGTGGAGGTTCCGTCAGATGCTGAGCGGAAAGCGTGGTGTGCAGCACGGAGCAAACGCGGCCCGTGGTTAGCTCTTCGGCTGCAAAAGGTTTGATGCACAGAGCACTTAGCGCTGTCCTGATAGTGCACTTCTTTCTTTCTTTTTTTTAAATATTTATTTATTTATTTATTTGAGAGAGCGAGCATCAGAGGGGAGCAGGTCAGAGGGAGAAGCAGACTCTCCGCTGAGCAGGGAGCCCGACGTGGGGCTGGATCCCGGGACTCTGGGACCATGACTGAGCTGAAGGCAGTCGCTTAACCCACTGAGCCACCCAGGCGCCCGGAGAATGTACTTCTGAAGGCAGAAACGAAACAAAAAACATGTCGTGAAATCTGACCATTTTATTTGCTTGTTATTTAGAAGGTAAAATGTGCTTTGTAATGAGTTTTTGATTGGGAAAAGGTATTTCGAGTTACAAGGCGTGCCTGGGTGGCTTCGTCCCTCAAGCTTCTGAATCTTCCTCTCGCCTCAGGTCATGAGTGGGATCGAGGCTGCGCCCAGCCTGACGCTCAGCACAAGGTCTGTTTGCGATCGGCAGTGTGTTTATGAGAGCTTGCCTTCCTGTGGTGGGATCAAGCATCTAATTTTTATTTTTTATACTTTAATATTTTTAAATAAAATTTTTATAATGAGAAAGTATCAGTTTGGGATAGCAGGGATGGGGTAATTCCTTGACAAAAGAGATTTAAAAATTTGTTAAGCCTAGGTTCTTAAAAAAATATTTCTCTTCTGTAGAGGTCATTTGACGACTGCCTGGTCAAGTTCAGTAGCGCGTGAGGGTGTTGTCGACCCCCGGGTGCGGCACACTCGCCCACGCGCACACGATGGAAAGTTGATAATTTATTAAGCACAAAGACCGGCCCGCACACGCGCAACACTCATTTATTAAATAAGTAATTGTGTTAAAAATGAGATTTGTCATTGAAATGAAGTTTAAGCGCCATAACGTTACCCAAGACCGTAAGAGAAAGGACGCCCACAGTCCGCTGTGGAGGCCCAGAGCGCCGGTCAGAGCCCAGGCCCCCTGGGGTCTGCGACTCGTGGAAACAAGGCTTCTCTGCGTCGTGTCGCACGTGTATGTTGGGTCACCCGCAGGGAGTATTTCAGTGTGTCCTCTCTCTCTCTCTCTCTCGAATTCCAAGCAATTTGCATGAACGACAGTGAGGATTCGCATCAGCCGAATGTGGGTGTGCAGGTAGTTAGGACATTTTTGGGGAAAGGCTTCTTTACTTATTTTTATTTGAGAGAGAGACAGAGAGAGAGCGTGCAAGTGGAGAGAGGGGCGCACCGAGAGAGAATCACAAGCAGCCTCGGTGGGAGCCCAGAGCCTGACACGGGGCTCTACTTCACAAGCCTGAGGTCACGACCTGAGCCGAAATCAAGTCGGGTGCTCCACTGACTGAGCCGCCAGGAGACCCTAGTTCGTACGTCCGACGGGGAGGGAATCTCTTTCTCCCTGTTGTGGCCAGAATGAAGATCGGAGCCCTGTACGAGACCCGAGTGGCAGACAGCCCTGCCTCCCTCTCCGCCTTCGCCCCTCCTGCCCGTCAGCCCCTCTCACCCCCGCAGCTGTGCGTCCTGGCCTACAGCAGCTCCAGACAGTCCTGCCCTCTCCTGCCGCACCTGCGGGCACATCCAGGTGCCTCTGCGGGACTCCCCTTTCCCTACACCCAGTCCTGTCCCTGCTCCTCTGATGGCCACGCCCACACTCAGAACTCAGCTCAGGTGTTACCTTCTTGGAGTCCAGGCCCCATGGCCTGGTCTGGGGCTGCTTCCCATCTCATGTGCTCTTGGAGAACTGGGTGTTCTTCCTTTTGGGATGTTCATCTCCCTTTGTAATGAAGAGTCCATGAGACGGATTCACGATGAATGCCTTTGTGTCCCACTGTGGTCTGTTTCCTCCATGGGAGCGCACAGAATCATTTATTTTTGGTGCTTTGAACATTGTCGATGCTCACCACGTATTTGTTGAATAAATGAAGAGCTGCTGAAGAAATCGACTCAAGAGTCAACATGCATTCACCGACAGAAGAAGAGGAGAATATGATGTCTGTGTGATACTTAAAGTTTCCCCTTCACGGAGGTGCCACCCTCTGGGATAAATGAGAGCAGTGAGGATGAATTTGAGGTTTGATGACCAAGGCAGGACAAGGTAGGGAAGGTGAGCAACTTTCCCAAATGCTCTTCAGCCATGGAGCTCACCGGAGAACCTAGAGCTGTGGTCCTGGAGAGGAGGGGACGTGTCTGAGAGAGCAGGTCTAAGCCCTGGGTGGGCCTGGCACACGAGAGGTCATGCGGTTCAGGGGGTCCTCGTTTATTGTCTTTCATCCCATGTAGCTTAATCAGTGAATGCTCTGGCACTGTCTTACTTCTGATCTTCCCAAGAGAAGACCAGCCAAAAGCTGGAGTAAGAGGAAGGACTTGACCTTCCGAGAGAGAAGCCCCAGGTGCCCATCAGTCTGTAGGTTCCTGTCCAGCAAACAGCACTCAACATGGGGTCTTCATCAAAGACCCCACCTGATCATAACATAGTATTTTACTTTCTATCGTCACTGTCTTTTGTGGGTGTTTCTTTCCTTTGGAGTCTAAGGTACAGACTGTTGTCCTGTTAGGCAAGATGCGGGTGTTCCTGTGTCTGGAGGCAACTGTCATCTCCAGGCTGTTGTAACGCGCTCTGCGCTATGGTTCTTTCCAACACAAGCTCTTCACAGTAGAGGTCTCTTCTGCACGTACGGGATTTTCCCGTTCCTCAGGACTTTTCCTCAGGCTTCCCGGTTGTATCTGTAGCTCCTTGCAGAGTGACTGATACACGTACTGGGTGTTTGCTGGATGGACTAGCTCAGTGAAGGGATGAATAAGCCTTTGCAGTAAGTCCCGTGGTCTGATGGACTGGCAGCCGGGGAAACAAGTTTCCAAAATATCAAACGACATTCTCAAAGATACGTTCTAGGTAAAGGAAAGACTTCTGGTTCCTGGTTCAATGTTATTTCCGTAAGTGTACTATTATGAGAGTCATACCTGAGTAGCTTTTTTGGTAACAATGACTTACGTTAATTTTTTAAACAGCTTCGAGGTATAATTTACATGTGCAGCCTTACCAGCTGTAAGTGTACAATTCAAAGAGTTTTTGTGAATTTATAGAGATGTGCAACCACCATCCTCACCACCCAGTTTTGGAACAGTTCCGTGGCACTGTGAAGGTGCCTGCCATCCTGCTACCACGAAACCCCCAACTCCCAGTCCAGGCAACCCTTCACCGTCTGTCTCAGGAGACTTGCTTTTCAAAAAAACATCATACACATGGAACTGTGCAATATGCAGTACTTGGTGTCTAGCCTCTTCTTGGGCTCATCCATACCGTTGTTTGTTACTCTTTATTGTTGAGTACTTTTCACTGACGAGCTGCATCGTGTTCACTATTCACGAATTGCTGGGTGTTTGGCTGGATTCCAGTTTTCGGCTGTATGGGCAAGCTATTGTGAATATTTGCATATGTGTCATTTTGTGGATGTGTGTTTTCATGTCTCTTGGTTAAGTACCTAGGAGTGAATTACTGTGCTATGATAAATTTATGTTTATTTTGTTAAGAAATTGATGCACTGTTTTTCAAAGTTGCTGTACCATTTTGTGCTCTCAATAATGATTAAAGTCATTCTGGTGAATGTGTTGTGATACTTATTGTGTGTGTGTGTGTGTGTGTGTCTTTTTGTAGTCTTTTGCTTCTTTGGAAGAAGACAGAACAATTAAATCTTATTTATTTATGTATTTATTATATATTTGTTCACTTATTTTCTTTGCTTACTATCATTCACAATTTTATAGACAATAATAAATTTACACTATGTTGGATTTAACTACAGTTAAATCTGTTAAGTCCTCTGAAAAGTTATTTAACAGATTTTCAGGAAATTAAATCTTAGGCTTTTGAAAACAAGTCTGGTTTAATATACTCCATTTTCATGAGTAGCTTTTTTTTTTAATGGGAGTATAATTAATATACAGTGTTATATTAGTTTCAGGTCTACAATATAATGAGTCAGCCTTTCTGTACATTTCTCAGTGCTCATGATGATAAGGGTACTCTTAGTCCCTTTTATTTATTTCTTCCATCCCCTCTGGCAATCGCCAGTTTGTTCTCTTTTTTTTCTTTGTTTGTTCTGTTTCTTAAATTCCACATTCAACTGAAATCACATGGCATTTTTCTTTCTCTGAATGACTTACTTCACTGTGCATTTACACACTTACTCCATCCACGTTGTTGAAAATGGCAAGATCTCATTCTTTTTTATGGCTGAGTAATATTCCATTACATATTTTTATACATAAATATATACTTCTAAGCATTTGTGATATAGATTTCTAAGCATTTGGGATATATACCTATCACATCTTCTTTATCCATTCATTTATTGATGGACACTTGAACTGCTTCCACAATTTGGCTATTGTAAATAATGCTCAGTAAACATAGGGGTACATATCTCATTTTGGATTAGTGTTTTCATTTCCTTTGCATAAGTATCCAGTAGTGCAATTGTTGTATCACATGGTGGTTCTGTATTTGGATTTTGAGGACCCTTTATACTGTCTTCCATGGTGGCTGCACCAGTCTACCAACCTTGCATGAGTCTTCCTTTTTCTTTACATTCTTGTCAATACTTGTTAATTGCCTTGTTGATTCTAGTCATTCTGACAGGTATAAGATAATATCTCATTGTGCTTTTGATTTGCATTTCCCTCATGATTAATGATGTTGAGCATCTTTGATGTGAATATCTGTTGGCCGTTTGTGGATCTTCACTATGGTTTTAATGTGTTTCTCTCATGACTAATAATGTTGATGCTCTATTTTTGTACTTATTCACCAGTCTTTGATTGTCTTTGCTGAAATGTTTACCCAAATATTTTGACTTTTTTATTGGGTTGTTTTATTATTATTTTTTTATTTTATTTTTGGATTGTTTTATTATTGACTTAAAGTGTTCATTATATATTCTGAGTCCAAATATTTTTTTAAAGATTTTATTTTTTATTTGAGAAAGTGAGAGAGAGCAAGAGCATGAGCAGTGGTGAGGGCCAGAGGGAGAAGCAGACTCCCCACTGAGCAGGGAGTCCAATGTGGGGATCAATCCCAGCATCTCAGGACCATGTCCTGAGCCAAAGGCAGACACTTAACCAACTGAGCCACCCAGGTGTCCTTGGGTACAAATCTTTGATCAGATATATGATTTGCAGTCATTTTCTCCCAGGTTTGTTTCACCTTCAATTTTTAAAATTATTTCTTCAAAAGTAGTTAGCCTAGTTAGAGATTTACATATTTTAATCTTTCCTAAAAGCCAATTTGTTCAAAGTATTTTTTAAAATTGTTTTCTTTTTTAAAGATTTTATTTATTTACTTGACACAGAGAGAGAGAGAGATCACAAGTAGGAAGAGAGACAGGTGGGGGCGGGGGAGCAGGCTCCCCATGGAGCAGAGAGCCTGATGTGGGGCTTGATCCCAGAACTCTGAGATCATGATCTGAGCTGAAGGCAGCCAGGGGCCCCAGTTTTCTTCTTTTTCACTTTGCATAGTTTTTCACTTTGATATTTTTAATTTATCTTTTGCTTGATTTGGGTTTAATTTTCTCTTATTTTGCTTGTTTCTCAAGGTTGAAGCTTAGAATATTGATTTGAGACCTTATTATCTAAATATGTATTTAGAGGCATGAATCTCCCTTTAATTACTGCTTTGAAATTATCTTGTAGATTTTGATATGTTGTGTTTTTGCTTTCATCAATTGAACATCTTTTTTAAGTTTCCTTTTTAATTTCTTTTTAAATGCATGTTGCTTAATTTCTAAACATTTGGGATGCCCCAAATTTCTTTCTTTTGTAGATTTCTAATTTAACTTTGCTGTGGTCTCGGAACACTAATTGAATGATTTTAGTTCTCTTAAATTTACTGAAAATTTTAATTAAATTAGCATATGATTTGTCCTGGAGAACATTCCGTGTGCTCTTGCAAAGTATGTGTATTCTGTTGTTCTTGGGTAGAGTGTTTTCTAAATTTCAGTTTAATGGAGTTGGTTGATAGTGTAAGTCACCCTCTGTCTCCTTGCTGATTTTTTTCTATAGTTCTTCTTTCAGTTATTTAGGAAGAGGTATAAACTCCAACTATAATTGTTGAGTTGTTCAATGCTTCATTCAGTTTTTCCAATTTTGGTTTAATGTATTTTGGTGGTGTATTGTTAGATGCATAGACATTGATAATTTTTATGTCTTTTAATATACTGATTCTATCATTAAGAACTTTCCTTTTTTCTCTCGTGATATTTCTTGTCTTAAATTCTGCCTGATATTATCTCTTATGATTAAGGTTTACATGAAACATATAACATATATTTTTCCATCTTTTTACTTTCAACCTCTTTGTGTCTTTGAAACCAACATTTGCCTCTTATAGTTAACGTATAGTTAGATTTTATTTTTTAAATGAGTCTGCCAATCTCTGCCTTTTGGTTGAAGTGTTTAGTCTGTTCATGTTTTTTGTAACTATTGATAGGATTATATTTATATCTGCTGCTTGCTATTTCTTTTCAGTTTTTTTTTTTTTTTTTTGGGTGCCTCTGATCCTCATTTACTGCCATCTTATTTTGTGTTAAGCACATACTTTTTAGTTTACCATTTTGATTCATTTCTTTGTTATGTTTTAAAGTTGTATTTCTAATGATTGCTTTAGGAATATAATATACATCATAGAGTAGAACAATTCAGATTAATGGGGCCTTAAATATAGAACTCTGCTTTAATGTAGCTACATTCTTTGTCCCTCCTTTGTGCTATTATTGCCATATATATTTTATCTGAATACATTATATAAGTAATACCACACTGTTATAATTATATGACCAATCTGATGTCTTTAAAAGAAGTTAAGAGAAGATAGGTATTTATAGAGACTTTTATATAAAACTTCTTATTTATCATTTCTGATTCTTTTAATTTTTTTTCCCAGTAGATTCAAGTTACCATCTTACGTCATTTCTTTTCAGCCTGGAAGGCTGTCTTTAATGTTTCTTACAAGGCATGTCTGCTGTCACATGGGAGCTTTAATTGGGAACGTCTTTATTTCACTTTTACTTTTGAAGGATAATTTCACACAATATAGAATTATTGGTTAATATTTGTCTTTAAGCACTTTGAGATGTACCCCCATAATGTTCTACCTTCCCTTGTCTCAGTCGAGAAATTAGTCATTCATTGTATCAGTATTTCTGTGGCTGTGATGAAGCATTTTTCCCTGTATGCTTTTGAAATTTTTCTTTTTGTTTTGGCTCTCCACAGTTAGTGATGTGTCTAGATGTGGATGTCTTTGTGTTTTACTACACGGAATTCAGTGAAACTCTCGGATCTGCATATGAGTGTTTTCCACCAAATATGGGATGATTCCAGCCCTATTTCATTATATTTCTTCTTTTTTCCCACTGTTGACTCCTACTGGATCTCTCTGTTACATATGCTGGTGGGCTTGGTGTTTCCCCACAGGCATCTTTCTTCATTTTCTTCAAACCTTTACCTTTACTCTATTGTTCAGATTGGATTTTTTCTATTGATTTTTCTTTATTCATGGATTTTTTTCTTTTACCAACTTCTGTCCACTAGTTGAGCTACCAGCAAAGTTTCTATTTCAGTTATTGTATTTTATGATTTCAGAATTTCTGTTGGTTATTTTTTATTGTTCCTCTCTCTTTATTGAGATTCCCATTTGTAGAAACCATTTTTGTCATATTTTTATTTAAGTCTTCAAACACAGTTTCCATCATTCTTTGGGTATTTTTAACCACTTTGAGTTTTTGTCTGCTAAATTCAACCTCTGGGCCTACTCACAGTTTCTATTGACTCCTTCCTCCTCTACTCCTGAATATGGGTCATGCTTCCTTGTTTTTGCAAGTCTTGTAATTTTTTATTGAAAACTGCACATGTTAGATGATAAATTGTTGCAACTCTAAATTTGTCCCCCCAGGATTATTTTTGTTGTTGCTCTTTTTGCTTTTGATTGATTTATAGTAACTTGCCTCCACTCAATCTCCCGTATCTCTCTTCCCTATGACGGGGAGCTGGTGAGAACTTTGCTTATTTTGTTTTCAATTCTGATTTTTATTTTTGGTCTGGCTTACCAGAAATCACTCCTGAGTCTCCATAGTTTATTTTTCAGCTGGTAATTTCTTCAAGTTTGTGCTCAAACTCTTTGTGTGCCAATGAAGTTTCTTCCCTCTGTGTGCTGTGCATAGTCTGAAGAGCACATATAATGCTTAGGTGAGCTTTTTCCTTCTGAGATCTCCTGGGCTCCACTGAGCTAGTAGGTGGGGTGAACGCAGCCTCAGGTAGGCAAAACAGGCTCCCATGGCTGTAGTCCAAAATTCAGTCATTTTTTAATAAGTAAACCATTTGCCATGTGTTACTTGTTTTTGGTCAGTATTCAGAGATCTCAAAATGGTTGGTTTTGATATTTTTGTCCAGTTTAATATTTGTTTTACTGGGAAGAGGATTTGCTGACCTTTTGACTCTGACAGAACTTCAAGTCCATTCCTAAATTTTACCTATTTTTATAAAGTATATTAGTATGGGTATTGTAGACAGAAAAAAAGGTCAAAATTAATAAGTTACTCTAGAGAAAAGAATGATAGAAGAATGCTATAATATATTTTATCCAGTGTCTTCTAATTGTCTTTAGCTTCACTCTATGTCATTTTTCTTTTTATAGGAGGGACTCTCCAGTGCAGATGCTTTTTTCCTTAGGAATGCTCTGAGTCCTAGAACATATATGACAAGAAAAGAGCTGAAGTAATGTGCTAATATGCTGGAGCTCCTTACATTCCATCAGCATAAACCACTCTTAACTTCCTTTAGGTGTGAACAAGAAATCAACAGGAATTTGACACAAAAGAAACCTTATTATACTTTCTGCTTCAGTGTCATCAGAGCTCTGATGGCAAAGCTAAAGCTGTGAGTATCTTTTCCTTTAGTTTTAATCTTAATTTACACAGCTATGTGAGAGGTTTATGAGCAAATCATCTTGAAGTGCTTGAAAAGTGTGCAGGGCTGAACATTCTAAGACACAGGTTTTCTCACTCTGTTACCCCTTCCCCGTCCCCGTCTCAGCTCATGAGAGGTGTTCAACTGGTGAACTACTGGGAGAAGTGTGCGGGTGTGGGACCACAGACACATGTACACAAAATGAATGGCATTTCACAAACAAGGGGGTCTCATTAAATAGTCATCTTTGCAACATTCACTTTCTATGGTAATCTAATTTTCTGATGAAAGGGGGATCATTTAAATTGGCCTGATCTGTCTTTCAACTCCTTGTCAGAATCCATCCTGGGGACCCAATTTCCTGGTTCAGCAGGGTGCATTTGTGCATGGCCAATGCCACAGCAGCCCTGGACAAAGGACGGCGACAAGAGACTCGCAGGTGGTTATAATAGCTTCCATTATAGCAAACAGGGGTGGCTGGGCAGTTCACAAGCTCACATCAGCTCAGCCAAGTTCTGGCCCGTGGCTCTCAGTCTCTTTTACTTGACAGTAAGAATATTGAGAGCTCATGTAGGTGCCCTTTAGGTAAAGGGAAGTTTATGCCCACTGCTGAGGTTTTTAACATCTGAACTGTGCTGGCATTCACTCCTCAGAGAAACCAGAGGGTCTGAATGCACGTTCTAATCAAATAAACAATTGTTCTTTCTCACTCCCTCTACCACTCTCCCTTCCCCTTTCTCATTTCTTTTTTCCTTCTTCCCTTCCTTCCTTCCCTTCCTTCATTCCTTCCTTCCTTCTTTCCTTCTTTCCTCTCGGAATATTCTTTTCATTACAAACAATTAGCTTTTGATGATTGTGATTGCAGACTGTCTTTTGTCAGTGACTCATTCTTGCCATTGGGTGACATTTTTATTCCCTTGTTGAGAAAACCTGGGGAAAAAGCAGTTCCTTTCTGCTATACAAATCTTTGTAGCATAGTGTATTAAAAATAAAAAAAGAGACCAGAAAGGAACTGTGGTGAGCAGGAAGCTAGGATTCTGTCTAATCCGCAAGAATTGCAGCAGTCATTTGCCAATTAAAGTCAAATGTAAGTTTCAGATATATAAAATGTTGAGCAATGGGGAAAAAGAGCATTTTATTTCAAGCAACTTTTATTCCTTTCTTAATTTTTTTTCCACATTTAAACTGTCTTTAAAAAACTTGTAGGGAAACCTTTTATTTCAGCATGTTTAATAGGGAAGAAAAGAGCTTGAGAATGAAGCATTCATTCATGGAGGTTTAGTTAATTAAGCGGAACAGAGGAGTCACAGTTGGCGGGGAGAAAAAGGACTTAATGGGTGAACTAGCAGTGCATGAGCAAGAGCATTTTGCCCAAAGTCAGAGATATAGGTGCTGTTTCGCAGACCCCACGCTAGGAAGTGCATCTTGAGTGTGGGTACATGTGAAAAGGTGAGCTGGGTTTGTAGCAGGCACTGTGTAAATTGAGTCTTGTTAATCTTAGCAATACTCAGGAGGAGGCAGGTAGCTGGTAAACACCCTTATCCCTCCCCCTGATGGTGGGAGCACCACATGCAGGGAGGGGTCAAGAGATTTGCCCAAGGTCACACAGGAAGTTAATTAGCAAGCTCAAAATAGTACCTGTGTCCCAGTCCAGCTTTCTTTCAAGCAGACCTTGTTGTTCTGTCTCTCCTCTTGGGTGTCTCAGCTTTTAACCGTGTTCCAGTGCTTGCTGCTAATTAGTAATTTCAGGAGCCTCTTCTCTACAGGAGGCTTAGAAACTGAATAGGCATGGGAGCCAGTTAGGGTTTTTATTACCTCGGAAGCCTCCTGGCCTCTGAACAAGTATGTAGAAAGGTATTTGGAAGCCTGATGAAGATATATCGGTTTGCATTGTTTTTCAGAGATATTTTTGAAGCAGATGCTTCCCTCCAAGCTAGGGGGGTAGGTGGGGAGGGGCTTGGTAAAGGACATGCAGAAGGATCAACAATCACCGTGTTTTAAAGAGAGGGCTGCAGACTCACTGATTATTTCTGGGTATCCTGGGGACCGACCCAGGATTTATTCATTCCTACACACATGGGATTCTTTTACCTGTGGTGGTGGGTGCCTGAGCCCTTTCAGATGAAGATGAGGTGAAAGGGAGATAAATATGTCTGTGCAAAACCCAACACAAGCCCTTTGCAAATCATTACCTCATTTTAATTTCTGTGAATGGCACCAGATTTCTTTCAATCCCCCAGGCCTAAAACCCCAGGAACCAGATGTCCTGCATCTACAAAGTGTTGCACAGTCTTTCCTGGTCTCCTTGGCTGCCCCAGCAGGGGCCAGGCTATTGTGGCCTCCTGCCTGGGCTGCCACTGGCTCTGTCCTCCAGCCATCCTGTTGGGCCCTGACCCACCATGTCCTGGAAGCCCAGTGTGCTTTTGCCTCAGCCCCGCTCAGATGGTGTGCATGCTGCCCTTTGATGACTAACTCCAGAACAATGCATTCCACTGACTGACAAAACCTTGAACGTGCCTCCACCTGTTTTTCTGTTTCTGTACCTTAATTATAGGACACTTGGTCCTCAAAAATCATTGTCATCACCAGCATCCTTGTAACAGCTATGTTTTTTTTTTTTAAAGCTATTCATTTGTGCAAATCACTGTTTTTAGCTCTAAAGTATATAATCCTATTTAATCTTTGCAGTGGGTACCATCTGAGACTCCACTTCCTTGATCAGACTTTGTGCTGTAAACTAGCCATTAGTAACCTTGCCTCTTTCTTGCCATCATGGCACTTTTTGGTAATTCTAATGAGGCAATTATAATCTCTGTTGTAACTTTTTGTATTCTTTTTTTAAAAATAAAGATTTTATTTATATTTGACAGGGAGAGAGAAAGCACAAGCAGGGGGAGCAGGAAAGGGAGATACAGGCTCATTGTTGAGCAGGGAGCCAGGTGCGGGGCTCGATCCCAGGACCCTGAGATCAGGACCTAAGCTGAAGTCAGACGCTTAACCTCCTGAGCCACCGAGGTAACCCCAACTTCTTGTATTCTTATCCATTTCCTGCTTATGAGCTGTGAGTGCCCTCATTCACCGAGAAAGAAAATATTGCAAAGTAGAGGGTAGCATGGATGCAGCTGGGAATGCAGACGCTACAAAAAGTTGTTCTTTTACCACATTTTCAGTGTTTTTATTTTTTTTCTATGAACAACTCAGCTAAAAGCTTTGCTAAAGTCAAAGAGATTATATTTGTTGATTTTCTTGTGTTAATCCAACTGCTTTTATATAGAAGATTAAATTAGTATCAGGAGTCTTGCTAAATAATTTTGTTGAGTTAGAGAGTTTCTGAGTTCTCAGAAGCAGACTTTAAAATATCATATTCTTTTTTTTTAAGTTTTTATTTTAGTTTTTTTTTTAATTTATTTTCAGCGTAACAGTATTCATTGTTTTTGCACCACACCCAGTGCTCTATGCAATCTGTGCCCTCCATAATACCCACCAAGTGGTTCCTCCAACCTCCCATACCCTGCCCCTTCAAAACCCTCAGATTGTTTTTCAGAGTCCATGGTCTCTCATGGTTCACCTCCCCTTCCAATTTCCCTCAACTCTGTTCTCCTCTCCATCTCCCCTTGTCCTCTATGCTATTTGTTATGCTCCACAAATAAGTGAAACCATATGATAATTGACTCTCTCTGTTTGACTTATTTCACTCAGCATAATCTCTTTCAGTCCCGTCCATGTTGCTACAAAAGTTGGGTATTCATCCTTTCTGATGGAGGCATAATACTCCATAGTGTATATGGACCACATCTTCCTTATCCATTCGTCCGTTGAAGGGCATCTTGGTTATTTCCACAGTTTGGTGACCGTGGCCATTGCTGCTAGGAACATTGGGGTACAGATGACCCTTCTTTTCACTACATCTGTATCTTTGGGGTAAAAACCCAGTAGTGCAATGGCAGGGTCATAGGGAAGCTCTATTTTTAATTTCTTGAGGAATTTCTACACTGTTCTCCAAAGTGGCTGCACCAACTTGCATTCCTACCAACAGTGTAAGAGGGTTCCCTTTTCTCCACATCCCCTCCAACACATGTTGTTTCCTGTCTTGCTAATTTTGGTCATTCTAACTGGTGTAAGGTGGTATCTCAATGTGGTTTTAATTTGAATCTCCCTGAGGGCTATTGATGATGAACAGTTTTTCATGTGTCTGATAGCTATTTGTAGAGGTAAAGGATCTGTACTCGAGGAACTACAGAGCACTCATGAAAGAAATTGAAGAAGACACAAAGAGATGGAAGACCATTCCATGCTCTTGGATCGGGAGAATAAACATTGTTAAAATGTCTATACTGCCTAGAGCAATCTATACTTTTAATGCCATTCCGATCAAAAGTCCACCGGTATTTTTCAAAGAACTGGAGCAAATAATCCAAAAATTTGTATGGAATCAGAAGAGACCCCGAATCGCTAAGGAAATGTTGAAAAACAAAAATAAAACTCGGGGCATCATGTTACCTGATTTCAAGCTTTATTACAAAGCTGTGATCACCAAGACAGCATGGTACTGGCATAAAAACAAACACATAGACCAGTGGAGCAAAGTAGAGAGCCCAGATATAGACCCTCAACTCTATGGTCAAATAATCTTCAACAAAACAGGAAAGAATATACAGTGGAAAAAAGACAGTCTCTTCAATAAATGGTGCTGGGAAAACTGGACAGCTATATGTAGAAGAATGAAACTCAACCATTCTCTTACACTGTACACAAAGATAAACTCAAAATGGATAAAAGACCTCAACATGAGACAGGAATCCATCAGAATCCTAGAGGAGACATTAATCTCTTTGATATCAGCCACAGCAACTTCTTTCAAGATATGTCTCCAAAGGCAAAGGAAACAAAAGCGAAAATGAACTTTTGAGACTTCATCAAAATCAAAAGCTTCTGAACAGCAAAGGAAACAGTCAAGAAAACAAAGAGGCAACCCACAGAATGGGAGAAGATATTTGCAAATGACAGTAAAGACAAAAGGTTGATATCCAGGATCTATAAAGAACTTCTCAAACTCAACACACACAAAACAGTTAATCATATCAAAAAATGGGCAGAAGATATGAACAGACACTTCTCCAATGAAAATATCATATTCTTAATATCTATTACATGGCTTTTTTTTTTTTTTTGGCAGTAGTAGTTGATGTTCCTTGTCATAATGTTGAAGTTTTGCAAGATTTTAAAATAGATGAAGTTATATGTGGTGGAGTTGAAGACACATTTTACATTGTTTTTCTTTGATAACCATCTAAAATAACTTTTTTTTCCTAGATAGAGAGATAGTGCAAGCAGGGAGGAGGGAGTGGGAGAGAATCCCAGGCAGACTCCATGCTGAGGATGGAGCCCAAGGTGGGGCTCAATCTAACAACACTCAGATCATGTCCTGAGCTGAAATCAAGAGTCAATCACCTAATGGACTGAGCCCCCCAGCTGGCCCCTAAAATAACTTTTGTGTGCCTCGGCCCTGCTAGTCTCCAGGATTATAGCACAGAATGACCAAAGATCCCAGACCTGCCCTCATGGAGCTGGTATTATATTCACCTACATTTACCACTACCCCAGAATAGGTGAGTAGAGAATGTTGAGACTTTTCAGAGAGTCTACTAAGACAGACTTGACCATATCTTGTGCTTATAATTTTACCAGTCAGAAGCCAATGGGTGAGCCCCAAGGTAATAAGTCCTTTCATCTACTGCTCTCTACCTCATCCCCTGGCCCAAATGTAAAGGGCTCCCTAGTGCTAACCAGTCCCTCTATGACCTAGAAATGCTCCTCAATCAGCAAACTCCTTGTCATCTTCAACCTCTTTACCAATGCTCCTCCACCTCTTTGCCTTAAACAAATCCTGGTCTCCCCTTAGGATTCCCTCTGTGTCTCCAAGATACTAGCTGTTGTTTCATACCTGCACACCTCAGGATGGGAAGTGGGGGTTAAATTGTCTTTGCTCCCATTATAGAATTTCTTGGTAGATCTGCTTTCCATTCTATGCAATGGCTTTGTTGACAGCCCCTTCAAAAGTCCCATCCTCCTGGCAACCTATGCTTTCAGCATGTAACTTGCAATGTCTCAGAGAAAATCCAGGCCACTAACTTCCAGCTCCTACAACTTACTGTCATATGCAACCTTTCTTTCTTCATTTTCCTGCTGATGTACTACTAAAGGAAGTAATTCTACTCTGAATATTCAGAATTATTCCCTTCATCTCTACATTAGATCATGTTCCTTTTGGCTTCTGAAGAACATTACACTGGTGTTCTCTACCTTGGGAATAATCAGCTTTCTCTGTCAAGGGTGTCTATTTATTAATATTTGAGTGTGCTCATGTTACCTTGACCTCCCATTCCTCAGACTCACTCTTTTTCTCTTACTGCCCCTTCTCTGCAGCCTGCCTCTCTGACCATATTGCTAGGTCTAGTAGATACACATATATTTTCTCCCCATGTTCTTTGATAACCTAGTGGCATTTGACAATGCTTGGCTACTCCATCATCTTTCCACCTGCTTCCCTGACTGTCCTCCCACCTTTACGCCATATCTTTCCAGAGTCCTTTTCAGGGTCAGCCTACTCTATGAGGCCACTACAGGTGAAAATCCTCAAGGCTTGTCTTAAGCCTTTCTATCTTTGATTACACAGTATCTTCTTTGGCAAATTCATGTATGCTAAAACTACATTTAAACTTTATATGTCTTTGACTCCTAATTTATGTCCTTCTGGATTTCTTCTTTGAGCTGGAGAGATGTGGCTTTCCACTGGACCTCTCTGTCCAGATTTATCAAAGGCATCTCAAAGTGAAAATGTCCAAGCCCATGCTCATTGTTCACTGCCCAGAGAGCAGAGTAATGTTTACCCAGAGCCCTACAATGGAGGAGTACATATAGCTTCTGCTTCCCCACTCCAGTAGTTCACTCTCCACCCACCTTTACTCTCCTCTGTGCCCAGGGAGTGTGTTCCATATATTCTGCATTATCATACTTTCTTGCTACCTGCTGTCCAGTTATGTGACGGTGACAGGAACTCCAGATGGGAGGTCAGAGAGCAGAAGGTAAGTGAGGTAGGATAATTCACTCACCTGGGTCCACTTCTGCAGATTGTCTCTACTCCTTTGAGGCTGCCCCTTCATACAGCTGCCTTCTGCAGGGTCCCTCAGGCTTGCAGACAGTCATCACTTTCTGCTGTTGTTAGCTGTCAGGCACTGTGGTCCTTTTTATCACAGGTACTAACCCTTACATTTACCTGTGAAATGGTCCTTTCATGAAACTCTCCTCAGATTAGTGGGTATGTCATGTATTTCACAGTGAGAACTTGATAGATGTAGAACTCTAAATATTTTTTAAACTAAATGAATAGTTCCTTTTCATGGTATAGTTGACATTGACATATGGCCAATGTCACTTGAAAGCCTGAGACCCACTGTAAGAGTAAGTAGTATGTAGAAAAGCTTCAAAATAAGGTCATGTGGAAGATGTTTGTGAAAACTGAACATATTGATTCTGTAACAGAGAAGACTTAGGAAGGGCTTACTGTCTTCCAGTATCTGAAAGGATGTCACTGGGAATGGGGTTCAGTTGTATGGCTTTGGAGTGTGGAAGTAAGAGGATGGAGTGAAACTTATAGGGAGTGAAACTGGCTCAATAGGAGAGATGTTTTTGATCATCTAGTGTTGTCTAAAAATGGACTTCTAGGCAAGTCCATCCAAGAACTCCTTGTTTATGAAGATAGTCAAGCAGAGGTTCAAGAACTTCATGTGGAGATATTATAGGTGCAGGAGATGGGGTTGAACTTTGGCTAAGGTTATGGGTTAGAGGGAAGTAATTATTTCTATTAAAAGGAAAGGTTTTGATGTCATGGAACTTAGGTGTTCAGATATAGATACCAGGGACAAGTTATCAAATCTCTCTCATCTCCCCGTCTGTCTCTCTCATCTGTCCATCCATCCATCCGTATCTCTCTCTGTCTCTCTGTCATTCACCCATCTATTGATCTAGTCATCTGAGTATGAGACTTTAGGAATAGTGGACCTTCTGGTATACTGAGGTACATTTCCTGCCTCAGAGAGTTTAAATATGAACATTTAGAAACACTGTTTCAGTACCTTGACCGTGTCTTGGGAAGACACTCATATCATTCTCCTTTGTGACCTGGTTCCAGTTCCAGATCCGTCTGCTCAATCTCTTCCTCCAGCAACCCTCACCTGTAAATGAAGGAGCAAGTGGGGCTGGGGTTTTGGCTTGGATTTCTAAGGATCCCTTTGACTCAAAATAGGTTTGCTCCTGAGATATGCGTGTGTATGTGTGTGTGTATGTGTGTGTGTATGCAGAGCAATTCATTTTTATGTTAGAAATTCTATATACATTAATTCAGCTACCATGGCTTATAATAATTATCTCAAAATGGAGCTCTTTCTTGCCATTTTATGATTTATTAACTACACAAAAGCAGAGTGATCCTTTAAAACACGAGATATGTCACATCGTTGCTTGTGACTCTGCACTGGCTTCGTGTCTCATCTGAAAGTAACCCAAAGCCCTCCGTGTGGCCTACAAAGTCATAGCTTCCACCTCACCCTTTGCCAACTGTCTTTTTCACCCAGGTACCTCTAACCACATGGGTCTTCTGTTCCTCAAGCATGCCAAACATAGATGACCTCGCACCTTCCCTCTGCCTGTGATTCTCTTTCCTAAGGATTCTTTAGTGTCGTACTATTGTCAACATAACTGAGAGGGCTTTCCCAGACAAGAAGGGAAGGAAGAAAAAAGCAGATACAAGAGTCTAGCATTTTCATGGAAATTTCCAAGAGTGTCGCTCAATGGCCTCTGCTTCCACTTCATTGTCCAGCATCAGTTGTAAGAGTGGCGTGGAAGTGTCATCTTTTAGCTGGGTAGGTTATACCCCAAGTACAGTCTGTGCTCTTTGAAATGGAGAAGAGAGAACGTGGATGGGAAGCCAACATTATCTGCAATGGCTACGCTTTAGGGGGTCAGTGAATTCTCATATGTTGCTTGTAAAATATTTTCAGTATGTGCAGAGATGTTCATTTTTTCTGGTTAGCATCTGTATTTTCCATGAGATGCTCAAGCTGGTCCACAACACCAAACATCTTATTAAACAGTATACTCTTGTTATTTGTGCTGCCCACCAAGGTTTTCTGGATCTGATTTGCTATCTAGGTCACTACAGCAGAAGGAGGTCAGGTGGTCAAGTACCTGTTTCAGGATCATTATCTCTTCTTTCGTTTTCCAATGTCAACTGGACTGTGGTGATGTCCATGGTATCATAGGGCATGTATCAGGGCGCAAATGCACATGAGCCATGCGCAATTGCTGGAGGGAACAAAATGAAAGTCATGCTTTCATGGAGGCTTTGTGGTCTCCCAGATGTCTTTCCTTCATTGGCCATGTTGCTCTTAGACCATGGTAGACTGGGCTCTGGAGAGTAAAGAGTTTTCAGTTTATGGAATTTCATTCCAAGCTATCATGCAGGCTCCTGGCATCAAGCAGAATAGCATTGGGAACTCACTAATGGACCCAAGGTCTTCAAATCTTTCAAAAGAAAAAGGAGGAAACATGGAGCATTACATTTGTCAGATGATGAAATGTTAGGTACCCAGGACAGCACTGCCTATTAAAACTCAATGAATGTCAATTTCTTTCCTGATTTTCTTTGTGTGTGTTTGCATATTTCTGCCTTCCTGATACCTTACTTCTTTTTCTCCAGAAGCTCAATTCTTTCATCTTTCATCAGTAGATTTTGAAACGTGTGTAGATATAATGTGTTTCAGTCAATTCCATTTATTATAGAAAAAAAAGCAAGTATATTTACTAGCTTCATTTGAAAGTATGCATATGGTAAGGTCACTTTTCCTATTAATAATGGTCTTCCTTCTCTAGTTTTTTTTTTTTTAACGCTGCTTGTTTGCAAAGTTGAGTAACATGTTGAAGCTAGAATAGTGCTAAGTAATGTAGCAAGTGGTCTAATACATGACAACGATCGTAATTCTAGTTGTTAATAATTTTCTTGTAGAGTGCTTTGTACTTGTGAAATGCTTTCCTTTCCCTCTCCTTAATCATTTTTCATATATTCCTGACAGATAGAAATGGTTGATTTAATAATTTCCTTACAATGATGAGAAATCAAAGAATCCGTGTTTATGGAATGGCCCCAGGTCACATGGCTAATTTGTCACAGAGTGTTAGAGAAGCACATTTTACTGTCACCAAATACATTTCCCTCATGAATAAAAGGAATGGCAGTGTGCTTAGCATGGAACTTGACATGTAAGATATGCTTAGTCATTAAATTTTCCTCCCTCAGTGGATAGAGGTTTTTATTCATGAATGTCATAGATTTTTTTTTTTTTTGGTAATTATTTCTATTCAATCTGAAAAAAAAAATACCCTTCACTATTCTTACTAATAATATGGTATTATCAGTCCTGGCTGAATATGCGAATCACCTAAGGAGCCTAGAACACCATCTGGTCTGCCAAGGGTTCTGGGCATGGGTGAATTTTAAATGCTCTGTGGAGAGTTCTTATGAGCAGCTCAAGGTGAGCATCTTAGTGTAAAAAGAAAACTGAAATTCGATCTTTAGGTCATTTCCCCTTCAAATACCCTGCACTTCAGAAAGTCTATTTAAGGTGTCTGTGGTTCTAGGGCATGGCGTGTGCCTGCGTGTGTGCATGTGCGTGTGTGTGTATGTGTGCTTGTAGGTATGTGTGCGTGTGTGTATGCACATGTGTTTCCCAAGTAAAGATGGTTTTCTCAGGGGGAAGGCTATGCTGCATGTTGTTGTCATTGAGAAGCTGGTCTTTATTAGGTATTTTGAATTTGCTTCTCCACCTAAACTAACCCTAAATTTTTTGGATAACATGCTCTGATTATCAATCCCTTCATCTGGTGAATACTAGTACTTATCTTTAAGATTGATCTGAGGATTAGAAGTCATTTGTTATGAGCTGAATTTTGTCTCACATAAAAGGTCGAAGTTCTAACCCTCCATAACCTCAAAAATGTGACCTTCTTTGGAGATATATAATCAAGTTAAGATGAGGTCATTGGGGTGGGTCTTAATCTAATATGATTTATATGATGTTTATATAATTCAATGTGTCCTTATAAAAAGGGGGGGGTTTGGACACGGAGACAGCCATGTATGTGGGAAGATGATGGGAAGAAAGGGAGAAGATGGTCATCTTCACTCCAAGGACAGAGGTGAGAACAAATTCTTCCTCATAGCTTCAGAAAGACCCAAGCCTGAGACCTTGATCTTGGGCATCCAGTCTCCAGAGCTGTGAGAATAAAATTTTGTTATTTTAGCCACCTGGGTTTGGTGCTTTGTTATGACAATCTTAGCAAACTAATAGGACACTATACAGCAGGCTTACATGTGGTGCTCAGTACATAGTATAAGCTCAAAAAAATAAAAACCAAAAAAACCCCACAAACCTACAGTAAAGGAAATAAAAAGCAGAACATATGACCAATGCTATTAAAAAACAAATAGATTATTTGAGATGGCCATAAATCATGATTTCCATGGGAATTCATAAAATTCATATGAACAATAAATATGTTGAACATTTTATTCCATTTTAAATCCTATAAATTATATCATTAGCTAATCCCTTGATATAGCACCAAAGCCACATTTTAAAAACATGGGTCTAGTTGACCATTTTGGCTCCTTTTCCCCCTCTAACTACACTCATATATGTTGTTTGTGATATCCAGTGATTTTCCTTTTAAGCGGAATAAGAAATTACAGAAATTTGGGGGGGGGAAATCTGAGTTTTCCCTTTGGATGTCCCAATTTACAGTGATTTATTTTTCCCCTTGCTTTTCCAAATTGAGGCTTTAGGAAGCAGTCACTTATTTTTCAAGTAAATAATTCTTTTTGGTTCTAGTTCTTTGGGTTGTTGCAGTTTTATGAATTACATAATTAGAATAAGAAATACAATGGACATAAACAGGTAGAGAACAGATACAGCTGACCACATGGACAGAAGCTAAGTTGGTGAGACTTGGAGGCAGGACAGGGGGCAGGGTAGATGGATGGTTCATCTTTTTTCTATTTGACATAGTTCATTCCAGAGTTTTATTGTTATTTTGCCTTTTGTACAGAAATACCTGTTTCCTTTGTTAACTTCCACCATTTTCAGTGGATCTGAAACTGAGGAATGTCCCTATTCTCTAATTTGTTGGGTATATAAGTTACGCTTTCTAGAATGCTTGCAATTATCCTCATGCTAGTTTTGGATGATGTAGTCAACAGACGTATGAATTATTCACATGTGCACAACACATGCCTACGTGTACATGTATATATATGAGTGTACACATTAGAATTAGAGATAATATTGCAGACATTCTGAAATGTAATAGACAGTAAATCATTTTCTTCATTGAATTTAGTGTCACATTGGTTGGACCAAAAAGGTTATAGCTATCTTTGTTATAATTCATTTTAACATTAAAAAATATTCAATTTTTCACTGATCATTCTATGTTTTAGAATTATTATTGTTAATTCCCTCTAAAACAACAGATAATGAAATAAAAGCTCTTATGGGAAGCTCATTAGTAATATTTTACATATGTCATTTAATTTGGAAAAATGTATATGATTTTATAGAAGCTATTGTAACTCTCAATATTCATCATCTTACTATGAATCTACTAATTTGGTTATGTAGTTTTATATGAGCTCACATACTTTTAATTAAGGTTATTCCTAAACCTTCGTGTGTGTGTGTATATGTGTGAGTATATATATGTATATTCAGATATGTCCATATATATGTACATATATGTTTATATGCAAATGTCCATTATGACTTTTTAGTCTAATATGCATGTGTGTGTATATATATATATCTATACAAATACTTCCCATATACAAACAGGTTTGTGCAAACACATATATTGGTAAATAGCACAAATGGAAGCAATTCAAGTATTTTCCATTCAGTTATAGCTGAAACAAAGAAAAAAGTGTGTATGTGTTTCATAACTGACTATTTTATCAAACTTTATGCTTCTATAAATTTTTAAAACTTTTTTATTTTTTCTTAACATATAACATATTATTAGCCCCAGGGGTACAGGTCTGTGAATTGCCAGGTTTACACACTTCACAGGACTCACCATAGCACATACCTTCCCCAATGTCCGTAACCCCAAAACCCTCTCCCTACCTCACCCCCCACCCCTGGCAACCCTCAGTTTGTTTTGTGAGATTAAGAGTCTCTTATGATTTGTCTCCCTGCTGATCCCATCTTGTTTCATTTTTCCCTTCCCTACTCAACCCCCCATTCCCCACTTTGCCTCTCAACTTCCTCCTATCAGGGAGAGAATATGATAATGGTCTTTCTCTGATTGACTTATTTTGATGAGCATAATAACCTCTAGTTCCATACATGTTGTCACAAATGACAAGATTTCATTTCTTTTGATAGCGGCATAGTATTCCATTATATATATATATACCATATCTTCTTTATCCAGTCATCTGTTGGACATCTAGGTTCTTTCCATAGCTGGGCTATTGTGGACATTGCTGCTATAAACATTTGAGTGCACATGCCCCTTCAGATCACTACATTTGTATCTTTGGATAAATACCCAATAGTGCAATTCCTGAGCAATAGGATAGCTCTATTTTCAACTTTTTGAGGAACCTCCATACTGTTTTCCAGAGTGGCTGCACCAGCTTGCATTCTCACCAATAGTGTAGAAGGGTTCCCCTTTCTCTGCATCCTTGCCAGCATCTGTCATTTCCTGACTTGTTAATTTTAGCCATTCTGACTGGCAGTTAGGTGGTATCTCATTGTGGTTTTGATTTGTATTTCCCTGATGCTGAGTGATGTGGAGCACTTTTTCATGTGTCTGTTGGCCATCTGGATGTCTTCTTTGCAGAAATGTCTGTTCATGTCCTCTGCCCATTTCTTGATTGGATTATTTGTTTTTTGGGTGTTGGATTTGATAAGTTCTATAGATTTTGGACACTAGCTCTATATCTGATATGTCATTTGTAAGTTGTCTTTTGGTTTTGTTCTATAAGTTGTCTTTTGGTTTTGTTGACTGCTTCCTTTGCTGTGCAGACACTTTTGATCTTGATGAAGTCCCAACAGTTCATTTTTTCCCTTGCTTCCCTTGCCTTTGGTGATGTTTCTAGGAAGAAGTTGTGGCTGAGGTCGAAGAGGTTGTTGCCTGTGTTCTCCTCAAGGATTTTGATGGATTCCTTTCTCACATTGAGGTCCTTTATCCATTTTGAGTCTATTTTTGTGTGTGGTATAAGGAAATTGTCCAGTTTCATTTTTCTGCATGTGGCTGTCCAATTTTCCAACACCATTTTTGAAGAGGCTGTCTTGTTTCCATTGGATATGCTTTCCTGCTTTGTTGGAGATTTGTTCACCATAGAATTGAGGGTCTATTTCTGGGCTCTCTATTCTGTTCCCTTGATCTATATGTTTGTTTTTGTGCCAGTACCATACTGTCTTGATGATGACAGCTTTATAATAGAGGTTGAAGTCTGGAATTGAGAGTATCATATGGTTCCTGTTTCTTTCTTTCTATCTTTTTTTTTTTTTTTTTTTAGATTTTATTTATTTATTTGACAGAGAGATCACAAATAGGCAGAGAGACAGGCAGGGGGCAGGGAAGCAGGCTCTCCACTGAGCAGAGAGCCTGACGTGGGGCTCGATCCCAGGACCCTGGGATCATGACCTGAGCAGAAGGCAGAGGCCTAACCAACTGAGCCACTCAGTCACCCCTCTTGTTCTTTCTTTTATTATTGTATTGTATCACATTGATTGATTTGTAGATGTTGAACCAACATTGCAGCCCTGGAATAAATCCCACTGTGTTGTGGTGAATAATCCTTTTAATGTACTGTTGGATCCTATTAGTATTTTGGTGAGAATTTTCACATCTGTGTTCATCAAGGATATTGATCTATAATTCCCTTTTTGATGGGGTCTTTGTTTGGTTTTGGGATCAAGGTAATGCTGACCTCATAAAATGAGTTTGGAAGTTTTCCTTCCACTTCTATTTTTTGGAATAGTTTCAGAATAAGAATGAATTCTTTAAATGTTTGAGGGAATTCCCTCGGGAAGCTGTCTGGCTCTGAGCTTTTGTTTCTTGGAACATTTTTGATGACAGCTTAAATCTCCTTACTGGTTATGAGTCTGTTCCAGTTTTCTGTTTCTTCCTGGTTCAGTTGTGCTAGTTTATATGTCTCTAGGAATGCATCCACTTCTTCCAGCTTGTCAAATTTGCTGGCGTATAGTTGCTCATAATATGTTCTTATAATTGTTTGTATTTCTTTGGGTTGTTTGTAATCTCTCCTCTTTCATTCATGATTTTATTTATTTGGGTCCTTTCTCTTTTCTTTTTGATAAGTCTGGCCAGGACTTTATCAATCTTATTAATTCTTTCAAAGAACCAGCTCCTGGTTTTGTTTATTTGTTCTATTATTTTTTTTTTGGTTCCTATTTCATTGATTTCTGCTTTGATCTTTGTTATTTCTCTTCTCCTGCTGGGTTTAGGCTTTCTTCATTGTTCTTTCTCCAGTTCTCCAGGTGTAGGGTTAGGTTGTGTGCTTGATTCCTTTCTGGTTTCTTGAGAAAGTCTTGTATTGCTGTATATTTTCCTCTCAAGACTCCCTAAGATTTTGAACCATTGTGTTTTCATTATCATTTGTTTCCATGAATTTTTTCAATTCTTCTTTAATTTCCTGGTTGACCCATTCATTCTTTAGTAAGATGCTCTTTTTTAAAAGATTTTATTTATTTATTTGACAGACAGAGATCACAAGTAGGCAGAGAGGCAGGCAGAGAGAGAGGAGGAAGCAGGCTCTCTGCTGAGCAGAGAGCCCAATGTAGGGCTCAATCTCAGGACCCTGGGATCATGACCTGAGCTGAAGGCAGAGGCTTTAACCCACTGAGCCACCCAGGCACCCCTAGTAGGATGCTCTTTAGCCTCCATGTATTTGGGTTCTTTCCAAATTTCTTCTTGTGATTGAGTTCTAGCTTCAGATCATTGTGGTCTGAAAATATGCAGGGAATGATCCCATTCTTTTGGTACTGGTTGAGACCTGATTTATGACCCAGAATGTTGTCTATTCTGGAGAATGTTCCATGTGCACTAGAGAAGAATGTGTATTCTGTTGCTTTGGGTTGGAATGTTTTGAATATATCTTTGATGTTTATCTGGTCCATTGAGTCATTTAAGGCCTTTATTTCCTTGTTGATCTTTTGCTTGGATGATCTGTCCATTTCAGTAAGGGGGGTGTTAAAGTCCCCTACTCTTATTGTATTATTGGTGATGTGTTTCTTTGATTTTGTTATTAATCGGTTTATGTAGTTGGCTGCTCCCAAGTTAGGGGCATAGATATTTAAAATTGTTAGACCTTCTTGTTGGGTAGACCCTTTGAGTATGATATAGTGTCCTTCTTCATCTCTTATTAGAGTCTTTGGATTAAAATCTAATTGATCTGTTTTTTTTTCTTCAATTTATTTATTTTCAGAAAAACATTATTCATTATTTTTTCACCACACCCAGTGCTCCATGCAAGCCGTGCCCTCTATAATACCCACCATCTGGTACCCCAACCTCCCACCCCACCGCCACTTCAAACACCTCAGATTGTTTTTCAGAGTCCATAGTCTCTCATGGTTCACCTTCCCTTCCAATTTACCCAAATTCCCTACTCCTCTCTAACGCCCCTTGTCCTCCATGCTATTTTTTTTCCAATTTATTTATTTTTAGAAAAACAGTATTCATTATTTTTTCACCACACCCAGTGCTCCATGCAAGCTGTGCCCTCTATAATACCCACCACCTGGTACCCCAACCTCCCACCCCCCCACCACTTCAAACCCCTCAGATTGTTTTTCAGAGTCCATAGTCTCATGCTATTTGTTATGCTCCACAAATAAGTGAAACCATATGATAATTGACTCTCTGCTTGACTTATTTCACTCAGCATAATCTAATTGATCTGATATAAGAATAGCCACCCCAGCTTTCTTTTGATGTCCTTTAGCGTGGTAAATTGTTCCCCCCCCCACTTTAAATCTGGAGGTGTCTTTGGGTCTAAATGAGTTTTTTTGTAGACAGCATATTGATGGTTTTTGTTTGTTTTTATTTTGTTTTGTTTTTTGTCCATTCTGATACCCTGTGTCTTTTGATTAGGGTATTGAGCCCATTTACATTCAGGGTAACTATTGAGAAATATGAATTTAGTGCCATTGTATTGCCTGTAAGGTGACTATTACTGTATATTGTCTCTGTTCCTTTCTGGTCTAGTACTTTTAGGCTCTTTCTTTGCTTAGAGGACCCCTTTCAATATTTCCCGTAGAGCTGGTTTAGTGTTTACAAATTCTTTTAGTTTTTGTTTGTCCTGGAAGCTTTTTATCTCTCCTTCTATTTTCAATGATAACCTAGCTGGATATAGTATTCTTGACTGCATGTTTTTCTCATTTACTGCTCTGAATATATCATGCCAGTTCTATCTGGCCTGCCAGATCTCTATGGATAAGTCTGTTGCCAATAATATTTTTACCATTGTATGTTACAGACTTCTTGTCCCAGAATGCTTTCAGGATTCTCTCTTTGTCACTAAGACTTGTAAGTTTTACTATTAGATGACAGGGTGTGGACCCATTCTTATTGATTTTGGGGGGGGGTTTCTCTGTACCTCCTGGATTTTGATGCTTGTTCCCTTTGCCATATTAGGGAAATTCTCCACACTAATTTACTCCAATATACCTTCTGCTCCCCTCTCTTTCTTCTTCTTCTGGAATCCCAATTATTCTTATAGTATCACTTATCTCTCAAATTCTCCCCTTGTGGTCCAGTAGTTGTTTGTCTTTCTTTTGCTCAGCTTCTTTATTCTCTGTCATTTGGTCTTCTGTATCACTGATTCTCTCTTCTGTCTCATTTATCCTAGCAGTAAGAGCCTCCATTTTCGATTGCACCTCATTAATAGCTTTTTTGATTTCAGCTTGGTTAGATTTTAGTTCCTTTATTTCTCCAGAAAGGGCTTTTATTTCTCCAGATAGGGTTTCTCTAATATCTTCCATGCCTTTTTCTAGCCCAGCTAGCACCTTGAGAATCGTCATTCTGAACTCTAGATCTGACATATTACCAATGTCTGTATTGATTACGTCCCTAGCCTTCTGTACTGGCTCTTGTTCCTTTTTTTTTTCTTTCCCCATGGTGAGATTTTCCGCCTTGTCATTTTATCTAGATAAGACTATTTGAAGGAGGAAAAAAAAAAAGAATATATGAAGAAGAGAATAAAATACTGAAAGGGTGGAAAGACCCCAGAAAATATGCATCAACCAAATCAGAAAAGACCCCGAATCGTGGGGGGGGGGAGAGAGGAGGTAAAAACAAGTTGAAAAATTTAAAAAATAAAAGAAAAAATATATATATATTAGACTGGTGAATAGAGCAGAGCCACTCACTTTACTTTGGGAGTATTTTGGTCTCTTAGAAGAAACTACCTCCCAAAATTTTAAAGAAAGAAAAACTTATATATATATATATATATGTATATATCCATATATATGGATATATATGTATGTAATGCATATATGTTGTATGTATATATACACACACACACACACAAATAAGGGTAAACACGATGAAGGGATGGAATATTATTATAAAGAGGAAAATTAAAAAAAATTTTAAAAAATCTAAAAAAGGAGTTGATAAGTTGGTTGGGAAAAGAAGGAAAAAGGAAGTGGAGAGAATTTTCTCAGGCTGGAGACTAGAACAAACCCTGTGCTAGATTTAGGGTATATTTTGATCTATTAGAAGAATTTTTTCTAGAAAATTTTTAGAAGAAAAAAGCCTTTCAGAAAGTGGTCGATTTTCTGTTTCTAGAATTGTTGCTCTTCTTCTCTTCAATCTCCTGTTGGATTTGTAGGTGTTTGGAATGGTTTTATAACTATCTAGCTGAACTCCTGCTACCTGATGTCATCTCAACCTGCTACTCCTCCACCATCTTGATTCTTCCCCCCATATTTTTTTTTTTTTAAAGAGAGAGAGCGAGAGAGGCAGAGGGAGAGATAGAAGCAGACTCACTGCTGAACAGGAAGCCTGATGAAGGGACGATATCCCAGGACTCAGGGATCATGACCTGAGCTGAAGGCAGATGTTCAACAGAATGAGCCACCCAGGTGCCCCCTATGATTATTTAGCTTTTGGCAACTTTATTTTTTAGATGTTGAACTTATAACTTCAAAATTACATTCTACTATTTATTTTCCTTTTTTCTTATCACACTAGGGGGAATATACACAAGACGGTTGAGAAGTGTGGCATTATAAAAAATATTTACTTTAGAGAACATCATGAGGGGTGCCTGGGTGACTCAGTTGCTTGAACATCTACCTTCCACTCAGGTCATGGTCTCAGGGTCCTGGGATTGAGCTCCACTTTGGGTTCCCTGGCCACTGGGGCCTCTGCTTCTCCCTCTCCCTCTCCCTCTGCTTTTTTCCCCTACTCATGCTCTCTCTCTCAAATGAATAAATAAAAAATCTTTAAAAAAAGGAAAATAAAGAACAGAGTTTGTGTATATCTTTTTAAAAAACCCAGTATCAATTTATTTACTTTTAAAATAGTACTTCATTAGTTTTTGATGTAGAGTTCATGATTCATTATTTGCATATAACACCCAGTGCATATTGCAATATGCGCCCTCCTTAATAATCATGAGAGATTATGGACTCCAGGAAACAAACTGATGGTTTCAGAGGGAAGGGGTTAGGAGTATGGGTTAGCCCAATGATGGCTATTAAGGAGGGCATACATCTTTGATTTAAACTTAGGTTTGCATTTATATTAAGACTACAGAATGAAAGAACAATTTATCTTCATGTAAATTCTCAATTTGGGAATCATCACAAAATGTCATGATTGTTATTATTATTTTACCCATTTGAGTCTTACCCCCTATTTGTTTTGGTTTAGATCAATATTTTATAACATTATGTTCTATTTTTAAATGGCCTGTTCTAGACACGAATATAATTCTACATAATTCGTGTTCTCTATTAAGCTAAAAGTTGTCCATAAGTTGGATGTATGACTGTATTTTTAAAACATTTTTTTTTCTATTAATCTGTATTTAGTTCTATTTGAAATGCTCAGTGTTTTTCCCCACATCATTTGAAAAGTGTCTTTCATAATCCTAAGATGTAAGTTTACCCTTGGAGAATTGATTTCTTCTTCTTTTTATAGTTTTACTTCTTGAGTAAGTTAATCCTCAGTGGCACTTGAGTTTAAAATCTAATTATATAATTAAATATCTGTATTACTAAGTGATTCAAAATTACATACAAAGAGCACCTTTAAGTGTAATGGATTCTACATTGAGTATCAGAATTTTCAGCTATTGTCTAAGTAAGGGGAAGAGTTTCTTGATTTGCACTCTCTTCATTTTGACTGAATTTCTTTTGCATAAATTTTTTTAAAGATTTTTAATTTATTTGACAGAGAGAGAGAGAGAGTACAAGCAGGTAGAGCAGCAGTCAGGGGGAGAGGGAGAAGCAGGCTCCCCACTAGCAGAGAGCCCCATGTGGGGCTTGATCCCAGGACCCTGGGATCATGAGCTGACCAGAAGACAGATGCTTAACCCACTGAGTCATCCAGGTGCCCCTCTTTTGCAGAAATTTCTTAGCTTTGTTTTCTACCACAATCTTATAAAGTCTAACGTTAATAGAAATTATCTTTCTATTCGCACATTATGGAGATGTTAGCCATAAAGCATATAGAAGTAAGGCTCATATTTTAGGGCTTGCCTCATCACAGCATTAGACTAAGATTCATCCCAGTGGATGTACTGTATATGCATGCATATCACAGAAAACACACATGCTAATACTTTCCTTATAAGCCAAACGTTGCCCCAGAACCCATGGGTGTGGGGCCCAGTGTGAGGCTTGAACTTACACCCTTAGGATCAAGACCTGAGCTGAGATCAAGAATCAGATGCTTTACTGACTGAGCCACCCAGGTGTCCCAGGACTGCTGAATTTTTAATTAAGTGTGGGTTATTCATCCAGAGCCCAAGTTGGGGAATGTTCAAAAGAAAGAAGGACATGATATAAAGAGCCTTGGTAGCCTAGATGTGTTCCCAGTTAGAAGGTCCCAGAGCTCAATAGAAAATTACCTGAAAGCCAAGAGTTTCAAGGGAGATAAACCAATGCCTGGGTCGAGAAGTGTGTGGACCTATGGCTGGGAGAGAAGGGTGTTTTTAATTCATCATATATTTTTGGATTTTAGAAAATTCATTCATTTCTTTATCTCAGAAGTATATTAGAGATAATTCATGGCCTCAAGTTGCCATTGAAATTACAATCTTGTGGCCCCTGAGAGACTCAGTTGGGCAACTGCCTTCAGCTTAGGTCATGATCCCAGTCTCCTGGGATCAAGTCCCCTGTGGGTCTCCCTGCTAGGCTGGAAGTCTGCTTCTTCCTCTACCTGCCCTTCCTCCCTCTTCTGTGTGTGTGCTCTCTGTCTCTCTCTCTAAAATAAATAAATAAAATCTTAAAAATAAGAAATTACAGTCTTTTGTGATCTGATTAACAATTTTCCCTTTATATATTTCAGAAAGTGAATTAATCCCATTTACATTATTTACACTGATGTACTCACATTTGATTTATGTCTGTCATATTATGTTGAATATGTGCAAAATATATTTTTATTCATATATTTGGCCACAATAGGCTCTTCTTGTGTCTTTTTTTCTATCCCTTTTCCATCTTTTTTTCCTGTATGCATTTACTATTTAGATATATTTGCATTTTTCCCCAAATATTATCTTTACAATAATACCTTTATGTACTACTCTGGGTCCCTCTTATTTGTCTATTTTTTTAAAAATTTGCTTCCATCTGTGAATGATAATGCAATCACCTCCTTGTTTCTTCTCCCTCTCTGCTTGTATCCACCAGCCACCATGCCCTCAAATCCCCCATTTCTTCGCTAACATCCACTTTACCACCTGTCCTCTGCCACCCAGTTAACTTACACAACACTCTGTGTGACAGAAGTCAATGTTTATTTATTTATTTTTTTCTCTTCCACTTTTAGATAGTTGCTGTATCCTTCTTGTCAGAGAATAAAACCCTTAAATGCTCTCCCCGGTAATGTATGACCATCATTTAATCTCCGTACAACTGGTCGCTGCACAGGCACTGCCCGCTGTGAGTGCTCCTGCAGTGGCCGCTGTTCCCTCGTGTTGCTCCCGGCCCATCCTCTAGATTACAGGAAGCTCATGGCCATGACAGTTTGGACTTTGTGTGAGTTCATGACAGTTTTTCTACGTCTTGCATGTGAAGTCCAAATGTCAGGATATAAACTCTGGCTTTTACATTCTTTTCTTGAGTTTGTTGACTATCTTACTCCATTGCCTTCTGTCATTAAGGGTTTCTGATGAAAAGTCTGATTACAATTTTGTTTTTCCTCTTACAGATGACTTGGTCCATTCCTTAGATGTCCTCAGGATTTCCCTCTCATTAAAACACAACAGCTTTACTGGAATATTGCTCTGAGATATCCGTGATGGCTTGACTTTCCCAGGTCCATGAAGGTGCCCTTGTAATATGTAGTTTTGTCCTAAAAAACCCTTTAGAAACACTTGATCTTATCTCTTCTGTCTATTGCTTTGGTTTCCTTCACTGACTCACTGCAAGCATGTGGTAGATTCTTTGCTTCTCTTCTACAGATGTCACTTCCTGTAAACTTAAAAAAATAACCTTAACTTCTTTAGGCCATACATTTTTCTCTCATCTTCCAAATTATAATGCATATCAGATATGTTTATTTATTCTTGTGTTATTTCTATTTTATCCTGTTTCTGAAAAAATCCCATTTTATTCTTTCCTCAGTTCTCTACTTTTCTTCTCAAGCCCTTTCCCTCCAATCATCTCATTTTTATTTTTTCTAAATATCATTTATAAAATTTTTATAGATTCTGTTTAAAAAATGTCTTTCAGGACAATTATTATATGATCTCTCTGATATGAGGAATTTGAGAGGGAGGGCAGAGGGTCGTGGGGGCTAGGGAGGGAAAAAAGTGAAACAAGCTGGGATGGGGAGGGAGACAAACCATAAGTGACTGTTAATCTCAGGAAACAGCTGAGGGTTGCGGGGGGTGGGGGAGGAGGGGGTGTTGAGAGGGTGGTTGGGTGATGGACATTGGGGAGGGTGTGTGCTATGGTCAGTGCTGTGAATTATGTAAGCCTGATGATTCACATACCTGTACCCTGAGACAAATAATACATTATATGTTAGTTTAAAAAGAAAAAGAATAAAATAAGAAAGCTTGCAGGAGTAAAGGAAAAAATGTCTTTTAGTTCAGTTAGAAACATGAAGTTAGTATTTTCATCTATTTTGTGGACATGCCTTTACAGCGTGTTGTAAGGACTTTTTCTACTCCTTTTTCTATGTTTTTATATCATTAAGCTGCTAGAAGTGAAATATGTCATTTTTAAGAGGGAGAGGTTGGTAAAAGATGCCTTGTCTAGCTTCATAGTGCTGGAGATCACTCTTCTTTTGCTTTTGTGAAGTGACAAAAGTATGTCACCATTTTGGGTGGCTTCCATTGTTTAGTTGTCGGGAATAATGCTGTTATGAACATGGATGTACAAATATCTAGTTAAGATCCTGCTTGCAATTCTTTTGGGTATCTACCCAGAAATGGAATTGTGGGGGCTTATGGTTTGGTTGAATGGGTAAACAGAATATGGCATGTATATACAAAGCCTTATTATTTAGCCTTAAAAAAGGAAGGAAATTCTGACCCTGATAACACAATGAACGGACCTTGAGGACATCAGGCTGCTTGAAAGAAGTCAGTCACAGAAGAACACACGCTGTATGTTCTCACCCTCACCCTTATGAGTCTGTAAAGCAGTGAAGTCCACAGACAGAGAAAGCATAACGGTGCTTGTCAGGGGTGCGGGGAGGGAGGGACATGAGTTAGTATTTAATGGGGACAGAGTCAGTTTTGCAAGATGAAAAATGTTCTGTGGTTGGATGGTGGTGACGGCTGTACACTGGTGTGCAAGTACTTACTGCGCTTGAACTTCATGTTTAAAAATGGCAAAAATGGTCAACTTTGGGTATATTTTACAACAACTTAAAAAATAAATGTATAAAGTACAGTGGCATACGTTCTGAGATCTGCCCCCTCTGACTTCAACTTTCCTTCATTCGACTTGCTCCTTTGGATCGTCTTTGTTCGGCTCCGTTTGGAGTCCATGCTCAGGAATGCCTTCACCGAGCAGGCTTTTTCCCCCATGAAATGGAGTCTGAAAAGCCCGCTCTCGGTCCCCTCTGCTACTCCTGGCGGACTGCTGACTTTGCCCTCCTCTGCCCCTGGCTGTGGCGCATGAGCAGGCAGGTGAGGGGCTGTTCCGACTTGCCCCACCAGCTGCTACTGACGGTTTCACAGGGGTGCCTTGTTACCCAGGTTTAGTGCACATGCTGTCTCGGATTTTATTATCCCAGTACGTGTCTGCATTTATGTGACGATTTGGGGAGATTGAGAAATATTCCAAGACTATCATCGTCTGAGAATTCTTAACTAAGCTTTTGATTTCTTTTGTCCTCATTTTCTTTTCTCTTCCTTTCACTTTCTTCCATTCTATTCTTCTTCTTAAAACAAGCAGAACAGACACAACACTTCCAAATCAGAGAAACAAATCCTAGAGTCATGTATTGGTAACAGGGATTTCTTTCAAAGCTCTCCTTATAGGATGTGCCCTAGAGGTGTTTAATCTAACACTTTGTATATTCTAGAATAAAAACATTTGATGTTAGAGATGATGATCTTCACGTATCAGATGTGCATGAGTTTTTAAAATTATATTTGGTCAGGAAATCTGATCAATGCACATCTTTTCCTTCATTAGTATGAGTTAAAACAATACTTAAAGATCTCTTTCTAAATAAAGAGAAAATTGGAAAAAAATGCTTAAATGTTCCAGTGAGATTTTTACTGTGTGTTTATCTGATGATAGTGAGCAGCTATTCTATACTGTTAATGCACAGTTACCTTTAAAACTCCATTTCTTTGTCATTGATAGGCTCGTCTCCTTCACTGGACTCTGCTCAGCTTCCATCTGTGCTTAGAACTACCCCCTCCCCCACAGCCACTGGCTCGCATAGGTGCAGAAGACAGTTTTGTTTTGTTTTCGAAATGAAATCACTTTTTATTTTCCAGTGCTTTTTCTAATAAATGGATGAGACACTGGCCTGATAAAATGTCAGTTCTCTTACAGAAAAAATTCTAATGATGAAAACCACATTTAACAATTACGAGAGGTTTTTGTCTTCTCAGTGTTTCCAGCTGGTTCAACTTTATTCACTGTGAAATCACAATGTAAATTAAAATGTCTGCTCCTCTTTGTTTTAGTGGACTAATGCTATTCACAATTGTCTTCAGATATTCAGAAATAATAGCACTTTTGCACATCATTTATGGAAGCATTTAATGCAAAGTAACATCGCTATTATCAGTAGCTGTAGGCTAGTGAATTCTGTGGATCTTTAAAAAAAAAAAAGAACTGGCAAATCTCTCTTATTAATGTAGAAGGACTTAGAGCAAAGTGACAGACATTAAGATTCATAGGATTCCTGCCCCTATTTCACTGAACCTAGTCCACATCCCATCCAAAAATTAAATTATTTAGACACATGTTAAAGAACAGGCTTCAGGAACCAAAGGGACAACAAAATGATGGCATTAGCCTAATTGCTCTATAGTCTAGAGACAGCTCAAAATTGCTATGAATACAGCCAAGAATATTCAAAAGGACCTTTTCAAAGAATATTCTCTTGCTTTTGATTTTCTTCACCGGGGAACACACACACACACACACAAACCCACACCCCCCCCACATACTCTTTCTCACACACACACACACACGCTTGCAAACCCCTCCTTCTCACTGCATTTCAAAATGTTCTAGATGATACTTTTGAGTGTCTTCTGTTCTAAAACAGCTGACTTTTGAGGGAGAGTAATGAGGAGGAAAAGAAAAGGGAAGGTATATGTAGTGCAAAAGTTTACCAGACAGATCTTATGAAACCAAATTTTGCCTGTTTCTTTTTGACACGTTTAAATATCTTTAGCTTCACGCCATAAAGTCACATAATCAAGATCTATAGTTTTTCTACCAACAAATCAACACTGAATTATCCTGATTATGGTCTTTGAGGTGCTGTTGCCTGAGAAAGCCTGCAGTATTTTATTTGTTTTTATTTCTCCCTTTTTGGCACCAGGATTTATACCATAAATCCGGGAATAGTTCTGGATAGTGATTGATGAAGAAGACATTGTTTATACTGGTATCCTTTTTTTTTTTAACCTGTAGTGAATATCATGATGCTTACTATTTAGAGTTCCCTCTCATCTATAAAAATCAAAAACTCTGGGGCACCTGGGTGGCTCAGAGTTTTAACCCTCTGCTTTCAGCTCAGGTCATGGTTTCAGGATCCTGGGATCGAGCCCCACATCAGGCTCTCTGCTCAGCAGGGGGCCTGTCCCCCCATCTCTCTGCCTGCTTGTGATCTCTCTCTCTCTCTGTCAAATAAATAAATAAAAATCTTTATAAAAAATCAAGAACTCCATGGGAAATAGCTTATTTTTCTCTATGTTTCACCAAATAAATAAATATTTTAAATGTTTTTTTCTAAACCATGTTTGTAGAAGTAGACTTTTTATTTCACATAGGAAATGCTTTTCCTGGTCACCAGTCATTTCCTTGGTCTTGTAGGCAGTCTGAGCAAATGGGGCACCCAGTGTCCCTCTATCCTTGCATGTACCCATTCCCAGAAACACTGAGCTTCAGAAGAGGGAAGAAATATCCTATTGGGGCACCTGGGAGGCTCAGTGGGTTAAGCCGTTGCCTTCGGCTCAGGTCATGATCTCAGAATTCTGCTATCGAGCCCCACATCGGGCTCTCTGCTCAGTGCGCAGCCTGCTTCCCCCTCTCTCTCTGCCTGCCTCTCTGCCTGCTTGTGATCTCTCTCTGTCAAATAAATAAATAAAATCTTGAAAAAAAAAAAAAGAAATACCCTATTAAAGACTGCGATTATTTGTGTGTGGAAAAGCAGGTGTCTGTGGTAACTGAAGGAGCCTACTCAAAACGTGTGTCTGTCAGCCTCCCGAAGTGGCTGGACTTCCCAATATTTATCATTCCTTTTGGTTCAGATATAATATTAGTCCACTACGGGGGCAAAGAAACCCCGCATACATTGATTTATCTGCAGCGTGTTTCCCAAATACAGGAGATGGCTAGCCTTGCACATATAGGGCAGACGATTTGAACAAAACGTCCATGGACTTAAGAAAAGAAACACGACCCGACTCCACTCATATGCCTCCGAGATCAGTCCCCGATCTGTCTCCTGTGGTGTGGCTTCCCCCGTGGACTTGGAGTTGCTCTGGGCCGTCTGTGGGTAGCGAGACCCTATGAGAATCTCACTGCTCTGTGCCTGCAGTGGACATTGTCTCTAGGGGACAGAGTCTTGTCTCCGTTATCTTCTCCTTTCTTTAGATGCATACGGGTATTGTTATAATTAAAAAAATATAAAGCCATACAGCATTATTACACTTTATGATCTTACACTCTATCATCTATTTTCTCAGTCAATAAGTGCCAATAACGTAGGTATTACATAGAAGCTGTGAAAATTTTTGATGCTTCAAGGGTGCCCTCATTTAAGTCTAGGAATTTAGGTCTAAGATAGGAGCATTGAGAGCTTGCTGGGAGCCTTGTGTCCCTTTGGGCTCCAAGGTCTCCATCACCTTCTGACTGGCTCTTTTTCGGTTACTGGAAGGAAGGAGGAGGAGGGGGCTCCTTCAGGCTCACTGAGCACAGCCAGTGGTACGTGCCCACTTATTTTTCCTGGCTAGCAAGAGCGCTTCGGGAGTGATTTCTAAAACAAGTGTTCTTGTTGGTGAGCTTGGATCTTTGTATTGCTGGGAGCGAGTTAATGATCCAGGGCATGTGGAGATTTGTATAAATCCCTTTTTCTTGCTTGAAAGAGATGAAAATGTTCTCTTACCTCCAGCTGAAATTAGTGAATATTAACTTATCACAATTTCCTGTTAGAAGATAGTTTAATGTCTGTACATAACAACTGATGGAAGTATTTCCTGTGTGGAAGTGGATGATATCTTTACAATGGCTTCACTTGCACACACCTGAACTTACAATGCCCTAATTAAATACGGACTTTTACCCTAATTAGATATGGGCTATACAAATCCATACCGGGTATTTCAGCTGTTTTTCATAAATTAGCTCTTTCAAATAATAACAAAACTTCCTCTCTCTTTAATAGAAAAAATGTGGATGCTTTCAGGGAGCTCTGGGAAGTGCCTCCGGCCTGAGCCCGTTTTGTATTTCCTATCCTTGCAGTGGGGTCCGCAGAAGAATATTGACGCGGATGCCGCACCGACTTTCAACGACAAGACCGGGAGCGCTTCTGTGTTTAAACAATGCAGTCTGCAGAAAGCCGGCACATCGATCTAGAAGCCGGAGAACTACCTGTGTCTGTTTATCCTCCATTAAACGGTATCCTGCTCTTTGTGTCGGCCCGTTCGGTACGCCACCTTGATCTTCTTCTTCTTCTTCTAATTTTTTTCTTGAAGCCATAAACAGGTAGCTCTGTGGTGCTGTGATCTCAGTGTCTCCACATCTGGCCCGTTGCCTGTTGGCCATAAACGTGCTAATCCCTGCAGGAAGCCCTGGGCCGGTTGATCTGCGTGGCCGGGATCAGGCCCTCGCCGGCGCTGCTCCAAGCCCAGCCCTGTGTTCCTCCCTTATATTAACTCAGCGACTCCATTCCGTGAGCGCTTATGGATGCTAAGACACGGATGCTTTTTGGCTGAAATTAAAAAGAAAGGAGTCAGAGGAAGCCTGAATTCTCCTCTCCCGCAAATTTCTGCTCTGTTGCTCGCCCTCAGAGCGCTGGGCCTGGTAGGAAGCGCTTTCTGAGCTCAGCAGAGGCAGAGACCCTGTTGGCACCTCTTTTCTGTTTTGTGACGGAGTAGCCATGTGTTTTGGGGGCAACATATCTTACTCTCTGGGTTCAGCTTTTGTGTCTACAAAATGTTTCTTCTGACTGTGCCTATCCCATTAGGTTGCCTACGAATTCAGGGAGTAATTTATGAAAAGTACTTTTATTTCTTTACCCAGCAAATAGTTATTATGCACCTGCTGTATGCTGATGCATTTCTAGGCACTTGGAACACATCAGTGAAGCAAATGTGTACTTTCTGTGGAGAAAGAGGATGGGAAGGAAAATAAAAAAATATATATAAGTATATGAATAAGCAACTTTTCTGGGAGGTCATGAGCACTGGGGGAAATAAAAGGCAAGTAGAGTGGAGAAGATGGTTTGGGAATATGGGGGGGCCAAGAGCGATTGTCAGTGCGGTCCTGTGTGTCCTCGTCAGGAGGCTGGTGTCTGAGCACAGACCAGAGGGGGGTGAGAATGTTGGCTCGTGGACAGCTGAGGGACACCAGTGTTCCTGAGGGTCTCAGGGTAGGAACAGAGAAAGGCCAGTGTGGCTGGAGGGGGAGAGAAGCCGTCGAAGAGACCCAAAAGCAGTGGGTGTGGGGTTTGGTCAGGACCGTGGCACAGGACCGTGGCATTTGGTGGCTGCTGTGCGTGCCCCCGCAGGGCTCGGAGTCCAGGAGTGAGGTGACCTGGCTCCTGCCTGCGGGGCTGGCTCCGGGGCGGTTTGGAGAACGAACATTCCAGAGTCAAGGGCAGAAACGGGACTGTCCCAGGGATGCAGGGAGAGGGGCAGGTATTAGCCGGCAGTTAGAGAGCCTTAGCTGCCTTTGGGAAGGACTTTGGGGCTGACCCAGAGAGAGTTCAGGACAGAATGGAGGGAGGAAGGGTAGCGTAGTGGGGAGGAAACAAGGGCCACTCAGATGTTTGGCCGGGGCCCCCGGAAAGGACGGCATGGCCCACCTGTGCACCTGGCCACGCTGGAGGCCACGGGTAGGGCAGGCTTGGGGACGGACAGAGCAGCCTGGATTCTGGAATGTGCGGGCGGACTTCATACAGAGCCGGATATTCGACTAGAATTCAAAACGTAGTATAAAATCAATAGTTTGTCTCTATTATGTAATGATCGGTGCGGAGGCTGCTGGTGCTGGGCAGCCAGGCCAAGGGCGGGGTGGCGGGAGACGCCGGTGTCTGTCTCTACAAACCAACAGAGCCACGTCTGGGGCTCCCAGCCTGTCTGCCTCCCTGGCGGCCTCTGGCTTGCTTGGCACCGCCAGACCCGCCACAGAAAGTGTGCAGCGCTTTTCCTTCTTGTCAAGTGCTTGCGCAGTGAGCAGAGAACTCAGCCGGCCCTGCTCGGCCTTCAGGCCCGTGGAAGCCGCAAGAATCACGGTTTTCTGGAGGCACCGGGTGTGGGGCCGTTGGTCATGCAGCGGCAGACCCCACAAAAGCCGTCCCTGGGCCTCTCCGCCTTCCCGGCTCCTGCCTCTGTGTCCCCATTCCTGGGTCACCCACCCCTCCGCCTTGGTGCACCGCACCCTGTGAGTCAGGGAACCCCATGTCCTTTGCAGCATTTCCTGGTTTTCTCCCTGCCTCGGCGCCCCTCCCGCGGCCACCAGCCTCCTTCTCAACCACATTTACGTTACTTACAGAGCATCTTGGCTCATTTTCTTTCATCCTAGGTCGCCCTACCACCCAGCAAGTCTTTCCAGAACTGATGGGAAGATGGAAATTCTCTTTTTGAAGATAAGAGCTTTTTATTCTCTCACTACTCTGTTAGGTAAATAGTTTTTAGAAAGCCCACCAAGACTAATTATTAGGCTGGAATTTGTGTGGGGTGGACAGGTCTTGGATAGCATCAGGCACGAGTGGAAAAATAGTCTGGACGTAAACCACGCATGGGCCACTGGGAAGGAGGCTTGTTAGAAGCGTATGGAAGATACGGGCAGTTCATTCTAGAGGACCTGACAGACTGTCCCTGGTCAGTGGCATTTCCCAATGCACGTGTCCCAGCCGGGCCTGGGTCTGCTGTGTCCCAGGGGTCTTCCCTCCTGTCTAGTCCCCTCCTCTCCCTTCGGCTTCTGCTTCTCTGGGGCACGTCCTTTGTCCCATCTGGCACCGTCTGGTCTGGTCATCCCTGGACACAACTGTGTTTTTTAAAATTTTTATTTTTCCAGTAAGTTCTTGATGTTCTGAGTACTTGGTGCTTCTTTGTCATTAAAACCCCCCTTTTTCTTCTTAACTCCTGAGCACCCGCCCCAGCAGGGGTCACACACCTGTTCATCCTCCGTGTCTCCCAAGTGCTTTACCTGGGGCAGGTGCCAGGAAAGGCTGGGGGGCCTGATCCGATTTCCTTCACTGTAGTCATAAAACATGTTATTTTATGAAATAAAATAGGAAATTTTAATTGAATAAATTCGTTCTTTCAAATGAAGTACAAGTACCTTGTACAGTTTTGAGGAAATGTCAATCATCAACAGCCCTTCTGAGCCCTCGGGGGGGCAGGCGCCAGCGTGTGCACAGAATTGTGTGGATTTCTCAGGGAAATGGTGTGTGTTTTTCCTTTTAAATTTCACACAGACCAACAACATCATGTTAAGCGTATATCTGAAATGTGCACGCATTTCCTGAAACAAGTATTTCTGGTTTCACATAGTCAAATACTGCTTTAGATATATATATATATATTTTAAACCAAACCTCTTATTGAAAGAACTAGAAATTAGAAATGTTCAGGACTTAAGGGTACCCCAGAAGTCATCAATTTTAGTGAAAGCCTGAAAAATTGTACCTATAAAGAAAACTTAAAGAATTTTACATTTATTTTAGAAAATCCAGAATGATTGGACATTACAGATTTGCTTATATGTTCATTATTTTCAAAAGACAATCTTAACAAGTTCTTAATAAAATGAAATGGGTACAACACATCATGTTTATTCATTTTTCTTAAAGCCTATACAAAGCTTCATAATTAATGGGGACATTTTAGATCCATCCAGTTAAAGTCAGAAATAACATAAGGATGACCATTGTCAACCACTGTGTCTACTAAAGTTTAACGAAAAGGAAAAAAAAAGAATTATAAAAATCAGAGATGGAGAGATTACGATGACTTTGTTTGTAGGTGATAAGATTGCTACAGACTAATTCAAAATAATTGTAACAAAGATCCCATTCACAATTTCAACAATATTTCTAGAGCCCTGGTAATAAACCCACTAAATATGTATAAAATCTTTACAGGGAAAATTATGAAGCAGTACTGAATATTTGAATGAATGGAGATCCATCTCGCTTTCATGCTAGAAAACTCTTTATCTTAAATATATGAATACTTCCTAAATCAGTCTTCTAATTTCATTAAATTCCAGTCAAAATCTAAAGTGGGTTTTTCACAGATCTGCCTTAACTTATCCTGAAATTCATATGGAAGAGCAGAAGATCCGGGGTAGCTAGAAAAGACCAAAGAATTACAAGGTTGTGGAATTTGCCCTTCCAAATATCATGATTCATTACAAATCCATAGGAATTAAGGAAGTGTTCTAGTGTTACAGAAAGAGATGCGTAAAGCAGTGAGTAGAGAGCTCAGAGTCAGACTGTATCGGTTTCCCGAGACTGTTGTGACAAAGCACCACAGACGAGGAGCCTGAACGAAGAAATGCATTCTCTCCTCGTCCTGGTGTCCCGAGGTCCACAACCAAGGTGTACGTAGGGCCGTGCTTTCTCTCAAGCTTCCTTGGATTGGGTTCCACCCTAATCCAGTATGATTTCATCTGAATGTGATGATACCCATGAGGACCCTATTTCCAAACAAGTCATACACACAGCTTCTGGGGATTAGGAACCTATCCCAGCTTCTGGAACCTTCCAGCTTCTGGAACCTATTTTGGGAGGAACATGACAGCCTACAACAGAGACAAACACATAGACGGAATATTGACACTGCAAAGGTTGCCATATGCAGTAAACTAAATGCTGCTGGGAAAGTTGGCTGCTTATGTGCCTCAGGAAGGTGAAGATGCGTTACCTGGAAACAAGTCCTTGTAAATATCAGGTAGAATGGCTCGGGGCGTCTGCGAGCATCCATTAGTGCTTGGTTCTGAGAATGTCATCCACGCTTCTGGAGCTCGGGGTCTCCTCCATTTCCGAGGAGGACCAGAGCACCGGGACCGCTGCGTTACTGGGGGGACAATGTCCTCACCAGTGTGTGGTGCTTACTGCCGCCAAGGCCCGCAACCCTGACGAGTTTTCCATCCTGCTCTTTCACTGTCCATGTTTCCAGCTGCCGAGGTGATCCTGGCCAGACACCGTAACTTACAGAGTGGTTTTTGTTCACACAGGTAGATTTTTAAAACTTTTCTTTTCTTTTCTTTCTTTCTTTCTTTCTTTTTTTTTTTTTTCAAAGATTTTATTTATTTATTTGACAGAGAGAGATCACAAGTAGGCAGAGAGGCAGGCAGAGAGAAAGAGAGAGGAGGAAGCAGGCTCCCCGCCGAGCAGAGAACCCGATGCGGCGCTCGATCCCAGGACCCTGAGATCATGACCTGAGCGGAAGGCAGAAGCTTATCCCACTGAGCCACCCAGGTGCCCCTAAAATCTTCTCTTATTAAAAGAGTTTCCTGTGTTGTATGAGAGGACAGAAGGGGAGCCGTCCCCCTGACAAGGATGGAAGAGGCTGCTGGGGTGAGGACACTCACACGGGCGAGGCATTGTCGCCTACCTGGGGGCCCCTGAGATCACCTTCTGCTTGTGCGACAGCGTGTGCGGACAGATGGGAGCTTAGCCGGCGGTGGGCTCTAGCCGACTGTCCAGAGAAACGATATTGCTCCGTCCTACCCCAGAAACCAATGTAACAGTGTGTGTCAACCACACCTCCAAAAGAGGCTTCTTCCCATTTGCGTGTCAGTTGGGCTAATCCCAAACTTACAGGACGTCGCTTCCTGAAGGTCTCAGGACTCCCGTCATGCACAGTTTCCACCAAACTTCGACCTGCAGCATTTCAAGAGACCGTCCTCCTAGACTTTGTTGTGCCCTCTGTTTGGATTTTAGTATTGGAAAATTTGCCTGCTGTATTCCTTTTTGCCTTCAAATGGGGACTAATCACCCGATAAATTAAACCATACACTGCAGAAACCAAACCAACCTAACCGAACAAAGAACCCAAAAAAGATCATTCCTAATACAGAAGAGAATATTGCGTGCAAACTGGCAGAGCTGGATTTATGGTTCCAGATGATAAATTTGGGACAATTTCGACTTTCTAGACCTAGTTGGATGACTCTCCATTACCAGCTGTCTCTTGTAAAAGCTTCAGATAAATGTTTATTGATGAATACGTTTGAGTTGTGTTAGCATGCAAATCCCTTTCCATATAGTTTGTAAAAGTTGTGTATCACAGATAAAGCCAAGAAAAAATATTTTTTTCTTCCTATCTTAAAATAGGAAAATAAACTTTTACCTTGGAATGGCTTTTACTTAGAGATAGATAATACACATTTTTCCCCTTTAGCTGGAACTTATAAATAAAGTTAGTAATTACCACATACAGAATTCTGGTTTAGTTATCACAGGATTGTGTTCAGTTTATGTTGCTAGATAAGATAATAGTAAAAGAGTGTAATTGGTTTCAAAAAAAAAAGAGAGAGAGAGAGAGATCTTTACTGCATTCTTTATTGCAATTAGGTATTTTAAAAAGCCTATAAAGCCACGAGGCTATATGAAATTTTTTGTTCCTTGCAGATGTGTGATGTGCGTGTGGATAATTTCTGACTTTGACGGATGCAGAACCACACATAATGACCATCAGTCCCAACACCTTGGGACTAGGTTTTCATTAGACTGGTCTTTGCATGAGTTTTTGTTTTCACCAGGAAATAAGTGCCTTCTAGCATGATTGTAACTGACTACTCTTCAGACTTTATTAGTCTTTTCTTTTATAAAACTAGGTCCAAAAATGTAGCTCTAAGCAGCTATCAATGCTAACCATGTCTAGCTTGACTGAAATGCTGAGCTCATAGTCCAAACCGATGTGGAAATAAAATTTTAGAAGCCCCTGTTGCAGACCTTGCCTGATAGTGTCTTTGGTCATAAGCAGACACCATATATAAAGCATTAACTAATATTTAACATGCTTCCTACGGTGTCTGTAAATCTTTATGCAATGCTTTTTGAAGTTATCCATCTAAAAATTATTTTAAGGCTATTTCTACTTTTCCATCTTCTCTCCTGCATTTATAGAAAAGTCACTAGTGTCATCCCTGGACCGGGAGATTAATGCATCCTGTTTCATTTTCATCCGAGCTCTGTTAAGATAGGGGTATTATCATGGCTGCCGTGGTCTTTGTTGGTGGTATCTTGTGTTTTACAAGTGAGAAAACTAAAGATTGAAAGGGGTTAAATAGTGGGTTTGGGATCCCCAAAATAGTGAGTGTTGAGTGAACGGAGTGTATGACAAATGAAAAAAACCTCTTGGAAAAAATGTGTGGGGTTTTCTTAATGATTCAGAAAATGTGAATTATTAAAACAGTGAAAGAAAAAAAAGAAAGAAAGGGAAAGAAGGAGAAAAGAAAAAGAGAGAGGGAGGGGAGGAGGAAAGAAAGAGAGGGAGCTATTTGGAAGCTGTTGCTAGGTGAGGTGATGCGGGGAGATCGGAGCCTGTCATCCTATCTCGCTACCAAGTTGCCGCCTGATCAGGAATTCTGATCTGAGAGGGGCATCATTTTCATTTCCCTTCCTTCCTAAATGACATAACAGATGCAGTACTTGCTGCCTTATTTTTCTCAAATTGGAACATTTTCATTTTCTTTTCCTGCTTTTCTCTTTTGGTTTGTTCACTTGTCGCAGAGAAATGTCACTGAAATACTATAATTTTCCTAATAGTCAGTGATGATTACCTTAGAGCACCAGAGACCGTGGAGAGTACCAGGCTGCGCAGTCTGGGTGGGGGCTGGGGGCTCACCTTGACCCCTCTCAGCGGCCTGTCTTCTCAGAGACCAGCTGGGGTGGACGAGACACAGGACGATACGGATGGGGAACCTTCCAGATTGTTCCATTTTCTAGGCTGCCCTCCCCCCGGGTCCCTCCTTTCCTCTCCCCCTCTTCCTCCTTCTCCCTCCCTCCTTTCCTCCCTCCCTCCCTCTCTTTCTGTCTCTCTCCCTCTCTCTCTTCCCTCTGTCTCCCTCCCCTCTCTCTACCTCTCCCCCCCCCCCCCTTTCTATAACTGCACATTTAGAAACAAGTTTCCACACTGAGAAGAAATACAGGCTTTGGAGTCAGAATACGCAGAATCTGCCAAAGACATTCAGCCTTGGGCAAAGCACTTCCCATTTTGAACTTTTGTCTCCCATATGTGGAAAGGAGATAATACCATATACTGTCGATTTTCTAATAAAAACTGTATGATACAGCATAGGCACAGACCTGTTCAGTGTTTGGGGTGTAAACTAGACACTAAATGCTACTTCCATTTCTTTCTCAATATAATTTTATTACTTGTCTCTGACAAAGCATTTTGTTGGACATATACACAACAGTTTTAAAATACGAGCCCATAAGCACAGTCTGAAGTAAAAGTGTGAATGATTTTCAATGAAATTAAGTTCATTAAATAAAAATGCTTGTTATTTTTAAGGTGCCGTATTTGGTGCGACAGAGAATGAGGTTGAGCGAAGCCTGGTCTCTATTTCTAAGGTATGACCATCTACTTGAATCTTAAGGAGAAAAGTTAAAAAATTACTCGGTGAGTTGGTAGGTTGGATCTTACATTAATGATGGATAATCTAGATTGTAAATAGTGACTTAAATTATTAAAGCAATGATCTGAGACATAAGGCTTCGGTAGAAGGAAGTACTGTGGTTCTCAGGGGCATCAGGGACCTTCATAAGATACCAAATAGGACAAAGAAACATTGATGAATTATTTAAAGATGAAACAAGATAAATATAGACATCCTTAAATTTAATTATGGACTGGAATCTGGAAGCAAATTTTGAAGTGTATTCTTTTCAGAATGTCCCACTTAAAAGGTTGTTGCTAGTGTTCCTAATGTTTGGAACCTTTGTGGTTTTTCTGTGTTTATCACTATCAGACCTCTTACTGTTGCAATAATTTTATGTAGTCACCTCCCATCAATATATAAAATCTGTTCTTCACAGGAAAATATTTTTCCTTTTGGGAACTTGAATGCTGTTCTTTTCATAGAATCAGCATTAATAATGTCGGGACCCTTCAAGAGCGCAGTAGGACTCACGAAATGTACAACATGTGGTGGTCATTAAAAAGAAAGAAATGGAACCCGAGACTAACCTGAGAAAGAATTAGTCTTAGATCGTAATTAAATGCCAGCCTTTTTAGGTGTGCTAGAAAGAATATCGACAACAACAATTTTGAAAAGCTGCAGACACCCAGAGAAGTAGAGAACTGGGAAACTTCATACCTATTTCTCTTCATTAACTTAGAAGTGTAGAAACACATCTTTTATAATTGACATGACAAGAGAAATAATTCGTTAACATGTAGAAGAGAGTCCGAGCTTCCGGAGGAGGGATGGTTAACTACAGCAGTCATCAAGTTGCAGTCATACGACTTTCCGTTTTTTACTGAGCGGATCAGTTGCTTTCTTAAATGATTTCCTGTATCATTTGGAGGAGGAAATAATTTTCCTGACTTTAAGCCTGAACCACTTTTGCGATAGCATTCTTGTTTTAAGCTTATGATCCACTCCTTAAATAGATGGTTCTTTTTTAAGCCACTGTTCTAAGGTGCCAGTGTGGGGTAAGCAAAGCTGTGGTAAGCTGATTCACACATGCTGCAAACATCATTTTAGCACCTGGGTGCTTGCTGGTAAAAAGGACTCTCTCCCTCTGAAGATTATTATAATAGCCTTAGCTATAAGCATAACTAGTGAATATTCTCAATGTATCTTCCTTGAAATTCTCCACCATCAGCAGATTATCTCTGGATCCTGTCCTGCCTCCTCATGCAAGCAAAGAATACTTAAAGGTAGCACCAGACAGGAAGAGCTTCCTTAAATGGCAAATGATTAAAATACCATAATCATCGCAGATTGTTTTTGTTACTTGAAGGTATTTTTCTGTGCATGACCACAGCTTTATGAAATATTGGTGAGAGTTATAATAACTCCATTGCTCAGATGCCTGACAGGTAAGACAGAAAGAGGTCTACGTGTCTCCAGATATTTAATTCATAATTGTAACTCTTGTGAGAATTCATGACAAATATCACTATGTTGCGGCAGCCGGAGAAAGAGATCAGGATTGTGACTGTGTCCCATGTTTCTGTTACAGCCTCTGCATGTGCTTTCTCTGTCCCCTGCAATGTCGTTGTGAGTGAGCAGGGCGCCTGCTACTTACCTGCCTTCTAGGTCACATTGTTTCTCTTACGGCATTTCCTATACTTTTACATCATTCATTGAGGTAAACTTCATGGCTTGTATATATTAGATCTAGATGATCATTTAGGCACTTTTTTATAGATTCTAATTATATGGTAACAATTTAGTGTCTGTTACATCTTTGGCTCATCTTTTGAAATATTTTCGAATATATTCCTCACAGTTCTTCCTTTATATTAATTCCAGTATCTTGATCATGTTGGGGGCTGTTGTCTCTCTTTCCTCCTTCCTTTCTCCCCCTTTTCTCCCTTCCTCACTCCCCCCCCGCTCCTTCCTTCTTTCCTTCAAAGGGCAGGATAGGGAGGGGTAGAGGGAGAGAGTCCCAAGCAGCCTCCATGCTCAGGGTGAAGCCCGACTCAAGGGCTCGATCTCACGACCTTGAGATCATGACCTGAGCCAAAATCAAGAGTTGGACGCTTAACCGATGGAGCTGCCCAGACATCCCTGGGTCTGTTGTTTCTTTTTACTTTTCTTTCTCAGTTTTATTTATCATATAGTCTTGCCTCTTCGCATGCTTGGTCATTTCTAGTTATATTCTGGACGATGTGTTGAAGACTTGCCGAGAATCTGGTGATGCTTGTCTTCAGACAGTTTCTAATTTGATATCTTGCCAGGAAGACATATCCATTTTCAAAGGAATTCAAAAGAAGTTTTGCCCGTATTCCCCATCTTCCAGAAATGCCCTTTCCCAGCACCAAACCTGAATCCCCATTGGCTGGACATCCGTGTTCAGCAGGTGCCCCAGCTCCGTCTTTGCTGCTGATCTCCAGTGTTGATCAGCTCCCTCTAGAGGTTTTACCTCATGCTCAATTTATTCTCAGGGCTCTTCCTGGGATGTCATAGGGTCCTGGGCATCGTGACAGAGCAGGAGATTTTAGGGTGTTTTAGAACCTCTCAACCAGCCTCAGGATTTTGCAAATGCCTTTAGTGAAACCTTGAGGCGTTCCAGTTTGTCGTTCTAGACTTGGAACTGTTCACTGGATTCTCTTTCCACCAGTGACAGACATCTCTTTGGGCCCAACCCAAACGCATGCTCAAAATTCGCAAGTATCTCGCAGAGGAAAGAGCTGGTTTTCATGAGCTCGTTTATGAATGGGTCTCCCTCCCTGGGAATTTTAAGCCACCAATTTCTCACTGTTTTCACAGTCCTCTAAGTGACTTGAAAATGTTATTTTGTGAAATATACTTTATTACCCCCCCCCCCGTATTAGTGGGAATATTTGCCTACTTCAGCCTCCCAACATCCAACAAGAAAGCATGCATTCCAGGTCATTATTTTTTTTTTCTCCAATTTATTTATTTTCAGAAAAACAGTATTCATTATTTTTTCACCACACCCAGTGCTCCATGCAAGCCGTGCCCTCTATAATACCCACCACCTGGTACCCCAACCCCCCACCCCCCCGCTACTTCAAACCCCTCAGATCCAGTTCATTATTTTTTAAGTGAGATACACAAAAACTGTTCAGGGAGAAATGACAAAGGGTACAAGGGATTTCTCTGAGAGAATGAAGAGCAGCAATACGGACTGTGCATGAGGTAACTCAGGGCCGCGGCCGTCTGCTTGCCAGGAGTTGAGAGATTTTCCCGTGGAAGAGAGGTCAGATGTTTTGGGCGTGTAGTGCCTCAGATAATCGGAGGATGTTCAAAGGAGACAGATTTGAGGTCTAAGAGGGAAGCACATTCTTCGAGATCTCCGGTCTATGAGAAAACAACCTGTGGTATCTCGGAGAGGAAGCATTTTCTCTTGTTGCAGTTGGGCGAGCAGCTTGGCGGGTCTTTGTGAGTATGAAGCGGGTCGTAGGCGGCTGCGGCCTTCTGCGTCCTTCTGACCATGCGGTCCCCCGAATGGCTTCTGTGCCGTCTCCGTCTCCCGGCTCACTTGTGCTCACGCGGGGGCAACGAGGGTGATTGAACACCTCCCAGGGGATACAGGAAGCTTTTCTGGACTCCGTACCCTCTGCTTCTTGAAATTATTTATGTCAAAGCTCTGAGTTCTTTCTCTGGCAAATTACTTCTGTAGTTCTCTTTCTGTCTAAGTCTTGAATTAAAAAGAATTATGAGTGCCTGGACATAGTAGCAATGCATCATGTGAACATTCTTATTCTATGAAAACACGCGTTTAGAACTAAAGTCCACTCTCCATAGTTAAGTACCTGTTCAGAGGAGAGAAAAGTGGTGATAAATTTTCCCACGAGTTAAAGTCCTTGATACGGCAATTATGCGGTTTCTGGTATAGGCCGTGGGGTCCGTCCTAATCACCACACGCAGATTCCATCATTGTTAGGATGACGTGCGCCCGGCCAAGCTGCTCACCTGCTGAATTCTAGAATAATACGCATGTGGCCTCTGTGCCAATGTAAGAGGTGCTGCTTGCCCTGGACCTGATCGCCGTCTCCATGTACTGTGGTGACATGCGCTCATTTATTACAGACACAGCGATGACAGCCTTAATAGTGGTAACAACTGTACCTTTATAATTTTCAAAGGTTTTTTCGTGTATAATATTAGGTCATTAGCAGATGAGTCTCTGTCTGCAGCAGACAGGGAAGTCACCAGAATTCCCTGTTTATATATGAGGAGCTGAGGTCCCCGATTGTTAGCGGGCTTGCTCAGGGTCACAGGGCTGGGGGATGGTATCGGGACTCGGGGACCTCTGCCCCTGCTCTCCGTCTTTAACAGCAGGATGTCTCCCAGGATCCCTGATGTGAAATCTTCGGAACTGAGCTGGCTTTTTGTAGATTGGCCCTTCTGCAGGGTGATGTCACCTCGGGGGCCCCACATTAGCATCCAGGCCCTGTCTCAGACTCACTGGAAGAGGCAGAGGTCCTCTTGAAAGAGCTGCTCCTGCTGGTGAAGAAAGTGTGACCAGAGCAGTTTAGTGGCGCCCTCAGCGGGGTGCCTTTGTGAGCTCACTTTCATGCGAAGTAGAAACATTTAGGGAGTTTCAATGACCAGTGAAAGACACTTGTACTTCTTCTCTGGAAAATTTGGGCTTTTAAGAATGTTATGACCCTAATGTGAGAATTCTGTACACACAAAAGCTCTCCCTCCCTGTTTTAGGTCTGTCTACAGTCTCTCTAGGAATTTTGAACCTGGCGAGGGGCTAACAGTAGAGAAGCTGTTTGTAGAGTTGCTGTGAAAATGGTCTGATACCCCATTCTGGGGGGCATTCCACAGCAGCGCTGAAACAGGGAAGAAGTGAAACACCGAGACACATTCCTGTTCTGTCTCAGGAGCCCTCCTATTCTGCCTCCACCCGTGCTGTCTACACTCCGTGTGGCCCGGGTTTCCACCCGTACTCAGCCTGGCTGGTCCTGACAGCCTGGAGAAGACTGGGAAGTTATCTCAAAGATGCTGTTACCAAGTCCTTAGATTCTAAGATAACGAAAGGGTTCAAATCCCTTGGCAGAAATTTAGTCATGCAAATAGTGACCAATTTTCAGATAAGGGTAAAATGTCTTTTTTTTTTTTTTTCTAAGCATCTAATAAACGAATCTTATTGGAGATGTTTTTCAAAAAGAGCAGATTTTATTTGCGGCATTTCCTACTTTATTGAGAGCTCTTCCCAAGATCTTAGAGACTGGTCTATGAGGTAGTTGGGTATCTCTACTACCACCAGGCAATCATGGGAGGAACTCAAACTTGGGTTAAGTGCAAAAGTTGAGTGGGAGAAATATTAGGGAGTAGAGGGACAGTGAGCTCTAAGGCCAACGTAAATTTGCCATGGGGAGCAGCCACAAGTAGAAGTAAGGTCAGTTGCAGGGGCAGGTCAAAGACACTCTGCCCATCACGTTCCGTATCATTTCGTGTTCACGTCTCGTCGTCTCTCAGTCTGCAGACAGCAGCACCAGCTCCAGAACAATTCATGCCGGCAGCACGGCTCATGTCGCTGAGGACTGTTAATCGGAACATGAGTACTTCTTCCAGACCGTCAAGTACTTCAACACACTGCGTTCCAAAGAGATTCCCCCACCAGGGACTACCGGTTTGTACCGACAGAAACAGCATCTTATCCAAGCCCTAGGTCCGACAGCCCGCAGGACATCTGTGTCCAGAGACACAGGGCACAATGCTTGCCAATCAGTTTACACTTACAAAATACACCCTTGCTAGGAGGCGCCTAATACGGAACGTGGGGTCCGATAACCTCTACCAGAACCGTTTGCAAGCGGCAATAATATGGACTCAGGGCAAGTGTCGGCCTGGCCGCCTTCCAGAGCTCCTCATGGATCCTTCACGTACCTTGGCTACGCTCAGGGATAGAAAATAAACTCTTTGTCTGGGAGGAGCAGCCGCCGTGATAATATTTTAGGTATTTTGGTGGTGTAAAAGTACAAACCCCACTTCTTTTATTGTTACCTACTTGAAATTCTGCACGGGTTATTTTACTAATAGAAAACGGGTAGACATTTTAACGTGAACGGCTTAGATTTGAACACAAGCTTGTCACTCACCATGACTGTGTGACCCGAGGCCAGGATGGCGACTTCTTGAAGCTAGTTACCTCCTGTGTAAAATGAGATTAAAATTGGAGGTTAAATAGACCTCTGACCTTGAAACAAGGTAAATTAATACTCCTCCTAATAATGATAGTCTATGAGAAAGGATAGGATTGTGTTTCTGGAATTCAGTAAATAGTTAGAAGTGCAATTTCTCCATTCCCCCAATATGACCAAAGCTGAAGGGATCTTGTAAACTGTGTGTGTTCGCAGACTGAACGAAAAAACAGTGGTTAAGTCTGAGACCCTCGAACGCTCTTTGTGCCGTGATCTCGGTTCCCAGCACGGAGAGGGATACTTCAGAGCATGCTTCCCGTTTGGCCTTGTATGACGTGGAGAGACAGAGAGCTAGCATTGGTGTTAGCTCGGGCCTTATGACAGACAAGTTAAAGGTCCATCCTGTGGTTTTGGAGCTCTTTCTGTCAGATGCTACTTAACAGTGAGCTGTGAAATCCCCCTTAGTCTTGGGTATTACACTGGGTTAAGTTTCGATACCTCCCTTTGGCTGATTTTTTTTTACCTCCAGGCCTTTGAAAAATACAAGTCAGTTCTTCACTGACCAGAACAATGGGACATGTATTTGCAAAGTAATGAATACCGAGTCACATGTATTTCAAGAATATTTTATAACCATAGTTTTGGATTCTTTTTTTTTTTTCCTCAGGGTTTTGTGGCTGAAAGTTTTTCTTGAAGTCAAAAACCGGCCTGTGGGTGACTCCTATGTCTTCTTGGTTCATTATGTGATCGTGTTCTGGGCCACATTCCGCAGCACAGGGATTAACTAGTCCAATCGGGCTGAGTTTGAACAAGTGCTTATTTTAATTACAGACTGTGAGATGTACCTGGCTCCTTGCGGAGAAGGAAGAGGGTCGTCTGCTGAGGATTTCAGAAAAAAATGGCACATTCTGTAGTTTGACCTCCCCTGAACCTGTTTAGCTCTCCAAAAGTTTGAAATAATAATGCTAGATGTATTTTTCTATATGTGAGATGTATTTATTTTTCTCTAATTTGTATTTATTTTTATATCTATGAGAAATATAGGCTTGCACAGTTGCTTATGAATTATTTTTACATCTTTATGCAATTAGAATTTCTATGCCTGTCTTTTTCTTTTTTTTGCATTTTAAACTGGAAAGAACCAAAGGCATCATTTCTTTATACCTGGACCTTGCAGAGTGCAAACATCTAAAAAGATATCTGTTGATCTGAAAAAAGGTAAGCTTTCTGTCCTGACTTAGATAAGCTTTCTGCAGTGTCGATCGAGATAAAATGTTGGGCTGTTAAAAAAATAAAAATAGGTCTTTACAACATTGTGAATCTTGAGCTTCTGTTTTTGAAGCAAGAAGAAATATTCGAGATCCTGAAGAGTTTCCAACATTTTCTGTCCGTGTGGCCTCCTTGAGATGTCCACACCCCCGGGGAAAGGGGAGTGGGTCTGGTTCTGCATATGACAGGGCAGGGGCGAGGGAGCGTGAAGCTCAGGCGTCACCTGGGGTGCAGACTCGGAGCCCCTGCCGGGTCCTGCCCACTCGCTTCCCAGGCAAAGATGCACTAGACGCAGGGCTGGGAGGCATCCTCCGTGAGCACCAGCCAGTCTCACAGGTGCCGCGGGCCTTTTCACCCAGTTGTGCAAAGTGGTTGGTAAGTCTCCGGACCTGGATGAGCTCTTCCAGCCCAATTCCCAGCACTTTCCTCCAATCTGCTCGAGGGATTGCTGTCCCTCAGAGAAGGTTGGCTCGAACCCTTACGGAAACAGAATTCAGGGGCTGGAATATGCTCTGGTGCTTCTGTGAATTCTACCATTCACCAGCGAATGTGATACTGAGCAGAGTTTTGCAGAAAATAACAGTAATTAGAAAAAAATGTCTTGCTGTCTTGCTTGACTTTTGGCATGATATCATTAGGAGTCCCTTATCATCAAATGCCGTGTTTTTTTTTTTTTTTTTTTTTTTTCCTTTGCTTTTGTTCTAAAGTCACTTAAGAACTCGGACACTTGGGGCACCTGGGTGGCTCAGTGGGTTAAGCCTCTGCCTTCGGCTCAGGTCATGATCTCAGGAACCTGGGATCGAGCCCCACATCAGGCTCTCTGCTCAGCAGGGAGCCTGCTTCCTCCTCTCTTTCTGCCTGTCTCTCTGCCTACCTGTGATGTCTCTCTTTCAAATAAAGAAACATCCAGGAAGTAACAGAACTGGCATTATCACTTGGTCCTGGCTCTGGCATAGACATGCTGGTATATACATTCTCTAATCTGGTATTTGCTGGGGTCGTATGACGTTACTTTTCTTCTTTTTTTTAATATATTTTATTTATTCATTTGAGAGAGAGAGAGCGAGAGAGAGAGAGAGACGGGGGGGGAGAGAGAGAGAGACAGAATGAGCAGGGGGGACAGGCAGAGGGAAAGGGAGAAGCAGACTCCCCGCTGAGCCAGGAGCCTGACATGGGGCTCGATCTCAGGACCTGGAGATCAGGGCCTGAGCGAAAGGCAGATGCTTAACCATCTGAGCAACCCAGGCACCCCTCTTCTTCCCCTTTTAAAAATTTCACACCCTTAGATTTGCTCTCTACAGGGCTCATCCCCGTCCCTTGGCCCAGAAAGGCGACCTCCATGGAATGCCTCCTGCAGGTCCCCTCAGCCTGCTGAGCCCTCACCCTCTCCTTGTCCTGTCTGACTCTGCAGTCCGGGTAGGCCCGTGTGCGTAACTGTACTTGTTCCTGAGCCCATGCCATAGCTCAGTGCCTGGTCCCTCTACTGAAGACTTTCCTCCAGTGGTCTCCTCGTTATGGTGGAGATGCCTCTGTGGGAACCATCAGCTGTCTTCAGAATCCCGACCGATACAGCACGGCCATTTCAGTTTTATAGACGACGATCCAAGGATTTGCCATGAAAGCTAAGCTTCAGGACCCCTCATTTAATTGGAACCCTTCCAAGGCTCTTATAAGGACCTTTTATGGCTTTTTACTGTCACATGTTCTCAGGAAATTGGCAAAGACACTATTCCTTTCACATGGCTTATCTCTGCACTCACGCTTCCCTGAGTCACCCTTCTCCATGGCTTGTCTGTGTTCGAATGGCTCCGGACGTTTCTGAGATTTGGCTCAGGAGAGGTCGAGTTGGAGATACATTTCACTGGAGTTTAGTGAGACATGCTATGTGCTGGCCTTCACTGCCATGTGTAAGAATTGGGAATTAAGTTAATTCTTATTAGGGGTAAGAATGAATAATAATTAAGTTGTTCCTAGCCATCCCAGGATAGCAGTATCTTCCAGAAAGCCCCTTGCCACCTCGTTGCAACTCATACAGTGGTTTTCTTGAAATCGTATGTCCCAAGCCACATGGCCCCAGACCCAGGAGGCTGGTGGAGGGCAAACAAGGGTTGAAATGAACAAACTCAGAAGTGTGTCTGTGGAAATTTCTAAGAATCAGTTATGAAAATTGTAAGAAGCTTTGCTGCTTAACGGCTCCTAGATAAAATGGAAGTCCTTGGAAATGTCCTTTATAACACACCGTATGCAACTTGAAATCATATTGCTCTAATGAGAATTGTGTAAAACAGAATTTGTCAGAATTCTTATGCTTATAGGGCATAAGCATATGTGGGTAATATACATGGAAAGAATTTGGATATGTCTTCTAGATTGGACTAAAATCCTAAAACTTCGCAGGCATTAAGAAAAATGAAATGTGAATCAGGAGAAAGTGTTACTAAACTATCAACCAAATATTCACCCCATCAACCCAGGTAACGTGGGCAGAATCGTCTCTTCATTCATTCTGTGTAACATTGCTATAGGAAATGTTATAGGCTCACTTCCATATGAAAAGGCATTCAAAAACTACCCAGCCAAAATATACAGGGGTAGAAATATTATAGAGGTGAGCCAGGTACTTAATACAAAAAATTATTTTTCTCTCTGCATTGCATTTGTATTGTCAACTTTTGGAGATTTGTAATTTGTTATGATTTCTTTTTTCATTCAAAATCAATATTCATATTTGTACTGAACTTAGCATTTTGAGTATTTTCTTCAGTGACGATCTCTACAGCTCTATAAGGAGTCCCTGTCTTGTGAGCCCGCCGTGAGTGTGGACAAACCAGTCCCTGAGCTACTTACTCATGGGTAGTAGCTGAGCCGGGTTGAGCAATTAGATCTTTACGCTGAAGTGGGTGACTTTTCTGTCTCGGGCTGGGTGCCTTCAGGAGTAGACTCTGATACAAGGGTTCCAGCACCCTGAAGATTCGGGAGGTCACCGAGGAAACACTGGTTCTAGAGTAGGGAGGAAAGGAAAGACAGCAGGTCACTGTGGGTGGCTCTATCCTGTTTGGGGCCTGCGGGACAGTGAGGAGAACGTCCGACAGCTCTCCCATCCAAGGAAGGCCAGGGCGGCCATATTTGTCTCCAGCCACCTTCGTCAGTTGTCAACTGCGGCTGCTCCCAGAGGCACGGACCTCCAGCCTTTCCAGACTACCTCGCCCTGACCCAGCAGGCTCCAGTGGCCAACACAGCCCTTGGCTTGCATCTGAAGCAGCAGGAATGGGGTGAACTCAAGGGAGTATGGGCAAAGCATTGATAACATTCACACACTTCCCACAGAGGATGCCTGTCCCTTTGTGTACTCTCATTTTACTTCTATAATGGACCATGATGATGCACTCTGTTAGATAGCAATTTCCACTTGACAAAGCATCGTCATCATGCCATATGGTATAACACACAGAAGGGCCTTATTTCAGCCTCAAGACAATCTTTCCAAATCCATTTTTTAAAAAATGTGTTGTTTCTTTTGGTTTGTTACAGACAACCAAATTGAATTTAGCTGATGATCCCCATTCAAGGGCTCTGCTCCTGAATTCCATCACAATCTACAAAAGAATAAAAATATTGGACACAGGTAGGCCTGGAATGCAAATAATCAATATTTTCTTGCTGCAAAATGGAGAGAAAATTACATGGCCGTGGCCTTCAGGGGCGGGCAGGCTTTCTCATTCTTCACACAACTTTGCTATTTTCATGACTTTGAACACATTTGTTTTAGCCAATATCTCTGCCATTTGAGATAAACAGATATATTTTATCTGCAACAGAAATCCCAGTATGTCATGTTTGAGTTGCTTTGGAGTCCATCAAGATAGCCATCATTTCTGTAATCAGCAATACACGATTATTTGATAACTTGTTACTTTAAGATAAATATTTTAACTGGCTCTCTGAAAAGAAGCTCGAATACACACTGGAAATTGATTTTATTTTATTTTATTTTTTTAACTCGGATTCAACAGAAATGGAGTGAGTTGCTCTCTTAAGTTGATAAGATAACCATCACTCCATCCACACAGTGTTCACGGTAGGCTAGGTAACTAGTAAAACAAATTTTAATGTCTATCATCACGGCTTGAAATGCTTCCTCCTACCTTAAAAAAAGAAAAAAAAATATTCCCATGATAATTATGAGGACCCATGCTTTGGAAAGCTGCCGAATGAAACTCTTTCTTCATCGAAAACTACCCGTGACCTCCTGCAGACCTTGCAGGTGTGTATACTCCAGGGCATTGGGTGTTCTCTTGTTCCTGGATTACCTGACTTGATGGGAGAGGTGAGGGGCTTGTGACCAGGGGGGAAGAGTAAGTTGAGTGCCTGATCCTGACTTTTCTTTTTTTAACTTCAAAATGGCTGAGAAAAAAGGCCAATCAATGCCAATGATCTAAAATGCCTGCCAAATGCAGTGATGCTTTCACATTAATGAATTTGACTCACACTCCCGCATTTTGTCGAAGGGCAGGGCATGAATTAACACACGGACGGTGTGGGAGAGGAGTCCACGTTCACTGTTACTTCGCATATTCAGAGAGAGAACAGCTTGGTATTATGTATTTTCACTGCCTTTTTTCTTTCTTTCTTTCTTTTTTTTTTTTCTTGGTAACAACCTTACTTTGGACTGCAGACATTCGTCTGGGACTGTCTTTTCTTGTCCTTAAAAGGAGAATATTTTATCCTTTCCATACCCTGGGAATAGTGGTTGGCACCTATGAAGTCCTCCAAATTTTTGTTAAATAAGTGATAAGTTGTTATTAAAATATAATGCAGCGTGGAAATCAGAAATGACCTCAAATTCTAAGAGACGGAAAACAGTGCAGTTTAATAGTCATGTAAAATCCTAATGGGAAAACGCAGTACCTGACCCATTATCGGGTTTCTTCAGCCAAGGACGCGCTGCTCCGGTCACTGTGTGTCTGGGTGCAGTCTCTCCAGGCCAGAATGGTGGACCCACGTTTCTTACCTGGAATACAGCAGAGCCTCACAGTCAAAACCAACGGTGTGAATCTCTGATACCTTCACTGAGTCATTTGGTGCTTTCCAGCAAGGGATGGTTTTCTTGGAATTTAATTTGTTCTTAAACAGTGAGAGGGAACCTGGTGGAGCCGCTCACTTGTCTCTGCTGCGAATGCAAACCGGCTGGGAGCCGTGGTCTCGGTCTCGCTAAGGCCATCGTCTTCCGGAGGTGTCACCGTGACCGACTGAAGCACCGGCCGGCAGAGCTCACGACCCGCCCTCCAGTGCGCTCTTGGTGTCTCAGGTTGGAGCGGAGCTCACGCGAACCAGCTGGGGGTTGCTCACGTGGTGCTTTCGAGAGCCAGACCCGCGGGGAGCACCTCCTGGAGCACGGTTTATTGTTTCTCACAGAAGAAGGTCTGTCTCCTACCACATTCTTCCCATCCAAAGCAAGGCTGTCGGTGTAGAAGACAATTATATGTATTTAAAGGTTTAAACAGTCTGAGATGTTGGAAGCTGAAACACTGACGGCTGGATGTCCGCGTACTCAATCTAACCCAGAATTCCCAGGAAAGCGGCTCTCCGCTGTGGGAGCGCGTGCCAGGCCTGTCAGTAGATCTAGCGAAGATTACATGGAATTAACAGGCTTCGTGGATGCACGGAAACATGACCGACTCGTTCAGAAGTTTAAACCAAATGATAGCGTGTGCTGTGCCTCTTCTCTATTCAAATAAATTAAATTTTGATTTGTATTTATTTTTCCAAATTACTGGAATCTGCTGGAACTGTCAAGAATTATGAAGGTCTGCTGAGTTCAGGCTTGGAAGAGCGTATTTAACCTCTGGGAGTGTGCAAGAGCTCTTTGCTCTACAAAAACCAGAGACAACTTCTCAGGGTTAATAACACAATCTGGCTGCTTATTTTTATCCTAAGTTCCCTCTTTTCTCTCTTGGTATTATGTTTCAATGACTTTTCCCCTCTGTATAAAATATTTCAATTGTTACGTAGTAAATTGCAATTATCTTTGAGCAAATACACTCACGTACACACAAGAGAGAAGTGAAAGGAATAACTTTTTGTATAGAAATCTACAGTTGACCCTTGAACAACATGGGTTTGAATGGATTTGAACAAATTTTTTCCATAAATACAGTACAGTATTGTAAGTGTACTTTTTCCTCCTATGACTTTTCCCAATATTATCTTTTCTCCATGTTACTTTACTGTAAGAATACAGTTAATAATCTAACATTCAATATACGTGTTAATCAACTCTTTATGGGGGCGCCTGGGTGGCTCAGTGGGTTAAAGCCTCTGCCTTCGGCTCAGGTCATGGTCTCAGGGTCCTGGGATCGAGCCCCGCATCGGGCTCTCTGCTCGGCAGGGAGCCTTCTTCCTCCTCTCTCTCTGCCTGCCTCTCTGCCCACTTGCGATCTTTCTCTCTCTGTCAAATAAATAAATAAAATAAAAAAAAAATCAGTTCTTCATGTTACCAGTAAGGTTTTCGGTCCATGGTAGGCTATTAGCAGTTAACTGTTTGGGGAATCAATGTTATATATGGATTTTTGACCGACCCCTGAACTCTGCATTGTTCAAATGCTCTACTCCATGTGGTACCGTTCAGATAAGAACACGCCTGGACCGGCATTTCAAGGAAGCAGGCTGTGTAGTGGGTGTGAAGAGTGTGCGTGTGGAGCTCTTCCTCGCTTCTCCGCATCCACCTCAACAGCAGCAAGAAAGCGTCCACAACTTGGGTGACATTTTGACCAATGACATCGTTCTTTGGCCTGAATCCTTACCGGTTATCGGCATCTGCTTCATCGCCCTTTCCACTCGTTCAAAATTACAGTTGTACCAGGGAGCCACGTGGCTATGGGGTCCCTGGGGTTTCTGTGTGTGTGTGTGTGTGTGTGTGTGTGTGCCTCATAAATCCCAGACAACATGCAGGGAAAGTCAGCAACCCAGGAACACCAATGGGCTCCCACCAAAAAAATAAAAACAAAATTACAATGTCCCACAAAGCCCCTGCTCTCGACGGTCAGAAGATGAGAAAATCGGAAGTGAGTAAGACAGAAAACTTTTAAGCAATAACCATCCTATTCTAGACACAGGTCCCAGCAAATGCTGCGGCCCCTTCTGCACCCCCAAAGCAAAGGCTGAGTGGGGATCCCAGACTCCAAGCTCCCCTGCCCTAATAATGTTTTTCCTTTGTCCCAGGGTCTTGTCGGAGAAGACCAGGGGGAGCTGGACTTCCATCTGTACCAGGTGGTGGGTGCCCCTTCCACGATAGCAGTGGAGACCACATGGGGAGCATAATGAGGTGCCCCACTCCCCCAGGTGGCAACAGAGGCTGCGTGGGGAACCTGGACCTTCCCAACCTGGCAGGTATTGAAGCAGCATCCCTCCTTCTGCCGGTGACGCATCCCAGGAAACCTGCCAAGACAGAGATTTAAACGAGACCTAGAATTTCTTTATGTAAATATCTGAAATGCCCAGGATGTAAGTGAATATCACGCATCAAACCACAAACCAGGAAAATCTCAACATGAATGAGAAAAGACAATCAGCGCACGTCAATAAGGAGATGACATGGATGTTGGAATTACCTGAAAAGGATTTAAAATCAGCCTTGAGGCATGCCTGGGTGGCTTAGTCGTTCAGCATCTGCCTTTGGCTCAGGTCATGATCCCAGGGTCCGGAGATGGAGTCCCGCATGGGGCTCCCTGCTCGGCAGGAAGCCTGCTTCTCCCTCTCCCACTCCCCCGCTTGTGTTCCCTCTCTTGCTCTCCCTTTCTCTGTCAAATAAATAAATAAACTCTTTAAAATATAAAATAAAATCATCCTTAGAAATTAAAAAGTGTCAGCAAAGAAATAGAAGATATGAAGAAAAGCCAAACGGAGAATTTGGAACTGAAAAGGGCAATTAATAAGAGAAGAGACTCACGGAATGTGGTCATTTTCCTTTTTCTTTTCTTTTCGCATGCTCCCTGCAAGGGTGTGTTTCTTCTAGTCTACCATGGCTTCAGTTAGGAAGTCTATGCATCGTCTCACGTTTGAGAGGCATTAGGTCACTTCAGCAGCCAATTGTAATATTTAATAATTTATTGTCTGTGATTTTTTTTGTGTGCACATCCTGAACCTTCCACATATGTGACTCACACAGAGCCCTAAAGATCCCATCTCGCCTCCTACCTGTGCTGTGTTTATGCCCTGTTCCTGCTCCGTCCTGGTGACCCTGCCTTTGGGAATCAGGTTTGCCAATCCATCAGCTGGTGGAGGGGTTTGGAGGGCACTCCCTCACCCTGGCTGTGGTACCTCTACCTTGGGATCTAAGAATGCCTGAACCTGGAAGGACACACCTTAGCAATGTCCTCCTAAGTGTATTTTTCTGTGACTCCGTAAAGTCTTTACGTAAACATGAACAAAGCAGTTATTACACAGTAATTAGTAGAGGGCCCCCCAAATAAAAATGACAACCAAGAATGGAAACAACCACGACAGGGATGTGTAAGAAGCAAAGAATATATTTAAAGTAACTACTGGAAAATAAATGTCTGGGATATTTTCCTCATGTAAACTTGGGTTTTGATGAAACATTTGGATGGGGACTAAGGTATACAATCTATGACATGGTGACTGACACTCTGTCTTTATGAAATGATCATGATGTACGGTAGTTCTGATTCTATCAGATCTGAAGAACTATATGAAATAGGCAGGAGTGTGTCATGAAGATGCCTAGGTTTTAATTGTCATTCAAAGAATTATTTGGCATAACAAGTGAGAGAATTGAGTGGTTGGCACACAGCAAAGATAGTTTAATTGTGCATTTGCTTTGTGGTCCTCATGATGCACAGAAACGTTCGTATATCCCTAGTATTAACTCAATCAAGAGAACCTCCATTAAGTAAGGTAAACCGCTCACAGCCCCCTCAGATGATTTTTGACTGCCCTCCACTCTGAGGGGGCAATAAAAATTATTAAGAAACCAGTCTTTTCTTCAGGGAACCCTTTAAAAAAGACAACAACAACAAAGTAAGAAAGAAAGACATTAAGAAAAGACAACGCCAAGGTTTCTTTTGTTTAGTAAAAACCACCTGTTTGGTATCATCTTCTGAAAACTTTAGAATAAAAATGCCGAGGCAGGACTAGGTATTCTGCAGGAAGTCCAAGATTCAACCCTGTTCTCCCCCCGTGGGAATGTGGAGAGTTTCACTTGGAAAAAAAAAAAAATTAGTTTCACTAAAATAAGAAGGAAGGTAGAAAAAATATTTTTGGTGCTTAAGTTAAGATTTTGTTAGCTTAGTTCTGTAAATAAGAATCACCTTTCCCCCTTCTTTTACATTAACATTTTACTGGTATCTTAGCGCACTGTCATTAGTTCAGCGAAGTTGTATGAGTCTTACCCTTCTTGGCAAAGCTGAACAGTAAAGCAGCAAGCAGGGCAAAGCAAATCTGAGGGACACACATACATCCTGTAGGAAAAGACAGCTCGAGGGAGAGCTGTCCCTGGTGCCCACTCTCTTGCAGGACACCCCGCTGCGTCCTGCTGGAGGAGTCCTCGAGAGGCCGGGAGCACAGCTGGCTCCCGGCACGCGGAGGCTCCCCCCTCTGACGCCCCCTGCACTGGGCAGGTGCACTTTGCCCACTGTCGCCACAGCCTGGACAGAGCAGCTGTGGTGTGAACCCCTCGGGGATGGAGACTGGCTGAACCGGGCTCAGGGCTCTCTCTGGAAGCTTTTCCCGTTCTGGCAGGGGCAGACACGGCTGGCCTCGGGAGCCCAGGACCAGTCCGCAAGTCAGTGCCCTCGCTGGCGACCTGTCCCTCTGGAGCAGCTGCCCCCTTCATGGGCCTCTCTCTGCCCTCCCTGGGGGTGCTTTCAGATGTCATCCCCGGACTCCCAGCTTGGACACCAGCTATTCTAAGCCCGTTACTTAAGCACCTTCCTGTAAATTAGAGGATTACGAGAATATCTGTGATCACTCGCACGTCCAGAATAATCCCAGTATATTCACAGTCTTACGTATGAGAAACCAGAGTTTCTGGACCATTTAAGACATTTTTTTAAGCACTGTGCAGAAAACAGAGCTGCCGTGAAAGAGAACCCCTGACTGAAGGAGTTTTGGGGGACAATGCTTTGTTTTTTTCACTGACAGGTTTTGGCTGCCTTACATATTTCTGTTTGTTCACATCAACCTTGTTTTTTTTTTTGCTTTCCGAGAAATCAAACAGCAGCACATCCTTGTGCCGATGAGTCAATGTGTTCTTGCTTTCAGAGGCCTTCAGGAGGACAGGGCCAGTGAGGCAGGGGTGGTGGGGGCGGGGGCAGGGGGTGAGGCAAAGGTTGGGGGCAGAGTTGTGGAGCAGAGGTTGGGGTGTGGGGCAGGGGATGGGGGCGGAGCATGTGGGGCGAGGGTTGCTGGGAGCAGAGGTGGAGGGGTAGGGGCTGGGGGGCGGTGGGAGGCGCGGGCTGCTGGGGAGGAGTGTGGTGGGCGGGGGTAGGTGGCCTGGCCCTGAGCCAGCTTCCCCGATCTGGGTTCAGGCACGCGGCCACCGTAAGGCGGTAGCCGTCTACCATAGCCGGGTCCCGGTGCGATGGGGACGGCAGCCGCAGACGCGGTGGGGGAGGTGCCCCAGGAGCCGCCGCTGTGTCCTAGACAGCCCGGAGGGCGAACTGCCACTTCGGGGAAGGCAGGAGCCCTGCCCTCGCCCCTCGTCCTCGCGGGCCTTCCTGGTGCCTGTGCGGGGCGCGGAGGGGGACGCCACCACCCTCCCCGCAGCCGGTGAGACGCCCGTCCGGGCCGTCTGCTCACGGTCGCGCCTTCCCCTCGGACCGGCGCCTGCCGAGCTTCAGGGTCTGCGGGCGGCCCGACGCCCCAGCCCCGCGGAGCCGGCCGCGGCGAGCGCACGCAGGGGGGCTCCGTCCGGGTGCGCGGGGCCCGCACAGCCTCTTCCCGGCGTCTGGCCGCCCCGGCCCCCGCGCGCTCGCCCGCGGTCCTGTTCCGCTCGCCCCTCTCCTCCCGTCTCTCCAGCGGCGGCCTCCCGCCCGCTGTCCCGCCGGAGCCGCGCCCTCGGCCGGCTCAGGCCAGCCCGTCCCTCGCTGGTGGCGGAACGGGGGCGGGGACCCCGCTGCCCTGGCCGCGCCGTGTCCGCCGAGCACGTGCTGGGGCGCGGGCGACGGTGCGCGGCCTCCCCGCGGGCCGTTTCCTTCCAGCAGGTGCGGCGTGGTGGCCCCCGAGGCCCCCGAGCCGCGCGCGTGGGACGGCCGCTCAGTCAGGGCCTTTCCTGGAGCAGGTCGGGAAGGTACGACAGTGGCTTCCCTGTCGTGTGGAACTCACCCCCTCCCCGCGCCATGTCACTGGGGGGACTGTCCGGGTGGGACCCCGTGTCTGCCCCCCGTGGCCGCGCGGGGACCCTCCGACTGCTCGGGGACGGCCGGGAGCGGCCCGCGGCGCGTCTGGTCTCTGCCCTGAGACCCGGGCGGCTCCTGTCCAGGTCGTGGGTTCTTCCCCTGCGGCGCCCGGAACCGCAGGGCTGCTGAGGCCCGGCTCCCGCAGGGCAGGCCGTAGGGACGGGGCTCCGCGCAGAGTGGGGGGACCGGCGGCCCGGGCAGTGGCTACGCTACACGAGAGAGAAAGGGGCCACTTCGAAGCCGCGGAGGTCCTGGGGCGGGAGAACCTCCTCCGAGCCGCCGGTTACTGGTGAACTTCTCTGCCCCACGGTGTCCGCCTCGGGAGCAGTAGGCCGTGATTCGGCGCGTGTGCGGGAGAGAGAGATTTTCTGGGTGTTAGCACGTGTGTACTTAAGTATTTTCTAGAAATGACAAACTGTTTCCTGAAATAGCTGCAACTAATTTAGGAGTGACTGGTCCCCGTGATCAAAGGAGTGAGACTGATATACATCAAAGGTCAAGCAAAGCTTTATTTCCCGCCAAGCATCCAGAATCACACCCACCGGTTCCAGGAGTCTCTTATAGGGGGAGACCAGGACCCCTCCCCGCCTCACAGACTCACTTTGATAGAGCAAAGGCCACGGGGTTGAGCCTGGCCATGCACAGGTGGCCAGTGAGATTGCAACACACAGAGAAAGCTGCACAGTCCCGCTAGGTCCCACACGGGCCAATTGAACTACAATTCAGCCCATAGTAGACATTTGCACTAGCCTATCACCTCGGGGAGAATTGGCCTCCCAAAATGTGGGGCCCCCCTCTCCTTGGTAGCTAGAGAGGCAGTGTGCGCCCCACTGATTGGATGTCTCCACCTGGCCTGACCCGCTCTTGTATTTGGGATCTGTTAGCTGGGACTGGTTGACCATATTTTACTAGTTTTCTGGACTTGCTTTTAAGTAATCCCCTGGGCAGGGAGCAGGGTCAGTTTAAGTTTTACTGCACAAACTCAACAAGCAACAAAATGGCCGTTCAACCGAGATGGCGCCCCGCTGGCTAAGTAGGCCCTTACAGAAGCCCAGGCGCGGTGCAGGGGTCTGGTTCCTCTGCTTTCTGGCCCACATTTGTTGGTCTTTTAGGTTTTATTCCCCGGTGTGGGTGTAAAGTGCTGAGTTACGATGTTGAGCGGGTTTCATGCGGCTTTTGGTTATTTGGTATTTGAATAGCCTGTTTCGTGAAGTGCGAGTTTACGTCCTATGGACATTCTTATAAGGGATTGCCTCCTTTTCCGCTGACGCAGAAGTCTTACTTCTTTGTTCCGTGTTACGTGAGGGGCAGGTATCTTCTCCCCCCACCGTTAACCAAACCGTCAGATGCAAGCTGACCTCCACTTGTGAGTGTCCTGATGTAAGGCAGTAGGAAGCGCAGAGCGCCACGGAGGAAGGGCGTGTGCGACACCGATAACCCAGAAAATACAGAAGACCAGGTTACATCTCCGCAGGAGGAAACACTCAGACCAATCAAGAATGTGCAACATTTTGCAAAATAACCCACCTTGGTTCTTCAGAAAACAATGAAAAAAAAGTTTAGCGACTTATCTAGATTTAAATAAGGTATAGGATTTAAAAAAAATTCAAAATTATGGAAATGTATTGAACTCAGAGTTAAATCGGCCGTTAATATAAATGTTAGGGGCAATTTTAGTCATTTGAATATAAACCTAGTATTGATATTATTTCATTACTGTTAATTTTCTTAGATGGGAGGTGGAACTGTGGTTATTTAGTAAAGAATATTCCCATTCAAGTATTTCGAGGGGGAGTATCTTGGTATACGCCACTTCTAAACGGTGCCGCATAAACACGTGTGTGGTTGTGTCTAGTGTGTGTATTTGACAAAATGCTAAGCATCGTCACAGGTAGACTGTGGGTTTGCTGGGGCACAAAGTAGTGTTCTTACATCTTATTATGTGTTTGACATTAAAAATATGGGAGAAGAATATCTTTCCTACTTTATGGCTTTTAATTTTGCTATTTGTTAATGAACAGCATCCACTTCTCAGGGTCAGTGTCACTGAACTTATGCATTTTATTTATAGATAGTGCATTTTAAAATTCTTCTTTAAGACATCCTTCCTTTCTTCGGGGCACCTGGGTGGTTCAGTCAGTTAAGCATCTGCCTTTGGCTCAGGTCATAATTTCAGGCCGTGGGATGGAGTTGGGCTCGCTACTGAGCAGGGAGTCTGCTTCTCCCTCTCCCCCTGCCGTCCCCCTTCTGGTGCTCTCTCAGTCTCTGTCTAAATAAATAAAAATCTTTTTTTTAAATTTTTTATTGTTTATAAACATATATTTTTATCCCCAGGGGTACAGGTCTGTGAATCGCCACAAATAAATAAAAATCTTAAAAAGACATTCTTTCTTCCCTCAATTCATGAAATTATTCTTTTTAATCTTCTAAAATACTCACAGTTTTTTCCTTAATGTGTGTTTTGATTTTTGGACACTGCATTTGTGTGTGTGTGTCTGAAAATTTTTTCCAGTATCATGTGATTAAAATTGATTTCTTCTTCATGGAGTGCGATGCTCACTGTCTCCCCTGTGAAGTGCCCACAGATGATGTGCGGAACTCGGTCTGGCCCTCCGTGCACCAGGAGTGGAGAGGCATTGTTATTACAGCTTAATGATGCTCTCGATTTCCTCCCTCCTTCCACGGTCATCGCCCAGCTCCTCCTCTCCCTGGAGAGTCCTGCTTCTGTGGCGCTGGGCACCGCACTGGGCACCCCAGAGTCGCTGGGTGGAGGCCACACCAATCTCTCGTGTGCGGGACTCACGAGAGAAACAGACATGGCTACAGTGATTTTATTTGCACTTTTCAAGATCTTTGAGATCTTAATAAATAAAATTCTACCATGTTCTCCGCGGAGGTCTTAAGTAACTCTCTTTACATTTGTCTCGAGGCATTTTATTTCCGATTTTATTTCCTAAGGTAGTTTTTTCAAATTTTTAACTGTGTCTCTTCCAGGTAAATAAGATGTCTGCATATCAATTTAATGTCAAGAAAAATGGATCTATTTGCTGATTAGTTCTTTTACAATTACTGGTGAGACTTTTGCATTTTTTTGTGCATGTTCTTACTTTCACAAATAATGAAAATTTTGCTTCTCTCTTTCCAGTCCTCATATCTATACTTCCTTTCCTGATTGTGCCATGTGTTTTAGATATCTTTGGCAATGGTGACTATATACACTGGCAGTGTTTGACTATTAAAAATATTTCTCAGAAATTATCTCTATCCAATCAAGGACATTGCCTTCTTTCCCCAGTTTTGCAAGAGTTTTTTTTTTAAATTAAGATTTTATTTATTTATTAGAGAGAGAGTGTGAGCATGAGCAGGGATAAGGGTAGAGGGAGAAGCAGACTCTCTATTGAGCAAGGAGTGTGATGTGGAACTTGATCCCAGGGCCCTCGGATCATGACCTGAGCCAAATGCAGACACTTAACTAACTAAGCCCCCGAAGCATCCCAAGTTATTTTTAAATATATAATTAGCAGTTATTAGGTACCTATAAATTTGAAGCTATTTTATCTACTTAATGAATTTTCCCTCAATATTCTGATGTTCCCCTTGTTACCTTCAGTAACAATTTTCTCTTTAAAGTCTATTTTTGAGGCACCTGGGTGGCTCAGTCGTTGGGCATCTGCCTTCGTCTCAGGTCATGATCCTGGAGTCCTGGGATGGAGCCCCACATCAGGCTCCCTGCTCGGCAGGAAGCCTGCTAAAAACCCTCTCCCACCCCCCCTGCTCGTGTTCCCTCCCTGTCTGTCTCTCTCTGTCAAATAAATAGATAAACAAATTAATTAAAAAAGAGTCTTTTTTTAATGTCAAAATAGCCACATAAACTGTATTTGGTGTTTGCTTTGTATACTTATTTGCCAATCTTGTAATTTCAATTTTTGTACATTCTTATTTTTAAGTCATATTTTTGTTCCTGGAATATGGCTAGATATATATATTCATTCTAACGATCTTTTTCCATTTTAGTGTAGCATTTTATCTGCTGATACTTCATCCTTTATCCTGCTGTAAACAGGCATTGGATTTGTGTTTCTCTTTAGGCTACTTGTTCTAGGTTTTGTCAGTTTCCCTTCTATTTTTTTCAACTGATAAAGAATTCGTATTCTCACTTTCTCCCTTTCCTGGTTTGGATGTTTATATTCTGTTTCTCTTCTTCTGGTGAGTATTCTAAAATTATAACACATTTACTCAACGTATGAAAGCACAAGGTTATTCACTCTTTTCCACACAGCCGTCCACGTGAGAACTCGGGAACCTTTGGACAGCCTGGAATCCTGGGGGCCCCGTCCGCGTGTTGTACCTCCTGCTCCCTCTAGTCCCCTCCTTCCATCCCAGCCCCCCAGCAGGTGTCCTTCCAGGGAAGGGGGCCCATCTCCTCCAGGAAGCCCCCACCAGGAGGAGCTCTTCCAGTTCCTGTCGGTCTGAAAATGTGTCATTGTGTCCTCATTCTGCAAAGCTCGTCTTCCCGGGCAGAGCTGCACGTGAGCATCCTTTTTCCCGTACCGAAGACCTCATTTCACTGTCCGTGGCTTCTCATGTTGGAACTGAGAAACCATTTGTTAACCGATTTCTCACCTTTTTGAAGGCAATTGTTTTCCTTTGGCTATTTTAGGATTTTCTTGCTGCTAGTCTATACTCTGAAAAAAATGAGTAGCTAGACTAATATATATATGTTTTCATTTGCTTAATATACATTTGCTTTTTTAACACATGTATGCATTGTGTCTTTCAACATATCCCTTCAAGTACTATATCTGTCCATACACTTCCTCTCTCTTTCCGGGATGCTGAAGACACGCTAACTTTCTCTCCTCCAAGTCTTTAACTGGTATCTTTCTCATAGGCTTAGAAGAAATCCTTCTGTCCAACAATCTGGACCATTTCTTTTGACCTTTCAAAAGCTTATTTATATTCTTCACAGGTATTTCTTACTAGCTGTTAAAGACATTCATTGATTTATTCTGGTCATTGCTATATTTATTTCAAGAAGTTTTATTTGTTCTTTTATCAAATTTTCTATACTCCCTGAGTACCTGGAGGTATTTTCTATCTTGCATTTCCTTTAAACCAGTAAGCATAATTATTTTTGTTTATTTATTTTTAAAAGATGTAGATGTTATTTATTTATTTTAGAGAGAAGGAGAAAGAGAGAGTGAATTGGGGGGGAGGAGCAGAGAGAGAGGGAGAAGCAGACTCTGCGCTGAGTGCGGAGCCCAAGGAGGGATTCGATCTCACAACACGGGGGTCACGATCTGATCCCAAACCAAGAGCTGGATGCTCAACCAACTGCTCCACGCAGGTGCCCCAAACATCATTATTTCTAAATGTGTGCTTATTGATGCTTCCCAAATCTGAAGTTTCTGATGATACATTTCTGCATATTTACTTGTTTATTTTTGACTATTTTATAGCTTATGGTCTTTGAAAAAAAGTGTTTTTTTAAAGATTTTATTTATTTGACACAGAGAGATCACAAGTAGGCAGACAGGCAGGCAGAGAGGGAGGGGGATGCAGGCTCCTTGATGAGCAGAGAGACTGATGTGGGGCTCGATTCCAGGACCCTGAGATCATGACCTGAGCCGAAGGCAGAGGCTTACCCCATTGAGCCACCCAGACACCCCTGAAAAAACTGTGAGTGTTCATGGAGGCCTAGGATAAATACTCTTTTCCAGAGAAGATCTGCATCAATTTCTGCCAAGTGCCTTGTTTGCACCATCATCTCAGTACCAAAGACCCAGCAAGGTCTCAGCTTGAAATTCTCTAGACCACACAAAGTGTGCAAAATTCCTCTGCAAATTCATGCTATAGTGGTCAGGGTCCCACTTTCCTTTTTTTTTTTTTTTTTTTTTTCTCTTTCCTTTTCTGCCCCAGTCGCCTTAATGCCAAGGCACCTTTCCAGGGGGTCTCCTGGGGACACAGGATTTACTTTGGGTTTTCACTTCACTCGGGAATTTCCTTCACGGTCGCACCGTTGTGGAGGAGGGTCTCCCCTGCAGCCCTCCGCCCTGAGCAGGGCCTGTACCCTGACTCCCGCAGTCCCTGCCCGACAAGGACATCAACAGAAATGCCACGAATGCATCGGACGTGCAAAAAGTGTCAGGAGACAAGAATGTGTTCTTGCACTGGTCTGTTTACCTGAGTCGGCCTTCCCTGTGGATTGGCTCTTACTGTCTCCCCAGCCGTTTTATATTTCAAAGCCGTGTAGAGCGTATTTTGTGCAGCATGGTTATTTATTATGAGAAGAGGGTTGGCTGGAATGACAGAGCTCATCAGAACCAGAGGTGGAGCCTCCTCCTCCACCTTCCAGAAAGCCGAAAGCTTTCCCACACCACGCGCAAGCTTACTAGATACTCTCTCCACACGAGAACTGCCAAGGGGACGTCGGCTTGTGGGACGTGACCTTCAGAAATTCATCATTAAAGACAGATTTTCTGAAAGCAATTCCATCAGATCGAACACCCAACCCTAACCTCTCCTCCCGCAGGTAACGCGTGTGAGCCCGCCTCAGGGTTAGGGCTTGTTTCTCTACCCACGTCCACGGAACTCACCGCTCAGTGACTCACTCTGGGGTCCCAACTCCTCTTTGTTGGTTGGCAATATTATTTCCTAAGATTTTTGTCCCTCCAAACAGTACCTGTCTGTATGTTCCTCAGAACCGCTGGTACTCTTTAATAAATGGATTGTTGAGATAAAGGTCGGATTTGCTCACACACACACACACACACACACATTTATGCCTTCAACAGGCATATTGGTTTAAACTGTATGAAAGTCACGTTATGTTCATTTTTCCCTCTGGGACTTAGAGAGGCATCGCTTCCTAACCAGTGACACTCACGCAGAGGGTGGCATTTCTTGCTCCGCGGAAGAGAAGTCTCCCCCCTTACGTGGCAGAGCGCACCTTCGCTGCTGGGAACCGGACCCCATCGCGTGCTCCCTTCACCGTGTCACTGGGGCTTCCATCGGCCTAAATGCGGGTGGGCGGCTCACGGGCTCTCCCTTAGTATGTGGGTGCGTTGTAATCCCGGAAATACAGGCTCATCACCCTATGGTCACATAGGGAGTATCAAATTATAATGGTGATCATAAAAAGTATTTTTTATTTAATTATACTTTCTGGAGAAGTCACAATTTTGGTATCTAATGGAGACACTTTGTAAAAGCTGAGTCTATCTTGTTGCCCTCATAATCACATGAAATGGAATATAATTGGATTTTTGTTTGGGAACCGAGGCTATGAGGGGCTTCAGGTCCCGATTAAACCATACTCCGTCCGAGGTAGGCCCTAGGAGTGTGGCTGTTTCTCATGGCGTATGTTTCTGTTGCGCGACGAGGTTGATGTTAGCGTGAAGTCCTCTTCCCTCGGTTCTGCTTCCTTGCCACCCGGGCCCTAACTCGCCAAGGCGGCTCTTCCCGCCGCTTCCCTCGCTAACGTTTTGTGCTGCAGAGATCTCTTACTCTTTCCCTCCACTCCTTCTCTCGGTTGACTCAGTCATTCTTCATTGAAAAACTGTGCTCACAAACGAACCCAGTAACCCTTGTCTCGGGACAGGGTTTCAAAAAGATGGGACCCGTTGTCACCAACGCCCTGAGAGCTTGTCAACACCGTTGATAGGCGTAACCACTATATTTTAAACTCGAGTTTTCCTAATTCGAAATTTATTGAAAACATATTAAAAACTACAAATGGATTTTCTTTGGGGATATAATGATATATGCAAATGACTTTAGGAGACAAAATGTGGAACACAGAAAATGTCCCTTCTGAAATCATTGCACTCTGCTCTCCCATATGGTCAAGTTTGAGCTGCATTTCTAAATGTCACATAAGGAGAAGCTTCCAAAAACACCAAGGTAATTTGCTTAACGGCTTGGAGCTTTAGAACTGGATACTGCTGGCAGACACAGGACTGTGACTATGCCTTGAAAGGGGATAGAAATGCATATGGCTAAGAGAAGATGCTCCACGAATCTGGTGTTTCTGCCTGTCTTCTCCGTACTGAGAGTTGTGTTCGGGTGTTCGCACAACAGGCAGCATTATAGAGATAAAAATGACGTCTGTCTCAAGAGAGGAGGAGAGACATCTCTGCCCAAAGACAGTCCTGGGCAATGAAGCTAGAGACTTCTCCACCCTCCCCGGGGAAGTCTTGGGAGTAAAGAAGATGCGTCCCTCTGGAGGCGGTAGGGGCCGGTTCGTAGGCAGCCCTCTCCCGCCCGAAAGAGCAGGGTCTTCTCATCAGAAATTGCTTCAGCATCCACCTGGACTGTCTCTGCTTCGCCCCTGCAGACCCTGGGGCAGGGGTGGGGCGGGAAGGGGAACCCGTGTGAACACGAAGCTCTGTGTTTCCAGGTCCGCCCCATGTGTGAAGCTGTGATCAGCTTCCTAGGCATTGCTTGATCCCCAGGCTTGTGCCTGATTCATCTTAAGAGAAAGAGGTCATAAATATTTAAACAGAAATTCCTGCAACTCTCTTATTTAGCTGTGGATTGAGATTTTCAGGTGCTTATAAGAATCAGAAAACACCTGGAAATCCATAGAACATCCTGTATTTCAAGCACATCCTTTAAACCGTACTCTAAAATGCATTTTGTAAACCTGCCATGTTTGGGCAGCTCCTGGACCGTCTTACCGTCTGAACAAAAGGAGCAGCATCGGGTGGAGGGTTTGACAGTGTTCGGAGGATGGAGGTGGCTGCCTGGCTGCGAATCACTGCTGCATCTGCTGATGTCGCCGTGCCCGGGAGCGGAGAGTTCACCCTTGTCAGTGCTCTCTACCCACGAGTATCACATTCAACGTGGATTTCAATTTACCAAACTTTGGTCCCAAGACATCGGCCCTCTTTGGGATCTCCCTCCACAGTTTCTACGCATCAGTGGGCTTAACGTGGAACCAGATAGCAAGACTTCAGGGTTTCGAGTGTCTCTTTTTATTATACTTCATCTGGAAATAGACTAGCTCTAATCACTACATGACCGGAGCTTTACGCACCTGGCCGTAGTCGAGGTGTCAACAAATGGGGAGAGAAGTACAGGGTCTTGAGCCTCGAGCTTGTCTGAAAGCAGTTCTGTGCACCAGCGGACATCACATGAGGGAGCCCCAATGGGCTGCCTCCACGGCAAGCTATACTCAGGCAAACGAGAGCCCACAAGCAGGCAGCTGGCGCTGTGCAAGGGCTCTGCGTCCTGATGGGACAGTGTTGGTTTTGCCCGATGCCTCTGTATTGTATGGAGCCAAACAGTGGCATTTTAATAACTCAATTTCTGATATTCAGAGCTTAGACATGGGCTCCAATTTGCATGTTTTTAGATCTGTTTCTGGCTTTGTGAATATTGGCCAATTCCTGAACATTTCACAATAATTGCAGGTGATTTCCCCGCTTCACTCTGCGGCATTCCCATTTGCCTGTGCAATTAAGGGGACTGGAAATGATTTTCTGCTAAAGAAAGATGCTGTCAACGAAGTTTTGCCATAAGCCATATATATATATATATATATATATATATATATATATATATTTCTTTAAAGGTGTTCTGAAACAGGTAATTGGATTGAAATTTTATTTTCTTTTCAAAAAGCAAAATATATTGATCTGTAAAAGGCTGTTTTATTTAAAACATGTTCTTTAAAATCAACCCGATTTGTGCTGTCTTACTATAAAAGGTAATTGAGCTCTTGGGAATTGCAAAGCCAGAGACAGAGTCTATTAGGGGACATTTGGAAATTGTATAGTTTTCCTGGAAATGACATTATTTCTGAAAACAGGCAGGAGGATGGGGCCATCAGAAGTTCTGGGAGTGCCTGCAGCTGTCCTTCATCATTCCTCCTGGTAGCAATCTCCTTGTTGAGAACGCGGTAGAAATGTCTGGGGGCGGGGGGGGCAGGACGTGTGAAGACAGAAAGGAGGCCGAGTCCCCCCAGCAGAGCCACCTCGTAGCTCAGAAGCCGAGGCGGTTAGAAGGCGCGTGCGTGTCTGTGTCTAAGGCCGCAGGGCTCCAGGTCCGGGTGCTCCGGCGAACGCCCGCCTCTGCTCCTGGCTTGTGTGCGGCAATTTCTGAATGCAGGTTCAACCAGTCACTCCCAGGCCGTTCTTTGCGTGTATAGACTTGGTTGGATACATGACTGTTTAATGGTTTTCAAAGCTAAGAGTTCAGAACAAATGAGTAAGAATGAAACGAGTCGTCCTCCTTAGAAATGAAGACAAAGTCGAATCACCTCTCATGTATTGAATTTAAAACTTTGAGCATTCATTTAGAGAAGAGTGACAGGATTCATCCAAGTTGGTCCATGAGGCATGGAAGGGGGAGCATCTACCTGCCCGAGGACCAGAGCCCCTGCTCTCTCCCGGGGCATGGATCCAGCGTACTTTCTCCTGCTGGGAGCCCTGCCTCGTGTGGGAGCCAGGCGGCCTGGGCGCATCGCTAATGTGCGCTCCGTCAGCCGCAGGGGCCACGTGGCCCCAGGCTCGGGCTGGTTCTGAAGGGGTTCTGAGTGTTTTCCCTCAAGTCTGCTCCCTGACGCTGGGCTGAGCCAGTGTGGAGCCCGATGGGGGCTCCGGCCCACAGTCTCAGGCGGGCAGATCTGTCTCTATGGCAGCCCAGGTGTTTCCTTTCCTCTTGTGTGTGTGTGTTTCTTCTTTTTCGATTTAAATTTCCTCTTTCATTCTCTTGTGTATGTTTCTTCTTCTTCTTTTAAAATTTAGATGCAATTAGCCAGCATACAAGACATCATTAGTTTCAGACCTAGAGGTCAGGTGCCTATGACTCCCAGTGCTCGGCACATCGTGTGTCCCCTTAATGCCCATCTCCCCCCCCAGTTACCCCATCCCCCCCATCGCTCCCCTGCAGCCACCCTCCGTTTGCTCCCTAGAGTTACACACTTAGTTTGCCTAAAATTGCCAAAAGGGTAAAAATGACCCATCAGTAAAGAATGATGGAAAAGTGCCCAGGAGCTTGGTTATTTCTGTTTTAACTGCGTCTCTCGTACATGTACCGGCCATGAGAGCTCGGCCGGATAGAGCCGAGGCTCCAGGTCAAGGACTGGGCCATCGTGTCTTCTGACACCCCCACCGCAACATCGACAATGTTTCACCGACTGAATGTTTTGGACTTAGAGGGTTTTAAGCAATGCAACCTCTTCTCTCTGACCGTCCACACCTGTTGGGAGCCTGACCTGCTGGCAATCACTGCCTCTGGGTTGCACGCCTATGGAGAGAAGAGGCTTCTAGAGAGCGTTCATTGTTTAAAACTGTCCACTGAGCCTCTCCTCATGAAGGGCACGGAGCACCGCTCTTGGTTCGGGGATGGAAGGCAATGCTACAAGTCGAATCCTGGCTTCCACCGTGCTTCTGTTCCAGAGGGAGAGAGGCCGCAGCCCGATGTCCAGCCCGCTCACTTGCGGCCACCAGCCCCCCGCACTGGTGACATCAGGACGTTGTCCTGTCCTTGGAGGGCAGGCTGGGTGTGTGTCCGAGGACGCCCGTCCTGCCGGCTTGCAGGAGCACATGGTATAAAGGGGGTCTCAAAGTCGTTCGTGTAGGGGCCTGCTTGGCCAGAGGGGGCCGCTTTGTTGTAAGCTTGGATTGACCCTGCCCATCCCGGAGGAACTTACTTGCAAACCCCGGATATAGGGGTGGGCTGGCTGGATGGAGACGTCCAGTCAATGGGGCGCGCATATATTTGCTGTGGCGCACTGGAATTCAGTTGGCCGCCCGTATGCTCACCGAGCAAGACTGGGCCGTTGTCCCTGTGTGTTGGTAGTCTCACCGGACCCCGTGTGTGGGCCGGGCTCAACCACCTCTAGAAAGGTTGGTCTGTGAGGCGGGAGCGAAGTCGTTGGGAGCGTCGGGGTCGTGGGGTCGTAGGATCCTCTGCAGCAGCATCGTTGGGTCTTGGGGAAGCAGCCTCGTCGGGAGCGTCGTGAGCAGTGTTGTCGGGAGCGGCCGGGCAGGGCGCCGTGGGGGTCGGTGTTCTGTTCTGGTCGTTGTCGCCTCTTTGTAAGAGACGCCCCGACTGGTCGGTTTGATTTTCGATGCTTGGCGCCAAATAAAGCTTTGCTTGATTTTTGCTTTGTGTCGGTCTCGTTCCTCTGATCACGGACCCTAACGGTCGGCTCGCTCTTATTAAGATCTGCGGGAGAGCCTCCCTCTCATCGCAGAACCCCGCAAAGCGGTGCTTCCCGAGAACACGCAGCCTATTCCTACCTCGCGCAGTCTATGAATGTCTTTCTTGGGCCTGTGCTCCCCCTTGTTTTGGTTGTTGGAAGGTTTGGGCTGAATCTGTGTGGCTCATGTTTACCCACCACGGAGCACCATGTGCCACTGATTTCCACGAAACTATTACACCAGATCTGACACCTTTTCTGCTCTCCTTTCCCCGGTACTTGGCTCCGCGCTTTCGTATCTTTATGTCACACGCGTTACAACATGTCACCCACCCTTAGTCTTTCTTTCCCAGTGAGGGGCTGTTCTTTCAGCTACAGGCTGGATTCGGGGTGCGGGAGGGACCGACCGCACATCCAAAAGGAATGGTTTCAAGAAGCTAATGTAGTGGACTGCCTTCCTCTGACGGTCACTGCGGGGATCCCGGAGGTTGGTCCAGGGGTCCAAGAATGCCCTGGAAGTCTTCTGGCTTTCCTTGGAGTATCCTCCTCGGGCATCTGTGGCTACAGCCACGGGGAGCATTGGACCTGCTTCCAGACGTGAAGCAGGAGAGTGGACAGCACAGGAAGAGCTCACCTGTCGCATCACCCGTTGGAGAGTTTTTCATGGGATCTCTCAGAAGCCCCAGCCATCACGGCTCACTCCCACGTGATTCGCAAGAACTGCTTCAGGACCATTTCGAACTGACTTTGTCTGTGTGTTTGTTTGGGATAGACACGTAGTCGCCCCAATAAGATCGGTCTTCTGTTAGTCAACAAGGAGGGGGACAGAGACAGAGTGGAGGAACAGCAGTCTCTGGCCCAGGTGTGAATAAATAGCCTCGTGCTCCTCCTGCCATCACAATGTTTCATAATAAAAAATTTAGCATCTACATAGCACGTTAAGCCTTTTCAAGTGATTTTATGTCTGTTTCCATAGTTTTGCATTAGTTTGCTATACTTCTCTACTGAATCACTGGAAATATTTGTCACTTCCTATAAGAACTGGGAATTTTCATTCAGATGATTAATGGTATGGTTTTTATGTATTTCTCTTTGTTATTTATATAAGTTCTTTAACCCAATTTCCTTCTGATAGTTTTTCTATTGCTAGACTAGATGTTAATTTGACAAAATTTGCTAAAACCTTTTTAAACGCCATAAATCCCATTAGGAATTCATTATTCAAGATACAAAATAGAATGCCTTTTATGGAGCTCTTCACAGAGTCGGTGAGCCTGAGGCGATGGCTTTGAGATTTTGCTGAAATGGAGGGCAGGCCGCTCTTGCCTTGGCCCCCCACCACTCCGGGCAACTGCCAACACAATTTATTGCCAAGGAGGGAAGTATTTGTCATGGAGAAGGGGTACAAAGTGGAAAAAAGAGGAGGGCACCCCTCTCCTTTATTTCTTTAGAATGAAAACCTCAAGGCGGCATCTGGGTGTGTTTTTCTCTCCTTCTCCCTGTCATCCTGTGTCCCTCCTTTCTAATAAGCTGTCAGCGTTTGACAAGCACAGGAGAAACCCGGGCACCGGTCTCAGATGCTTCCTCTGTGTGTCCACAGCCATCACTCTCCTTGGGTGCCGTGTCGCGGCTGTACCTGCCGGCGTGAACTCCCCATGCTGACCTTCTGCCCCCTCCAGGTAGGTGCCGCAGGCTCCCCAGTCTGGACGCCATCCTTCTTCAGGGGACACGACCACATGGGCACTTCATCGATGCAGGACAGCCCTCACGATTTAAATCTAATGTTTCTCTCAATCTGAGGCTCTCTTTGCAAAGTCTTAATACTACTAGTTGCTATAATTTCATTGTATTTTTATAGCTGTGTCTTTTACTGAAAACGAGGGGAATTTTTTATGCCTTACTTTCTCTGAGTTCTTGGGTTCTTATTCCCCTCTGAATGCTGACTTAAAGATTATTTTTGTTTAAGTAAGTTTTGTGTATTTATTAAAACACTTAATAAATTATTATGTGTATTTTGCGGGTGGTTTCACATTTTTAAAGATTTGATTTATTTATTTGTTGGAGAGAGAGGGGAGAGAGAGAGAATGATTGGGAGGAGGAGCAGAGGGAGAGGGAGAAACAGACCCCCCGCTGAGCAGGGGGCCCAGTACAAGCCTCGATGCCAGGACCCCGAGATCATCACCGAGCTGAAGGCAGACGCTCAACCAGCTACACAGATGTCCCAGTTTCACTTTTAATATTGCATTTTACACACTGGGATATTGACTCCATTTTTATGACAAATTTCACATTAAAAAAAGAAGGCTGGGAGTGTGTCTACCGAGGAGGGGAAGTGGCAGGAGCTGTGCACCCAATCCACTGCCTAACCGGCCCACTGGCCTGTTTCTTGCCGTGCCTCACAAGTGGGTCAAGAGAACATCCGAAAACAAAACCTGAACCCAAACCAAACCCACATTGCACCACTCCACTTTTTTCAACTTCCGGATCAGAAGATTTTGTTGATGTTTACGTCCCTTGCACGTAACTACGTATGACTTGGATTGGCTTCCTCTGCACGTACAAACTCAAGCAGACACAAGAGGCATTTGGCAGATGAAGTCTGGTTCCCTCTGTTTCTGCCCACCAGGCTCAACAGACTCGTCCTCCTTGACCAGAGAAAACACAGCAGGAGATTAAGAAGTGGGTGTTGGGTAAGGACTGGGTGCTGCGGAGGAGCACTAGGGACCCCAGCTCGCCAAGCCTTCACCCAGGCAGGAATTCTCCATCTTCTGCTTCACACACCACACAACCCTATTTGTTTTCTTTGTAACACTCCAGAAGTTCATTCCGTTTATCAGATTATGTCTTGGTTTATTGTGTTGTAATGATTTTGGGGTCAGGAACTGTATTTTACTTTCTATGTCACTTGGGCATGGTACTTGGCCAACAATAATAGGAATTATTAACTGAACTAGTCAGCAGCAATTATTTGTTGAATTAATATGATATTCAAATGAGAACCAGAGGTTGTAAAATGTGACTCCACATAACAAAGGTCACTTCCCTTTGTTCTGTGTTATTAGATTATAGGCTTTGCTTGGTAACACATATATTTGTCCCTGAAGTCTTCTTTTTCTCCTCAAGTGATATTTGAGAGTAGGGTAGAACTGGAAATACAATTTTTTCTAAAGACGCTCTTCCAAACTTACGGGATTTGTATGATCTCAATAAATCATGCCCTTTTTTCCTCTGTAGTGTGGAAAGAATTGAAAGGCAGTTAAAAGGATCAGGAAGCTAGAATTCAGCAGCCCCCTTCATGCCTGAGGGTCTGTCTTGGAGGGTCCTTTGGAAGGGCAGTCGCATTGGGCAGACACTCCGTGCCAGCATCGGTTTGCTGTCTACACAGGCGACAGCAGGAGCCCAGTGGAACACTCGTGTCTGGCAATGTTCTGGGGCAATAGTCTCCGAGGGCATCCCCGCGAATTACCAATCAGATAAGCTCCTGTCAGGTGGCCCTCGAAGTCTTCCAAGTCATACTAAAAACATTCATGTCCCCCCACCAGACATTTTAAGTCAACATCTAAAATTTTTCATTGTAATTTTAAATAGCTATAGTTCATGTAATTTCTGTCATCATGGAGCTAACAATATTGTAATAAAATTGATACAGAACTCTTTAAAATACATCTGGTGGATTCTAAATGTAGCAAGCTTATGTTCACCATTATCCATTTAAAAGTACATGATCTGGCATGTGTCTAAGGGTACAGTTAAGTGTTAAGCATGTATATTCATACTTGTGCAAGTATTCTTCTATGTGTATATGTGAGTGTGTACATATATACACCAACAAATTCTGCTTTAACATTGGGACATTTTAAAAACCTTTCTTTTTCTTCCTTGATTTATCATTTCAATTCTACTTCTATAGAATTTAATCCTGTTATATTTATGTTTGAAAATGATCAATTACTACATAACACACACATGCTTCTCCATATAGAATTTGGTAAGCGTGTAACAAAATACAAAGTGTTATTGGAAAACTATTTCTTAATGAGATAGATGGGACTTTCATCAGTTCATTTTATATGTCCATGGAATAAAATTACTTTCTGTTCCAATTAGTCAGGGTTCAAAGAAAGTGTATTCAATATTTTTTAACTTTCATAGATGCAAGACCTAAGATTCCTTGCTTTCATAGCTGTCATGAATAAGAGGTGTTGTGAGGTACTCATGATTGTGATGTCCTCTTTCCTCAGAACCTTTAAAGTTTCCAACATGTTGTGTTATCATCAGAATTTATTGTGAATGATGCAAGTCAGGTGACAAAGGCATTCAATATCCTACTGATTTTACTGAAAGCAAAGAATGAAATCTGGCTGTGACTTAGTGAAAAGATGCATCACTCATTCATAAAACTTCCTTCCTTTTTCAAAACCCGAATGGTATAATATGAAAAAGCATTTTTCCCAAGATTGATAAAACAACTTTTGTTATTGTTATATAGTTAAAGGCACCTTACTTAATGTAAAGTTGTGTAAGGGAGTTACAAACACCGAACTATGGGCCTGGTGGGCTATTGCTGTGATGGTGTCAATTCCTGCATTGCTCTGGTATCCATTCCTGGGGTCACCACCTCCTGTATGCTGACCCCGAGCTTGGCAAGTGGTTTGTCTTAGCCAACAGAACAATGGCAAATGTGACAAAAGAGAGACTTGGAATTTGCTTCCCGGGGGACATGCTCTCCCCAGTGCTGTAGGAACCCCACTGCCATGGGACTGAAGGTTAGCCTCACCAGCTGGGTGCTGAGATGCATGGCCCATTCAACCCACAGCAGAGAAATGGCCACGCAAGAGAGTGTGGCTCGCTGAACCCAGCCAGCACAGCCAGCCGGACGTGGGTATGTCAAATGCGCAGATGGGACAGACCCATCCTGGCTCGAGTCCCAGGACCGTCCGACGGCCAGTCAGCTGGTGAACAGCAAGACATGGGTATTGATTTAAGTCCCTGAACTTTGGGTTGGGTTGTCACACACAACAACTGGTAACTGATAAAAGTGTTAGTTTCAATATATCATTGTCATTTTCTTCACAATGTCCCCATGTACTGTTCATATTAGCTACTGCCATCAGCTGTCCCTGTCTTCCACATAATCTTTTAGTAAAGTCTGCCTTCATTACCATATCAATCAGCAACGTCAGTGTTATCTTCTGTGAACAAAAGTCTGATACCCATTTTCCAACTTAAGAAAAGATGTTAGTACATATTATCAAATAAGTATGTTAGATAATTACAAAATAAACCAATATTTAAATTTTCTAGAATTAATGATTGATTTATGTTTAAATAAGTTTGAAAACTAAGAATACATTCATATGCAGTTATACTTTGTTTAATTTTTAATTTTAATTGAAATACACAATGCAGCTGTAATTTCAACTTAATAAAAGGAAAAATGATATAAGTGCATGATATTCTTTAATGAGTGTGTGTGTGTGTATGTGTGTCTGGAATAATGGTCTTCAGATTTTAGATATTCTTAAATGACCTTAAAATTTTTTAAATTCATAAGTAACTCTAGAGATTTCATGAAACATCATGATAAAACTTTTCTTATATCTTCAGTATAAAAGGGAGAGGAGAAGTAGAAAAACTTAATTGGTCCTCCACCTAGCATATGATTTCATTTTTTATTAGGAGGCAGAAAATTACAATTTTTATGGATGATGTAAGGTGAGGATTGACTGCATTAGATTATGTATTTCATGATCTGATTTACTAAAATAGATTTTAACTATTTTTTTTGAATAAACATACATATTCTGAAAGAAATTGTATAAAATTTTTATCCATAGAATTTTTTTCCCCTGTGTAATTGGAAAAGGAAAATCAAAGAAAAATAAAAACCCAGGATAGTATTTCTGGTCTTTGAGAATAGTCATTTTGCTGACCAATATTGATTGGCTATTTGATGATGATCTTTTCCTCCTGAGGGTACATATTGAGAATAGCTGGAAAAAATTCTTTATGTTAAAGTAGAGGGGAAAAAAAAAAAAGAACAATATTTAAGGAGCTCTCAGCAGTGGGAAATTTGAGACTGTTTCCACGAACATAAGATCTTTCATCCAATTTTAAGTTTGAAGTGGCTACTGCCAGTTTTCTGATCAAGACTTCCAATGATCTCTTTGTAGTTTTGGAAGTCACGTCCGTGTGAAGCTTTGCTCACACAGGAGGGTAAAGAAAACCTCTAAGAACTGTTTGCGGCATTACAAATTTTACAATATTTTCTTTTATCAAAGATTTTTATTTATTTAGTTGAGAGAGAGTGAGAGAGAGAGAGCATGAGAGAGGAGAAGGTCAGAGGGACAAGCAGACTCCCCATGGAGCTGGGAGCCCGATGCGGGAGTCAATCCCGGGACTCCGGGATCATGACCTGAGCCGAAGGCAGTCACTTAACCAACTGAGCCACCCAGGCGCCCGGCAAATTTTACAATATTTTTAAACTAACAAACAAAATGTTGAATTTTCTTAGGTCATTGCTCTGCAAACTCTTAAAATACTGTCATACTGTTGTCACTCACTGCATATCCTCTTAGGTTATAGCTTTGCTTTCAGTGTACGTCTCTCTCTCTCTCTAGAGAATCTAGGGAAGATTCTCACTAACTTTGGGCTTTTAAAGTCTATCATGAAATACATATTCAGCAGATAATTACTGTGTATAGGTTAAATTGTTATAAAACCATAAGCTAGCAAGATGAAACCAGAGAGGGAGACAAACAGTTAGAGACTCTTTAATCTCAGGAAACAACCAGAGGGTTGCTGGGGGCAGGAGAGGGTTGGGGTGGCTGGGTGATGGACACTGGGGAGGGTGTGTGCTATGGTGAGTGCTGTGAATTCTGTAAGACTGACGAATCACAGACCTGTACCCCTGAAACAAATAATACATTACATGTTAAATTTAAAAAACCCATATGCTAGAAAAATTGAGTATTTTAAAACACTTATTTTCAGTTCTACATGCCAATTTATATCTCATATTAAATGTTTTGAACCCATTGAGAAATAAGATACAATATGCTCATCGATATACATCATGGTTATTGCACCTGTACCATGTTTTTCTTTTTCCTTTTTTATTTTTTTAAAGGATTTTATTTATTTACTTGAGAGAGAATGACAGAAAGAGCACAGAGGGATAGGGAGAAGCATTGGGAGCCCAATGCAGGATCTCAGGACTCTGGAACCATGACCTGAACCGAAGGCAGATGCCTAACGACTGAGCCACCCAGAAGCCCCTGTACTATGTTGTTCTTCAGAAGCATCTCTCAAGACTCAAGCTTTGATCTTGGTAATATATTAAGTGCCGGAGATGTCCTTGTACCTCATAATTATTCGCCATATTCTGTAGGCACCATTTATAAAAAATCGCATCCCCTCCACTGAGAAAACGTGCACAGTGTATACACAATTATGAAGTAAAGGATGTTATTCAGTGCAACGGGAGCAGGGCTGTTATTAGCCTGAAGGGTTCCAGTCCTGCCTCTCCTGGTTCCCGGTGTCCAACCTTCTCGTGTGGTACGACCTCTCCCAGCGCCAGCTTCTTCACTCGTCATAACCAGTGATCACAATATAGACCGTGCAGGGTGCTGTTACTTTTATTTAAAAATAGAGCTGGGGAGTTTTGCATCAGGTATCATCAGGTATTTGTCCGAATTAAATACCAAAAAAGTGTGCTCTGTGTGTGTGGATTGTGTATGTGTGTGGGTGTGGATGGTGTGTGTAAGTGTGATATGCGTGGGGTGTGAGCAGAAGCTCATGTATGTGTGTGAGTGTGTGCTGGGTGTTTGTGTGTGTGCTGTATGCATGTGGTGTGTATGCGAATGGTGTGCATCTTGTGAGTGTGCATGTGTGTATGTGGTGTGTGGCTGTGTATGTAGTGTACATGTGCATGTGTTGTGTGTGTTATGTGGTATGTGTGTCCAAATTGGTGTGCGTGATGTGTGTGTACATGTGTGCTGTGCGGTTGTGTATGTGGTGCACGTGTGCATGTGGTGTGCGTGCGAACGGTGTGTGTCATGTGTGTGCATGTGTGCTGTGCGTATGCGGGGTGTGGTTGTGTATGTGGTGTTTGTGTATTTGAGAAACAAAAACAACCTGACACTGAACCTCCTTCTCAGGCCGGTGCGGTTTTCCTCTCCCCAGCCTTGTCGGACCGCGGAACCGGCGCTGTGGGCTCCAGGGCCCCGGCTCGTTGTGAGACTCGGTTGCACGTCCCGCAGAACCAGCCGGGGCCCAGGAAGCCTCGTGCTTTGTGGGAAGCGAGATCCTGATGTCTGGGGGCTGAGGGGCACGGGACAGGGGTGGGAGGCGGTCCTGATCAACGGTGACCCTGTACTTGTGTGACCGACCAGCGGCGCCCAGGTCCCCACGCAGACCGGTGCGGGGGCAGCCGCTTCCCGGGGGGCCAGCGTGGCTTCGGGGCTGCAATAGTCCGGGGCGCTCTGCTGTGCACGGGAAAGCCGTCCAGAGTACGGGAGATGCCGGAAAACACCGCGCTGCGTCCACCTGCCACCCAAGTTCGCGATTTTCCGGAAATCAGCAGCAGCAGCGCTCCCCCGGACATGGGCTTGTCGCTCCTGCGGCTCTTTGAGGATCCATTTCAAAATGCATCAGGAGCAAGATCTTCACAGTTTAGAAGGCTTACTGGTGGCCTCAGATCATCTTTAAATCGAGGAGAGCTACATCACAAAATAATTTTAGGGGCGGTTACCTTCAACGCGCAGCCCTGGCCAGCTTTCTGCTACAAACACCGCTGCAGAGTGGAGGAGGCGGCGGGGTTCCGCGGGGGCAGGAAGCCTGTCCCCCGCCCCGGGCTCCCCGCCGGCTGCACTGATCAGTGCGGTCCAGCACCCAGAAGCCCATCCTGCTGGTGGCTCCCGTGAGGCCTGCGGCGGCCCGGCTAGTCTGCGCCCTCCATGAGCCCATCGTGTTGCGCGGCCGCTCCCAGTTCCTGCCCAGACCCAGTCCCGAGGAGCCCTCACCCTGCAGGCCATGAACGACCGCCTGTAACTGCCAATTCCTGCACATGCCTGGGAACTTCCTCGAAGACGTGGTGCAAGGAAATCGTAGAGCCCACGGTGGTCGCATGTGCGCGTGGATTCCGATCAGCGGCACTCCGTGGACCTCTCTCCGTGTCTTTCATCGCACGCCGTCTGTGTTTGGGCTCCCTCTCTTCTGTCATTCTACAACAAAGACCATCGGCAGCTTCTCCCTTCCTTTGTCTTTACCTCTCAGCACACTTTCTCCAACTTGAATTTGTCTCTTGGATTTTCTTCTTAATGTCTTTATTTCCATTTGGTTTCTTTTCCTTATCAACTAGATCTTCTCAGTCACATTATTGCTCAGTTATATATATCGATACTTTGTACAAACTCACCACCATAAAACGTATCTGCTTATATGTAAGCCTGTCTGCAGCTCTTCCTAGACAAATGTCTTGCATCTGTTTTTTTTTTAAAGATTTTATTTATTTATTTGAGAGAGAGAGAGAGAGAGAACATGGGGGGAAGGGAGAAACAGACTCCCTGCTGAGCAGGGAGCCCCCTGAGGGTCTCCATCGATCATGAGGTAAAACAAAGGCAGACACTTAAGTAACTGAATCACCCAGGCATTCTATGTTCTGCATCTTGGAATTTTAAAGATTTTTTTAAAAATTTATTTGACAGACAGAGATCACAAGTAGGCAGAGAGGCAGACAGAGAGAGAGGGGAGGGGTAAGCAGGCTCCCCTCCGAGCAGAGAGTCCGATGCGGGGCTCAATCCCAGGACCCTGGGATCATAACCTGAGCTGAAGGCAGAGGCTTTAACCCACTGAGCCACCCAGGCGCCCCGCATCTTGGAATTTTAATGCTAGTGATTCTTGAAATAAACTAAGGAGCTCAACAAATGTTTGTTGAATGAATGCTAGATTATATATTAATTTTTTTTGTTCTTTTTCATCTCAAATCTTAAGTAGGACAGTCTGGGACAAGACAGTTTCTTTGAAACTCTCTGCAAAGCTGTTCTTTATTATGCAATAAATATAAACAACATTGTATGCATTAGTAGACAGAATGCCGTGTCTATTCAGTCTAGATTTTGAAATTCTCTTGTTCATGATTCTGCACTGTGCCCCAACACGCATTTTTCTTTGGTCCTTAAATCATTAAATTATTTCCACTTTTAGCTTCTTCTACTGCAAATAACGCACTCATTTATTATTCTAGTGGTTTATTGTTTCCTCACTGTGTGCAGGCCACGTCCAGCTCTGTGTGGCCCTCTGTTGTCCATCTTGAGGAGGAAACTTCTAGAAATGTGCTGTCTGGACGACTTTCGACAGTAAGGAACGTGATGCATACCGGTGCTGTCCAGTACAAGTACTGTCCACTTCACACGTGGCTAGTTTGACTGGAAAACTGCACTTTAATTTTTACTATATGAAATAAAAATATAAATTCACACAGCCACGCACAGCTGGGGTTTATCCCATTGGACAGCAACATTCTAGAAGGCAGTAACTTCCCATCAATCATGTCCACTACTTTATGTGTTTGTCTCACAGGTGCCTTTATTTATCCTCCAAAAACTAGGGCTTTCTGCAGAAATGGCTTTGATATTCTTGATTAATGCAAAGGTCACTTCTTTCTAATTTCTGACAATTTTTCAGGCTTTCTTGTATATTAATGACAAAGGAAGTGATGGAAGAAAAATCCAGAGCTTAAAGACAAAATAATTTCATTTGAATTTATTTAAATTAGAAATAAGACAGGAAATTAACTAGTTGATTTATATTTATTTTGTTCTAAGTTATAGCTTGATTTCTTATCTGTTAATTTTCCACATTTATTAACAAGAGCATCAGGAAGGGCTTTTTTAAATGGGTTCCAAAGTCAGCCAGGGTTTTTTTGTTTTGTTTTGTTTTGTTTTTAATTATTTTAGTTCTCTGGCCAATTTTTTTTTTTTTTTTTTAGCTAAAATAAAAACTTATTTAATTTTCCTGGACCTGACCTTTCTTCTGGCAACCATCTATATAGAAAGAAAAAGCAGAGAGGGAGGGCACAGTATGAAGCATGGTGTGTCTTTGTGTGCTCTCTGTTAGAAAAGCAGGAATAAATTACAGGACGGGCAACATGCTTTTATTATCATGTTAAAAACCCAAATGGATAATGCTGGGTTACTATACAGTCAAGGATCACTATCTGTCTCATTTTTAACACAGACATTTTGCTTTTAATAATGTGTTAATGGGAGGAAACATGAACACCATTTGTGTAATTCTTTGTTCTTGCTGAGGAATAACTGATATTATCTAATGAATATGCAAATAACTCAAGGCTCCTTATTAATTGTGTCTAACCATCTGTTCCTGTAAAGAGCACTTGAATATTTGCCGCATCACACTATATGAATGTGTGCAGAGAACTGTAAAGGAAACTTGGAGCAGTCAGTCTATATATTTTAATGTATCTGTGGTTTTATTACCCTCAATAAACGAGGCAGCCTTCCTCAACTGAAATTAATTGTTCAAATGAGATTATTTGGGGCTGATATTTTAAAAGCAAAATGCTAAGAAGTATATTAGTATTTTAAATTGCACCCCGTGAATTTTAGGGACCTAAGACTCTGAAAAGAACCCAGTTTATACAGTCTGAATCCATCCAGTTCAGTTCTGAAATAGAACTGTGTTGCTCCTGTGTATGCACGATTAATGTAACCTACTCACATTTATTCAGGAAATTTGCAAAATGAAATATTTTCTGTTGGTATCTTATAAGAGGTAAACAATAGCTTTGATTTTTTTTAAAGGAAAGTTGAGAGAAAGAACAAACCCAATCCCGTGGTAGACCACTTCGATGCTGAAATTTCAGGACATGCAATTGCATTGGAAAAGCTTGCTCCTATTTTTTACCTCCCTTCTCAAACTGGAGATTCTTAACTCTATTTTGAATGGCAGTTGACTATTTTTCAAAAATCGTGCTTTGCAATCTGAGTTGACTGCTGGCTACCATAATTAATACAGTATTTTTATCTTTTGTCCATGGGGGAACATTAAGCCAAGAGCAAACTGTGTTTGGCTTTATGTTTATCTCTATGTAAGGACATGTGTTTTCCATCTTTTTAGATTATAGTTCTTTATAAATAAAAAGTAATTTTATTGTATATCTGGTGCTCATTTATGTTTAAACTAGTGAGCACGTTAATGCCTTCTATCACAAGTAAAACTTCTTCTTTACCTAAGTGAACACACCGCTGGAGTGCTTTGTGACTGATGACCTGGCTAACTCCATTTTTCCCTAGCCTCACTGAAGTATAATTGACAAATAAATTACTTACTCCATTTGCAGCATCTTGGGATCAGGAACAATAAATAGCTTCAAAGATGACCCAATTTTCATCTTACCTCTCTTCTGCTACACTGGACTTTCTTACTTATATCAAAATAAAATGTTCCTCTCCAGAAGTGTATAAGATTATTCCCTTTAGGGTAAACTTTATTGGTCAGTTTTTGAGGTAGCCAGTCATGACAATATTTTCTTATTTTTCCAGAAATACAAAAGTTGGGCTGGATGTGATGCTCATGTCTGTGCTTCATGGGCCCCTTGCTTCATTTATGTTCCATTTTTGTTAGACTCTCAAGGTTTCCATATTGTTCAGTTAGTTAATGCAGAGACAAATTCGGTTCTTCATTATTTTCTTGTTAATGACTCCCATTATACCAATCCTTTGGCTTCTCAATTACATGATGAAATTGCTTTTTTTGAAAGTTGTTTTAGATATTCACTGTATTTTCTGTTATTGAATTTCTCCAAATAGTAGTATAAATGTTGGCCATTACATCTTAACAAGTCCCTCATGTGTTCTGCCTTTTTTTGTAATTGCACCGTCTCTATTCCTGATTTCATTCCCTCTTGCCAGAATTCCACAATGCTTTCTTGTTATATCTCTCTGCCCCGATGCTGTCATCTCTCTGGTCTCTCCTGAACAGCACACACCCTTCTCTGTAAATCGATATTTTTGTCTTTAAAAATCTTTCAGAAATTCCCATTGCATCTAGACTTTTTCAGCATGGTGTTTGGTGTCTTCTGTTCTATGACTCCCACCTGCCCAAGGGAAAAGAGAGAGACCCCTTGGCATTCTTCAGTCCACAATCATCTTCCTTTCCTCACCTCCTCCTCTGTGCTTCTGGGTGTGGGTTTACATGGTGACCATTCCCTCTCTGCAGTTTGAGGTAGTAACAAAGTGGCAGACTACTTACACATTTCAAAGTTATTTTATTTATTTTATTGTTTTAGTTTTTTTACTGTATTTGAGTTTCTTATTTCCCTTGTGTGATGGTGAGTCTCTGAAAGTGAGAAATGGTGTCTTGTCACCAGCTAATGCTACTCTTCATAGCACCTTCCCTGTTGTCTCCCACAAGGGATGTTCTAGGGAAACTTTTTAAATTGAAGTAATTGGTCAAAGTTTTTATAACTAAAAGAAACTGAAGGCATAACTAGTAGTTTTTTAGTCCTTTAATTGTGACTTCTGAACTTTACATATGGACTTTTTACCCCCTTTTTTAGAAGGGGTGAGGGGCAGAGGAAGAAGGAGAGAGAATCCCAAGCAGGCTCCACACCCAGCACGGAGCCCCACACAGGCTTGATCACATGACCTTGAGATTGTGACCTGAGCTGAAACCAAGAGTGAGATGCTTAACTGGCTCAGCCACCCAGGTGCCCTTTCCACATGCACATTTTCAGTTCAAAGGCATAAATAAAAATATCAGCATCATCTTCCAGTATAGTAGGTCATTTCTTCAAGAAAAAAAATACAGTGCAACCTACTGAAATGCCTTCAAATGTGCCTGGAAATCAGGTCACCCTGTGTATGTAATACCAGAATACCAGTGGTCATCAAGTTGATTCAAGCATCAGGGGCCACACTAAGGGCTCCTCATCATTAGGTGTGGTCCTTGCAGCTACCACACAAGGCAGGCTCTGTTTTCACAAGCAAGGGTTTGGGGGCTCATGAAAGTTGAGTGAATTCCAAAAAGCTATAGGAACTTTGGGGAAAATGGGTGTTGCTTGTGTTCTTTGTGCTTCTTTCTTGGCTCTTGGATGCTGTCTTCTGGGAAGACATCCAAGTACTGACTGTCTCCTGGTGCATGTTTGTAGGATCCTCACAGATCTCTGGTAGGACCTCCCCACTCAATCTTCCTCCGGTTTAAGCGATGTCTGTTCTGGCTGGCCTCTTGCAAACTCCCATCAGCTTCTGCCCCTGGCACGATATCCCTCGCTGGAATCCCCATACCTTGGAAGGCCTACTTCTGGAAATGTCTCCTTTAATGCTACTGACACTGAACTTTTCCCCATGAGATAACCTCAAGTCTTGGAAAGTTGATGCATCCTTGTCCTCTGAGAACTATGGATTGTTCTTGCTGCTCCTTTCCTCACTCTGATGCTGTGGACTGCTCTTGAAAGTTGCCTGTTGTACTCCCAAACTTCAGGGGACTGAGGTCATGATTGCCTAAGAATTCCCTTCTATAGCACCAGCTGCAGTTATACATTTTTACAACCCTGCCAAGCGTTTATGTTAGTAGAAGACATCACTGAACATCTACGAGTCTCAATTTACCCAGCTTTAAAATGGGGAAAATAATAAAATCCCCTTCATAAAGTTGTGAAGATTGAAGCAGTTCATGTAAAACACTTAGAACATCAAGAACATGACAAACGTTTAAAATTGATGATGACAACGGGTGAGGTGTTTCTTCAGTTTTCCTCATTTGGATCAAAGAAGCAACCTCTTCCTTCCCTTCCCCCTACAGCATAGCATCCTCTATCCCAGTAAGTTCCTTTCTAGCAAATCTTTTCAGTATAATACCAGAATTCATGATACAAGGCAAACCCCAGAGAACTATGTTTCCTGTTCAGTCTGGCTACCTTATAACATATCCTCTAGGATTTTAAAGGTTCCTCTCCTTAAAAGAAAAGGCACCTATGACCCATTGTTCTCAGCGCTGAGATCTCAGCTAAAATTCCAAAACATTGAGAAAGAGTTCTTTCACATTGTTTTATAAGGGAAAACAAAGCTTCTCCTGGAACTTAGCCAGAGTGATACTGTTGGGGACTGAACAAGCTCTAGCATCTGGGAAGAACTTCTCATTCAATCCAACTAGAGAAAAATGCCCAACTTCTTCTGTTTGGGATTAATACATTGCTCATACCCATTCAAATCAGTACATCTGTGGAAATAGGAGGAATTACGCAGTTTTCTAAATAATGATACTAGGTTCTCAAGGACAATGAGAAGTCTGAAAATTTTCTATCTGTCAACAAAACAGAATATCCAGTCAAGGTATGGAAGGGAGGTGTTCACTAATTAGGAGAGAATTTTAAGTAATTCTTAGTGTGTTCTATTATTGAACAATATTAGAAATACTGCAGAGAGTACAGTAGAATAATGGAAGCTCACAGATACCCACAGCGCAGTCCATGAAAACTGTGAGCATGTGAGCCTATATGGCAAAATGAACTTGGGGTGTGTGTGATTAGGATTATGACCTTGAGATAGGGACACTGTCCTGGATTGCCTAAATGAGTCTAGTCTAATTACATGAGCTCTTTACTAGCTGAGGTTGGGGTCAGAAGGCGATGTGACCTGGAAGAATGACAAGAGAAACAGATATTGTTGACTTTACAGATAGAGAGAAAATGTGTAGGCCCAGGGAAATGGTGGAAAGAGGTTGGAAGGAGCAGGTGGATGGGTGGGTTGTCCCCGAGAGCTTCTAGAACGTAACACAGCCCTGTTGACACTTTGGTTTTAGCCCAGTGAGACTTAGGTGGGGCTGCTAAGCTACAGAATTGTAAGAAAATAAACCTTTGTTTCATTAATCTAACACATCTGTGGTAATTTGTTACAAAAGCAGTAAAAAAAAAAAATCCAATTTTCGATACCTGTAGGTGGGGTGCTGCTGTAACGGATGCCTAAAAATGGGGAAGCATCTCTGCGATTGGCCGGTCTACAGGGTTTGGGAGAATTTTGAGGAGAATGTTAGAAAAAGCCTAGATTGCCTTGAACAGATTGTTAGTAGAAACATAGCCTTTCAAGATTCTCGGTGGAGATGAAGGGGAACGAGGTGAGGAGCATGGCAAAAAGCCCCTCCTCATTGTAGGAGCACCTCCATTGTGGGTAGTAATAGGGGTGGGAAGGGCCATGCTCATGAAGGCGGACTTCCTATATCCTAACATTTGGTTACTCATCACATAAACATTTATAATTTTTATATCTTCCTGATGATGTGACTCCTTTTTACCAGGAAGCAATATCCTTAGCTGTATTCTGCTCTGACACCCACTGCATTGGGTACCAGTGTAGCTGTAGAGTGCGGCTCCTGCAGCAGCTTTCCCACAGTGTTGCATGGTGCATCTCCTCCCATCCCAGCAGAGGGCGGGGGCAAGCCTAAGGCTCACCATGTGCTGTCCCTTCTCTCTGTGACCACCGCGCTCACTGCCTGATGGCTCCGATCTTGAAGACAATTAATTCATACGTTGTCTCTGAATTTTTAATTGTTCCAGGCATAAGAGTAAATTGAACCCTTATCATGACCTTCTAACCTGAAGCTGGTGTTTTATAGCCTTTTTAGGTAAGAGTTTTGACAGCTAATCCTATAAAGATAAATATATAGTTAACAAATGACTCATCACTCCCACTTCTCGATATTTGGGGGAAATAAAAACCTATGTTCACAGACAGACTGATATGCAAATGTTTATAACAGCTTCATTCGTTAACTTCAATATTTGGAAATGATCTAATTTTCTTCATCAGGAAACCGATAGTAAATACATAATACAATGCACACTCCAGAGTCATAGCAAGGAAACATAGTAAGACTTACACAAGATCTACCGAGTAAAAGGAGTCAGAGTCATGCAAAACTCTGCAGTCTATATGATTTCATTCATGCCACGTTCTGGAAAAGGAAAAACTAGAAATGAAAAGCATATCAGGGGCCTGAGGGTAAGGGGAGAGGTTCAGTGTAGAAGAGCATGGGGTAATTTTTTTGGTGCCCTGGAACTGATGTGTATCTTGATTATGATGGTCACATTATTATATTCCTTTGTCAAAATTCACAGAAAAATATGCTAAACTTCATGCCATGATTTTAAGCAGTAGAAAAAGAGCCTTCTAATAAATATGTAACAAATAGAACATGCATAGAGAAATTCTAGGCAAGACAAATTTAAAAATCCAACCTGCTTTGTATTAGAGGTCAAGAAGTAAGTGAGCCCAAAAAAGAAATAGCAGTATAATCAGAAATATATGATGATCAGGCTTCACACACTCTACCTCCTGCCCCCAGAGAAAAAGTACCTATGAATTTATCCGCATTTATTGGTAATTTATTTCACACTTGGATGAAATAGTTATTCAGTTACAGGATAACAATTAACATGTGTGTAGCATTAAAATGGTGTATTCCAAGTATCCCAGGCTCCTTATTCCAGAAAGAAAACAGTTCTGAGAGCAAGTAAGAAAAAAACATGGAACAAAAAGGAAATAATGGACAAATATCACTTGTGAATAAAAGACATTATCAAATACAATTCAAGAGGACACTCACAGAGAAAGTAACTAAGAACATCAAGAAGTCAATTAAGAAAAGTCGAAAGCTCATTTCTATACATATTGAAAACCACTTCCAAAAGTTTGAAAACTCCTTGTTTATTGTGTTAGAAAAAAAATACACTTCTTTACTATAATAAAACACACCTATCTCAAATGGAGAGTCTCCATTATACCCAACTTCAGTGCAACCTAAACATGGCTGACAGGAATTAACAAAAAGGTAGGTCCATATTACCATAAATTTTATTCCATGTTGATTGGAAATGCTGCCCAATTTGTCAAAAAACTTTAAAAATGGCTTTAAGTGGCTAAAATGGCTAAAAATGATTCAGTCATTGTGTTTCCAAAAGGAACTTTATTCCAAGGAAATGATCTCAAGTTTAGAAACAAGTTTAGGTAGCACTCCATGGTAGAGTCCCTTCGGCTCTGATCCCAGGTTTTTGGCACTTTGTATCCAAATGATTCATTTGAGTATTTGTCTCCCCAGGACAGCAAGCTCAGGTAACTATGGGTAACTGAGGGTAACTATGTGTCTACTTCCAGTGGTGAGTGGTTACATATCACATCCTCCAGCCACTTGTATTGAGTAAAATTATAAATGCTAAACAATGCAAAATTACTTACAATTATGAAAAACTGGACATTGACCAATTATCCAAATACTGGAAATGCAGTATAAACTATGGTGCAACTCCTTGAAAATTGAAGGCCATTAAAATTACATTTAAGACAAAATGCCCATTGGTAAAATATTGTACTAAATGGGCAGGCCAAACAGACACATGAAAAAATGCTCAGCATCACCCAGCATCAGGGAAATACAAATCAAAACCACAATGAGATACCACCTAACACCAGCCAGAAAGGCTAAAATTAACAAGTCAGGAAACAACAGGTGTTGGCGAGGATGCAGAGAAAGGGGAACCCTCCTACACTTGGTGGAAATGCAAGCTGGTCCAACCACTCTGGAAAACAGTATGGAGATTCTTCAAAGAGCTGAAAATAGAGCTACCCTATGACCTAGTAATTATACTACTTGGTATTTACCCCAAAGATACAAATGTAGTAATCCAAAGGGGCACATGCACCCCAATGTTTATAACAGCAATGTCCACCATAGCCAATCTATGGAAAAAGCCCAGATGTCCATCAACAGAGGAATAGATAAAGAAGATGTGAGTATATATCTCTCTCACATCATATATATATATATATATATATATATATATATATTAGCAGTCATCAAAAAATGAAACCTTGCCATTTGCAAGGACATAGATGGAACTAGAGGGTATTATGCTAAGTGAAAAATGTCAATCAGAGAAAGACAATTATCATATGATCTCACTGATATGAGGGATTTGAGAACCATGACAGAGGATCATAGGGGAAGGAAGGGGAAAATGAGGTAAGATGAAACCAGAGAGAGAGAGACAAACCATAAGAGACTCTTAATCTTAGGAAACAGACTGAGGGCTGCTGGAGGGGAGGGGCTCGGAGGGATGGGGTGGCTGGTGATGGACACTGGGGAGGGTGTGTGCTATGGTGAGTGCTGTGAATTGTGTAAGCCTGATGATTCACAGACCTGCACCCCTGAAACAAATAATGCATTATATGTTAATAAAAAAATAAATAAATGGGCAGGCCATGTGTAAAGCTGGAAGAATATGCATTGAAATGTTGAGTGGTCATACTTGTTTGCTGTGATAAAGGTAACTTCTTTCTACTGACTCTCTATGCTTTCCAACTATACTTTGATGAAAAAGTTTGCATCGTTTAGATAGGGAAAGAATAAGCATTTATAAATAAAAATAGCAATTCATGTTTTTTCCTATTTACTCTTAAATACTGCATAGCACAAACAGATTAAAGAAATGTTCTCTATAATTAAAATGCAACATTGTTACTATATGTGAATGTTTAAGACACAAATGGGTAATTTGCTACATTAACTAAGAAGAATTTAACTTATGGTGTAATTTTGTGCATGTTACAAAAATAAAATATGAAATTTTTGTTTGTTGAAATGAAGAGACTGATTATATACATATAAGAAAAGCAATGGCCACACAAATACTAATTTACAAAATGAATGTGAGATATTCATGTGAAGCTTTAAGAATGGAATATGTAGGTGGGTTAACAGCAGACTGAGGTCTGTGCTGTAGTTTTATTTCAATGTAATCTTGATCTCTCATTGAATCCAGGGAAAATCCAGAGGATTTATTTATAACTTATGTTTTTAAGATACAGGACATGTACATTGTATGGAATATTTTTCTGCAGAGTTTCTGTAAAGCAGATTTCTATTTTTGAAATTCCGAGGTCATGTGACTTTTGTAAGAATGTAAAATATGCTCCTTTAGAAAGAATTTTGACCCTAAGATATTATGATATTTTAAAATCAACTTCCAAAACGATCTTCTTGGATCGTTTTATTAAATAAAAAATAGGATTTTCTTCTAGTTACCAGCTGAAAATATTATTGCAAAATGCAAGGTTCTTTAATATTTAATATAGTAACTTTTGAGAATTGAAAGCTGATGATCTGATGATTTAAGTAGATCTCACTTATGAAAAGAAAAAAAAAACCTAGTTTTTGCAATGGGGATGCATTTTGACAAATTGAAGGGGGAAGTTGCAATACTTTCTGAAAAAATAGCCAGGGCAATCATTCAAAATATGAAAATCAATGATGTGCCTGGTATCAGTATACAGTTACCTGTCTTGTATGGCTTTTCCCCATCTAGGAAATAAATCCCTTGAATAATGCATCAACTGTGCCCCATTTTCGCCTTGTTCTCAGAGCACCTGCAGCCATGAGAGCAAGCTAATTTTCAGTATGTCAGAGAAGAAAGACCAAAGAAAGCTGGGTCCCTGCAGGGCGTGGAGCTGCATATTGGCCTTAGGTCCAGGACACACATACTGTGTTCATGTGAGAGGGAAATAGCGCTCACCTATTTAATTAGTAATGAAGAATTTGGTAGAAGGAAATACATTGAACCTAAAATGTGGCAATTTGCATAGGGGAGGAGGGAGGGTTTTGTTACTCATTATGTGATTGACTGGAAGCAAATGAATTGGAAGGTGACCAAATTTTGAGAAAAATCTGCTACCACATAAAATCTAAGTCTGATCTTTAATAGCCTGTGAAACCTGTTTTCCCTGGAGTCTGTGGGCTAAAGGACATGAGCTGCGAAGCTGCACAGCCCCACGAAGGGCCACTTGCTCTGAGCCCCGCACCAAAGGGCCCCCCGGGACGGGGTTGTGATTACTCGCCCACGGAGGAGAACCTCGGGCTTCGGGAGGAGCCCATCCTGAGTGCTGGGCCATCTCTTGGGCAGGATTCGCTCATTTCTAGGGACCGGTGATGCCAGGTGTGTTCCCTACCCAAAATGCCAGTTTTCTTGCCCTTCCCCTGCTCCTTCTGTGCTGTGGTACCTTGGATGCATGGAAGGAAGATGACTTGTCTTTGGGTTTATCACACAGCTGCAAGGAGTGGCACCTGAACTCAACTCTCCACAATATGGTGAGTATTCAAACGATCATCTTTCCGTTAAACACAGCACAGCAGAAGCGTCCTAGAAGCTCTTCAAAGTGGTTTTTCAGGAAATGAACAGGAAGGTTCACTTTACTTTTGAAGTAAAATATTTAACTACCTTTTTGGAGAAGATGTATATAATAGTAGTAAAATACCCAGGCCTGTTCCTTGGCATGCTAATTAAGTCATCTTAGTATCAGCTGTAGCATGGTAGGGGCAGCAAGAGCCATATGCTGAGAGTCAGCCTTGTACCTGGGACTTTAAGCATCACTTAGGTTGATCCCATGGATGTCCTCACCCCCACTGGAGATAAGATAGGAAGTGAGCTACCCTGTCCAAGATATTTCTCCTATTATGGAACTTAAAGGAAATCCAGCTCCTTATCTCCTTGGCTCAGAACCCTCTTCCGTACTGTGCACGTAACTACAATATCTTTTCCCTTCCTAAATATAGCAACGTGAGAGACATCAATCTTAGCTGATCTAAATGGGCTTCAAAATGTCTAGAATAGGGAAAAGTGTTTCATTTTCCCTAGCTATAATGGCACCAAATCTCCACCGTATCTTGTTGAATGTTGAATCTTGGCTGGACCAGAATCACCTTATTTTGTCCGATTATTCACCGTGTTAGACATTTTGCACAATACAGAGTGCACAAAGGCTGTGCCTTTTTATGAGCTTATATTGTTTTGGAAAGAACACAAACCTAGCTCATTAACTCCTAATGGCTGCTTTAAAACACAGCTCTCCCCTAATTGTCCAGCAATAGGTAGTTTGTTACATGAATTATGTATATTTTACAGTATGTAGCCATTAAAAAATACATTTCATGAGAATACTCAGTAGCATAAAATTCACTTATGATCATCTGGAAGATGAAACATTGAAGTCATTATAAATAGGTGCACAATTTTCACCTTTTTATTTAAAAGCATGTAGGTGGATAAGTGACAGAAAGAGGCGACTCTCTCGGGGTGGTAGGATTTATGTGATTTCTAATTTTTCTCCCTTCAGCTTGATTTATTTTCTAAAATTTCTACTAGGAATGTATATTTCCAATGAGAAAATGCTATTTATTTATTATGATTGCTTTTTGTTTTGGAAAAGTAATATGTGCTCTTTGAAAAATGTAAAATGATCAGGAAAATATTAAGAAAGAAAAAAAAATCTAAAATCACAAGATCACCTGGAGAAAAACTTAGTCACATTTTGATGACCAAATCTAGATTCCCAAAGAATATTCTCACTAACATCTTATAAGTGAGGTTGTAGCATGATTTCTCTTCCTTAGCTCTTTTCATCCAACAACAAATGGAGGAACTCTGCATTTGTTAATAAAATAATGACATCACCAGTTTTATTAGAATGTAGGGCGTATGACATGAATGCGTCTCAACTTTCTTCACTAATTCTTTATTAATGGAAATTTATTTATTCTCACTTATAAGCAATACTTACTAAATATTTTGTCTATACGTTTAAAAATTATATTGCATACCTTACATTTAGAATTGTAAAATTGTATGAAAAAAGGGGTGTGTGTTACATTTTAACACAAAGTTGTGAAAATCCCCCTTCCCTACACTCTGTGGCCATTGCTGGTGCTATGTAGAGACCTGTCAGTCTGGTATACTAAGATCGTGTCTCTTCTTTCTTAAATACATATTTATATATTGAATTCATATATGTTTTATATATTTTATATATCATAATATATATATATGTCTAGATGTAGATATAGATATTAGAGGGGGAGAGAGCAGGCTGGGGAGAGTGGTAGAGAGAGAGAGAATCTTTTTCTTTAAAGATTTATTTGAGAGAGAGAGAGCTTGGGGGGAGGGGCAGAGGGAGAGGAAGAAGCAGAATCCACACTGAGCCCAGAGTAGCACGGCCCTGCAGCTTGATGCCATGACCCAGAGATTGTCGCCTGAGCCCCAGTCAGGAGCAGATGCTTAACTGACGGAGCCACCCAGGCACCCCATTCATAGATGCAGTTTCAAATTTTTAGAAAAATTTTAGAAAACTTTCTTACATGTCCCTAAGTTGCTTGTCCACTACTTGGCAGAGGAAAATGGGGTCTCTCTGTTGAAAGCCGTACCAAGAGCCGTGTGAGAGGGACGGTACTTCCACGGAAAGACAGCACAGTGTTGCCACGGAAATAAAGAAGAATGAGTGTTGAATGAACAAAGATACACATTTTCACTTAAGTTTCTCTCCGCTTCTCCACTTCAAAGGAGGACGTGGTATGCGGGGGGAAATGGGCACAGCAACATAGACTCTGCTCTGAGACCGAGTCCCCAGGAGCCCTGCGCACTCAGGGGGTGAGAGGGCTGCTCTGAAGACGAGTCAAGCCATCTGACTCCAAAGCATGGGCACGTGGCCCAGGGCCGTGGGCAGTGTGAGCCACCGTCTGCACACGCATTCATTGGTCGCACGTGTGCCCCCTCCCTCTCCCATGCTATTCATGCTGAGCTTCCGCGAGGGGGGCTTCCACTCAGACCCTCTCTAACTGCCTTGGGCTGACCAAAACAAACCCTCGCTCTCAGTCTGAACTTGTCCAGAGGTAAGGACAGTTCTCAGGGTGCGGAGGGCCCTGCGGCCTGCCCGTGTCCCTTCGTGGAGGCCTCCCTGAGGCCATGGTGGGCATTCCTATCCCACAGCTGCCTGGCCGGCTATGTAGGACAAGCTCCATCTCAGGGGTGGTTTGGCTCTGGAACCGTAGACTCGCCTGGACCACCTGCGCATGCCCCTCACACCTTCATGTCCGGCTCTCCATTCTCAGCCTGGAGAGCTAAGTGGGTTTCTAATTCACATGTTTTCTCTCCTTTAACAGAGGCCATGTTGTGGCTCTGAGCCCCCTGAGATGTTTTACTAAAACGTGCATGTGAGATTTAAAAGACAGCTTTTCCCCAAACAAGCCTCAGAGATGCCCGGAAGCTCTTCTCCCTGCAGAGCTGGCCCTTCTACCTGTGCTTGGAAACAGGGAGGCCGGGTAAGAGCAGACTGAAAACCCAGGGCCTCTGTCTTGTGGGCTGCGTCTTGGGTCTGGGCTTCCATAGAAATGAAATGGAATTCTTACATGAATATCTGCTTTTACCTAACTTGTTTGGATAAATAAGGGAAATTTTTGAGGTAAGCTTTCTACCCATTCCTTGGTGTCCTAGTTGGTCTGTTCTTGTGGTTTAATGTACATCACATTCTAGAGCACTTTTAGGTTCACAGCAAAATTTAGTGGAAGGTACAGTGATTTGCCCTAATTTTTCTTACTTTTGATTTAATTTGATTTTCTTTTCCTAATTTCATAAGGCAGAGACTGAGATTATTGATTTTAGATTTAGATTTTAGATTTTTCTTCTTTTCAAACACATACATTCAATGCTATAAATTTCCCTCAACCCACTGCTTTTGCTGCATCCTACAAATCTTGATATTGTCTTTTTTTGTTTCATTTGGTTCCAAGTATTTGTATCTTCTCTTGAGATTTCCTTCTTGATTCATGTGTAATTTAGAATTCTGTTGCTTCACATCCACATATTTTGGGCTTTTCTAGCTATCTTCCTGTCACTGACTTCTAGTTTGATTTCATTGTGGTCTGAGAGCAGATGGGATATGATTTGTACTCTATTAAATTTACTAAGGTGTGCTTTATGGCCCTGAATGTGGTCTGTCTTGTTGAATGTTCTTTGTAGTTTGGGATATGTGTTTACCCTACTGCTGTTGGATGCAGGAGTCTAGGGATGTCCGTTGTCACCAGCTGATGGGTAGTGTTGCTGCCTGCCTCCTTCCCAACTTTTTGCAGGCTAGGTCCATCCATTTCACAGAGGTGACCAAGTGTAAAAGCACACAGTGGTGGCTACATGCTTTCCTCCTTGCAATTTCATCAGTTTTCCTTGAGTAGTTTGATGCTCTGTTGTCAGGTGCATTTAAGCACTGTTATGCCTTCTTAAAGAACTGACATTACATTACATATCCTCCTTTTTTAAAAATTTAATTTTATTTTTTCAGTGTTCCAAGATTCATTATTTATGCACTGCACCTAGTGCTCTATGCAAGACATGCCCTCCTTAATACCCACCACCAGGAATGCCCTTCCTTATCCCTGATAACTCTCCCTACTTTGAAGTCAGCTTGGTCTGAAATTCATACAGCTAGTACTGCTTTCCTTTGGCTAGTGCTAGCATGGCATAGCTTTCTCTATTCAATTACTTTTGATATATATGTGTCTTTATATTTAAAGTAGACTTCTTGCAGACAACAGACAGCTATATCTTGTCTCTCATCCACTCTGACAATCCAGACCATTGACATTCAAGACAATTAATTAATATCTATCGTGTTTATTACTGTTTTCTATTTGTTTTCCTTGTTCTTTGTTCCTATTTTTGTCTTCTCTTTTTTACTATCTTTCATGGTTTTAACTTAGGATTTTATATGATTCTATTTCTTTCTTTTTTAACATATATTTCTAACTTTTTTTTTTAATTGGTTGCTCTAGAATTTGTAGTATATATTCATATCTAATCCAAAGTCACTTTTAAATAGCTTGAACCACTTCTTGGGTAATGTCCTGTAATGACAAAATAATCTTGGTCCTTCTCTCCTGCGCTATGTCGTTGCTGCCATTCATTTCACATACACATAAGCATGCATGAGCACATACATATACTTATCACACACAAAAGATATGAAAGCATTTGTAATCAAATACATTGTAGCTTTTATTGTTTTGAACAACTCATTACTTGCTAGATTAAGTAAGAATAAAAAATTAAAGTTTTATTCACTTTACATTCACTTATTTCTTTTTTGATGCCCTTCCATTATGTATATCTGAATTTCAGACCTAAATTCTTTTCCTTCTCTCTAGAGAACTTCTCTTAACATTTTTTTGCAAGGCAGAGCTACTGGCAACAAATTCCCTTGGGTTTGTCTGAGAAAGCTTTTATTTCTCTTTCACTTTTGAAGGATAATTTTGTATGGAAAAGAACCCTAGGTTGGTGATTTTTTTTCTCTCAATACTTGAAATAGTTTAGTCCTCTGTCTTCTCGCTTGTGTGGTTTCTGAGGAGTAGTTGAATATAATTCTTATCTTTGTTCCTCTACAGGTAAAGTTGTTTTTTTTTCCCCTTCCAGCTTCTTTCAGGATTTTACTTTTTTTCTGTACTTTGAAAATGATGTACTTAGGTGTAGTTTAAAACAAAACTAGAATGTTTTGTTTCCATTTAACCCGCTTGACATTCTCTTTGCTTTTTGGATCTGTGGTTTGTGTCTGACATTAATTTGGAGGAAGCTCTAAGTCACCTCTGTTCCAATTATTTCTTCTGTTGCTTTCTCTCTCCATTTCCACTACACACATGTCTGCCTTGTGTAGTTGTCTCACAAACCTTGGAAACATTTTTTGTTTTAGTTGGCCATTGTGCTCTTTGCTTGTCAATAATGGAAGTTTCTAATGAGATATGCTCAATGCTTTCCTGAGTGCTGTCCAGTCTACTGACTATGCCTTCAAAGGCATTCTTCATTTCTGTTACCGTGTGTTTGGTCTCTAGCATTTCTTTTTTTTCTTTCCTAGAACTTCCATTTCTCTGCTCACATTGCCTATCTGCTTGCTCCCACTGTCCACTTCCTCGATCACAGCTCTGAGTGTATATACATCCATTTGCTCTAAATTCCTGGTCTGGTGATTCCAACATCCTTTCCATGTCTGCTTCTGATGTCCTGTCTCTTCAAGTTGTATTTTTTGTTAGTATACGTGGTGTTTTTTTTTTTTTTTTTTGTAGCCAAATATAATATTCTGGTAAAAATTCTGCTCTAAACAGGCCTTTAATAATGTGGTGACAAAATATGAGGATGGGTTCTACGGTCCTGTGATCAGGTCTCAGTCTCCCAGAGAGACTGTGCCTCTGGACTATGAGATTTACAAGTGCTTCTCAGTGTTTTCTTTCCATGCAGGTGAAAAAAGGTGGCTAGAAGGGGCTGGTATGGGGTATTTCACATCAGGTCAGTTAGACCTTTTTTTTTTTTTTAAGATTTTATTTATTTATTTGACAGAGATCACAAGTAGACAGGCAGGCAGAGAGAAGGGGAGGAAGCAAGCTCCCTGCTGAGCAGAGAGCCCAATGTGGGGTTTGATCCCAGGACCCTGAGATCATGACCTGAGCCAAAGGCAGAGGCTTAACCCATTGAACCACCCAGGCACCCCTTAGGCTTTAATCAGACTCTGTCACTTTAGGTTTTGGTTAGCTGGTTTCCCCTGAGGGCAGGCTTTTTAAAGAAGAGTAGAGTGCTGTGGCGTATTTTAGAATGGTTCTTTCCCCTTCTCCTGCCAGAAGCACAAGAGGTTTTCCTTCAGTACTTCCTGTGAACACCTGGGTGAATCCCTAGGGAAAAATTTTATGAAATTATTTGGCCCACCATGATTGTGTGCTCTTGGAGTTTTTAACTCTCAGAATTGTCCACACTGACATTCTAGCAATTTTGCTATTTCACTTTTCCACCCTGGTACTCTTCCTGTGGTGGTTCCTGCTGGTGGTCAGCTCTGGGAAGCCACAACTCTCCGTATTCATTCCATCTCTCCAGTCTTAAGGGCAGCAATTTGCTGTGTGTCCACCCCTTCTCTTATGGGTCTGAGAGGAGTTGTCGATTTCTGGTCCGTTCAAACATTTTACTTGTTGTTAGGATGGAGTGGTGACTCCTAAGATCCTCACATATAGAAACAGACGTATTGTAAGAAATTAAGCAAAAGATAGATGTAATGATTGTTGGACTAAATCATGATTAGCAGAGCAGAGGCTGTTGTCTGGAGACTGAATGAAATTGCTCTTGTGTTGACGTGGTTATGGAGATGTGGGGTGAATGCACAGCATCACTTCGTAAAATTGGTCTAGCACAGAGGTGGACCTCATGCGGTTCGATGAAAGGCCAATCAAAATTTTTTAGTTTAGGGGCACCTGGGTGGCTCAGTCAGTTAAGCGTCTGCCTTTGGCTCAAGTCATGATCTCAGTGTCCTGGGATCGAGTCCCTCATCGGGCTCCCCGCTTGGTGGAGAGCCTGCTTCTCCCTCTCCCTCTGCTGCTTCCCCTGCTTGCACTTGCTCTCTTTCTCTCTGTCAAAGGAATAAATAAAATCTTAAAAAAAATGTTAGTTTAACTTGTCCCTTTTAACTGCTTGAGAAGAAAAAGTTCTCTACATTAGAGTTTACTTTTTAAGTTTGTGATAATTGAGGCAGAGTATTTTAATTTACTAATATCATACAGCTAGTAAAGACCACATTTTCCAACTTTTAACTGTATTACACTATTTTTTATGTCTCATGGTATCTTTGATTTTAAGGACTGTGATGGCATAGATAATGTTTTTATGTATTTTTTCTTTGTGTCTTCCTTGTCACTTAACACAGTCCAGAATATATTGAGTGTATTTGGTAATATGCTTGCTGGATTAATGAATAAATAAGAATTAAATCTCCTTCAGTTTGGGAACCCCAAAAAACAAGCTTTATAGTAGGGATAACTAAAAGGAATTTAAGTGTGATTAATGAAGATTTCTTTTCTCAGAGGGTAAATTTTATATGTGAAAAAGCTTTCATATGAAGTTTGAAAATATTCCAAAATGTATTAAGGAAATGGTAGGGGTATGAATTCGCCTGAATCACTCCGAATGACCCTATTGTGTGTGTACAATTCTGTTTGCCTTGATACCAAAGAATGATGCCAAAGGTAGCATAATTCTGAAAAAAGTGGTCACTGATTGTGGGACAAAGCCAGAGTTCACGCTATTAATTCCAAAATTGCATATGGCTTCAAATGTACTTTCCTCAGTAGAAAGATTGTGGTCTACTTCATTTCACTGAAAAAAAGGATAAAAACAGATAGATCATAAATTTCTGGAGACAAAATGATTTTGCAGACTAAGGGGAATTGGCATTTACATGACAGAAGATGGAGTATGTGTTGATGGTCTCAGGTGGTTCCTGGCTCACATCGGCTTAACAGGCACAATTCCTTTCTTTCACTTAGTAGAATTTTGTCTCCCTTTGTCTGGCTCATGAATCTGAGACCACGCACTTGTGAATGTGCATGAAAATGCCTTTGCATAGTATTTCATGTACCTGTTTCCTTGTCTTGGGCTCTGTATTCTTGGGGCAAAGCCCAATGTCTCAAGAGTGCTATATACAGGTGCTTGAACATCTGCTCTTGCCACCAACCTCATGCCTTGTCTGATGTTCCCTATCACCCCTTTGTAAAGGGGAGAATCTCACCCTCAGTCCTGCAGAAACTGCAAACAGAAAGAGCAGGGATTGAGAGCTGTAATGGTGGCCAGCTAGCATCTTTCCTGTGGTTGGCTCTTGCTCTTTTCTGGTCATACCCTGGTCTGAGACCATGAGGTCTTCTAAAAATGTGGCCTCAGTTCCGAGAATTACTATATGCTTAGCGGCTATAACAAGAATATCATGGACTGACAGCTTAAATTGCAAATATCAATTTCTCACAGTTTCTGGAGGCTACAAGTCTGAGATGGGGATGCCATTGCAGCTGGGTCCCCTAAAGCCCTTTTCCTGCTTTCTCACGCAGCAGAAATCAGAGCGAGAGAGAGGAAGCAAGCTCTCTCTCATCTCTCATAATAAAAGCCCTAAACCTATCAGGAAGCCCCCCCCCCTCAGGACCTAATCTCCTCCCAAAGACCCCAGTTCCGAGTGCCATCACACTGGATGTTAGGGGCTCAATGTGTGTGTTTGAGGGTGCACAAACATTCAGTCTATAACACTTGCCTTCTTTTCATATTTTATTTAAAAAATATTTTTTTAAGATTTTATTTATTTATTTGACAGAAAGAGATTACAAGTAGGCAGAGAGGCAGGCAGAGAGAGAGGAGGAAGCAGGCCCCTGCTGAGCAGAGAGCCCAATGTGGGACTCTATCCCAGGACTCTGAGATCATGACCTGAGCCGAAGGCAGAGGCTTAACCCACTGAGCCACCCAGGTGCCCCTAGCACTTGCCTTCTTTAATCCCCTTTAAGCCAACCCATCAAAAACAATAACCACAAACACCGACTGAGTGTCTTGTATGTTTCAGGCGCTATGCAGTAAGTGACTTACATACATTATTATTATTTTTTAAGATTATTTATTTATTTATTTGACAGATAGAGAGAGATCACTAGCAGGCAGAGAGGCAGGCGGGGGTGGGGGAAGCAGGCTCCCTGCTGAGCAGAGAGCCCAATGCGGGGCTTGATCCCAGGACCCTGAGATCATGAACTGAGCTGAAGGCAGAGGCTTCACCCACTGAGCCACCCAGGTGCCCCAGCATACATTATTTGGTCATGGAAACGGCTCTATAAATCAGTTTTTGTCATCATATAAGAGAAAAGGAAAGTGAATTTTTACAAAGGAAACGGACTTGGCTTTAAGCTTATTACTGTGGACAAAACACCTAATGAAGTCTGCATTGACTCTATCTGTGGTACCTAATTGCTTTTTGTGGACTAGGGACCAGAGATGTAAGCAAATGTTTGGGAAGATTTATTCTCAGAAACTGAGCTGATTCTCATTCCAGGACTTTGATGTGTAAGTACACGGAGGAGGCTCCAGGACAGAGTTAAACCAAAACCTTCTCAAGGAATAAAGCTGATGTAGGTCTAGCACCACGTCCTCAGTTTGATTAAAAAATGTCCACATATCACCGTAATTTCTCACAAATGTGCCTGTGTATGTTTCTCCCGAGCTGGAATGTGCCTGAGGAAACTGTCTCCCATTGGGTAGGGGATGAGGAGCTGCTCCTTACTGCTAACACCCGTCTTCGTCATTACCGGGCAGCGCAGTGGTAGCCTCACCTTCAGGAAGGCAGCAAAGGAGCCCTGGCTTTTCTGTCTTTAAGAATTGCTTTCATGTTTTCTTGAAGAAAACACAGAGCTGTGATGACTGTTTTTACCCGAAATTAATGACCACAAATGTCAAGTCAGCCTTTAATGTCACTTAGAAAGACTACGAGGTTCTCGAGTCCGTTCAGTTTGTCACTCTTCTGATCCAGAGGCTGTGTCAACCTTTCTGTCTTCTCCTGAAACCTCTTCCACCTCTTCGTCCATCTTCTGTCTCAGCAGATGATTTGCTCCCTCATTTACGGAGAACATGGAAACACCAAGGAGGAAATGTGCATGCTTTCCACCTTTGCTGTTTCTCAGCCACGCCCAGCTGCCCCCCAGCATCCTTCTTCCTTCCAACTGTGGAGCCAGCCCTCCCCTCCTCTGGCCCAGACCCTCCCTTCCTGTGGTGGAGTCTGTCTTTCCTAGCCCACTCAAGAATGGCGCTTCTGCAACAGAGTCTGTCCCCTACTCACTCTCTTTCCTGCATGACTCCCATTATGATCAACATGGCTGTGATTTTCCAGTTTGAACAAAACAGAAGCCATAATAGGCGAGCGGAATCCTCCTCCCAACCCCTCTGGTGACGGCCCCACTTCTCTGCTCTCCTTTCCGGCAATCAATTGGGAGAACCGTCTCCGTAAGTAACTTCTCCATTGCTAAATTCAGTGGTCGATTCCCCTTATTCCAATTGATTGATCAGCAGGATTGGGCACAACTGACACTCTCGTGCCCTTGTGATTTTCACTCTGATTCCCGGACACACCAGACCCCTGGGCTTCCAGTCCTCTCACTAGCAACTTTGGTGACTGACTTTACTGCTGCTGCTCAGCTTCTAGTTCTTGCTTATCCTCAACAGTGACACATGGTTCAACGCTTCATCCTCTTCTCCTTGACACTCATTTTCTTAGGGATTTACTTCTCATTTCCTTAAATGCCCTCTATTTGCTGATTCTTCTTACATTTGATCTCCAGGTTACCCCTCTCCCCTGAGCTAAGATTTATGTCTGGCTCCCACACAGCTATGCTTCCTTAACCACAGGCATCTCCAGACCAGTATGTTCAAAACATTTCATTATTATTATTTTTTTTTACCCCAGTGTCTTGTTTCTCAATAGCATTCCTATGTCAGTAAAAATAACAACAAACAAATAAAACCCCAAATCCATTGCTTCCGACTTTAAACCATGCATCTTTTTGTGGAACTTAACTGTGTTCTTTCTTCACACCAGACCTCAATACATCAGCTCATCTGGTTGGCTCTTCTTTTAATGTATTACATATCCAGACCCGACCATCTCCTTGCTGCCTTCTTGGCCGCCACCCCGATGGAAGTCACTACACCTGTGCCTGATCCCCTGCCCCCCACTACCCTCCACTCTCCACTCTGTAGAGTAGTCAGAAACTTCGATTACAGCTGACATCAGGACAGGTCAACCTTCTGCTCCAAACCTGGTAATAGTTTATATTGAATATTTCAAATAAAGGCCTGCCCCCCACCTTCATCTGTGGCCTCCTCACTCTCTCCTTTAAAAAGTGGTCTGTGCAGTTTACATTACAGGCATAAGGAAGGATTGTACGTACTGATCAGTCAGCTGTTCTGATACCAGATTATGTTTAAACTCAGAACATGGAACCCTTATTCTGTGACTTCATAGCTTATATATACAACTGAAAAATAATTTTAATTGAAAAATTAAAAATACTTTTAATTTTAATTGAAAAACAATTTTAATTTTAGACCAGTCTTTTTTTTTTTTTAAAGATTTTATTTATTTATTTGACAGACAGAGATCACAAGTAGGCAGAGAGGCAGGCGGAGAGAGAGGAGGAAGCAGGCTCCCTGCTGAGCAGATAGCCCAATGCGGGGCTCGATCCCAGGATCCTGAGATCATGACCTGAGCTGAAGGCAGAGGCTTTAACCCACTGAGCCACCCAGGTGCCCTGATTTTTGACCAGTCTTAATCCTCACTCAATAATCTAGATTTTTGCTTCAGGAATGTTGTTTCAGGGAGCATCAATCTTGCTGGCCATCTTCTCCCAAGCCAGTGGGCTTGGAAACTAATACTGCAGTAATGTTTAAGGCTTTAGGCTCAAGATCCTGCAGTGTGAGGGAAACTCGGGTGTCCCAGTTCAGGGAGCAGTAGATTTAATGGCTCATCACAGGAGGTCAGTGCATGTCTTGATGGGTTATGAATTCTCAAGCTATATGCCTTTTTCCTGTTTTCTCCCATGTAGGCAATGTGAGGCCTGCTCTTTACTATTTGGATGGTAAGTTTGTTTTCTTGCAAATTTTGAAAGTTTCCAAAGCTATGACAAAATATTGCTCTTTTTCTTCCAAAGATACTTTCAGAAAAAAAAAAAAACAAAACAAAACTGTACTTTAATTTGGTGTGGGATTGTGGTTTTTGTACTTACACCTGGCAGTCAATCTTGCTCTGACATTTTGCTAATTATTATTGCTTTCCCACTCAATGGCCCATATTCCCCAGTATTGTAAGGTATACTGTGTGCCACCTCCTTTCTGGGACCCATTCATACCATCTTTGTGATAGAATACAAAGGTGTCTAACGCATCAGATACCCACCTTCCAAATAAAGTCGTCCTTAGAACAAAGTTACGTGCACACCAAAACCAGTCCAGCTGTTTATTCCAACAGCAGATGAGTTGTACAAAGGACTCAGCATTCCTAACACATCCTAATACACACGCTGGACATTTCCATTAAGGGTAGTCGTCTACTTCCTTAATTATATTACCATGCGTGTCTCTTCAGACTCCTTTTACTCAACACATGTGACTAAATCTTTGCTTTTAAACTTGGAAGACGACACTAAGTCCAGACACTCTGGGCTCGTACCTGATAATGAAGATTCCTTCCTCACAGTCGAAATCATGACATCAGCTGCAAAACCACACCCATGAGGGAATGAATGTGAAGCAAAAATGACAACTTTTCTGAAAGGTAGTCATTACGTTGTCTTGGTCTTTCTGTTTTCAGCATATGTAGAAACTGTTCAAGGAAAACAACCCCAAACATTCCTCTGGCTGCCCCAAATTAGCTTGTAACAGAGTACTTTTAGAATGTTTCAGATAGTGAACATAACAAGATTCAACAAGATTCAAAACTTTGTAGGGAACCACAGAACTGGGCTCTTTGGTTATGGATTTGTATACATTGATGTGTAGGAAAACCTAGGGATTTATATAGATTGATTTTCTAAGGAAAACCTAGGGGAATCATTTTTATTATAATACATTCATCCAAATAAAATTAAGCACTTGTATGACCGTCTCAAAATCAGACCTTAAACACATTTGTTCACCACTGTATTGCCAGAAGTTCTTGCTTCTGACAACAAGCTTCCGTTGTCCCATTCAGATGTACGTGATTGAAGAATATCAAATCTAATACCTCACCACCTAATGCAGATGAGCTAAAATGATAGCACGAACCTCTAAGTGTGCCCCTAAGCAAATTGTTGGTGGACAATTGCTCAGCAAGTCCCACCATGCTCAGAATACCACTGAAAGCTCAGTATCAGAATTCTTTCTTGATGCTAATGAGGGATGGATACCTCAAACGTGTCTGAACGATCCCCACCCAGGCTCGGATGAAGACATTCTTTTTAAAAATAAATGCCAGGCCTCATTCCATAACAGTTTTGATGTGGCTTAGCAGACAAAGAAGTAGATTCCGAGGGTGCTGTTTGCTTTGCGCTCAAAGGTCACTTGCAAGAGAGAGTCCCTGCCTGGGACTGTAGGATTGAGACAGGTAGACTCACTGCAATTAAGGTCCTAGAGGCTGAATTTCAACTTGACTGTGCAGTGTACATTTCTTAAAGAAATAAGTAGAGTCTCTAAGTAAAGAATGAAGTAGTTTCCCACAGTGGTTCTCTATCTTTAATATCTTCAAATGAACAAACAGAACGACAGTCCTCTTAAAAGGATTGTGGATGTGTAGGTCCAATGTCCAGAAATTAGGATTCTGTGCATTTGAAGTAGGGCCAGTTCCTCAGTGATCTGAGTTTTCAACAAGTGTTCAAAACCACACTCCTAAAATGGCGGGACAAGAGTTTTGCTTGTTTTGGTTTGTTGCTGTTCTTGTTCTCAGGACTTTTATTGTTCTTCTTTGGGCCTAGGGTCATTTTTTGTGCCGTAAAGGACTGTCCTGATGTAGTTTCTACTTACTTGTAGTTTCTACATGTGCAATGGGTTAGACCTCCCTATTAAACAGTGTGAGATAGCCAATCAAATGTTACGCATAATGACGCCTTAAATGTCTTCCCATAGAAGCCTACGTGCACATACTTGATTACTTGCTCAAGAAGCTTCATATGATTCATGGTCATAGCTCTGGCATCCTTCCTTGCATTAAGTATTATCATTAAAACAAAAATTAGCAAAATTGAAAGGAAGAAAATTCTATCCCACTTTCAACATTACCCTTGTTTTCTTCAACAAGGAAATTGAACATTTAAAATATTTTCAACTAATTTTTCTTCTATATCTTGCTTGTTCATATCTTTTGCCCATTTTTCTAATGTTTGTAATTCACAAATATTTTAAAATTTTATATGGTCAATTTTTCTTTTCCTCCATGAATTAGTTCAGGTTTAGGAAATAACTGTCCACCTAGAAGTTAATTAAATACACACATGAATCGCCCTTGAAAATTTTCTGGTTTCATTTATTAAAATAACTTTTATGTGTTATTAGTGTCTAAATACCTAGATTTATTTAGTTTCCTTTTGGTTAATAATGAATGTATACAGCACCATTAAATCACATAAACCCACCACTTTATTTCCTAGAACAGTGATCAGGAAACTATGAATGTCAAAATACTGAGATGTTCCTTAAAAATGCATATTTCTTGTCCTTTCTCAGAACTATGGAATTCAGAATTCCACAGCTAGGGTACTGGAATCTACATGTCACTACATGGTGTAAGTGACTTTTAAGGGCACTAAACATGTCAGCATGTCTGTGTAGGGGTGGCGAGTGAATAGTATGGCTTGATCAGCAAAGTTCGCTGGGTAAGATGGACTTTTGCCACAAAGAACCAGTGACCCACAAGAGGATGCATGACTACATGGCTCTTTAAAACATGGGCTTTACATGGAGGACAAGGGGAGATGGAGAGGAGAAGGGAGTTGGGGGAAATTGGAAGGGGAGGTGAACCATGAGAGACTATGGACTCTGAAAAACAATCTGAGGGTTTTGAAGGGGCGCGGGGTGGGAGGTTGGGGGAACCAGGTAGTGGGTATTGGAGAGGGCACGGATTGCATGGAGCACTGGGTGTGTGCAAAACCAATGAATACTGTTAGGTGAAAAGAAATAAAAAATTTAAAAATTAAAAAAATAATAATATTTTCAAGTATAAAAAAAAGCCGCCCCAAAAACCCCCAAAACAAAAACAACAACAACAAAAAACCATGGGCTTTACTTTTCCAACATTTAGGGATTTGCTTAGACTGATGTTGATTTAAGTTAATTTGAATATCATGTTTTACCCCTTGGTTCTTATAATATTTAGGTGGTTGTTTCTAACATTATGTTGATCTAATCATACTGGCCTCCTGGAGTAATAAAAAGTTTAATATTCCTTAGACCAGAGTAACCATTATTCTGGGCGCTAATCAAGAATGTCATTGTTGAAGTGACAGTAAGTTTAAATAGGCTATAAGGCATTCCATATGCTCCCAGTGCTTTAATTAACTTGGTTTCTGTTGTCTGGGAGATGTGCATTGATTTAATTCTATGAACATATAATTAATTTGACTTTTTCAAGCACATAATGATAAAAAACTGGGAAAAAATTGATGTACTGGCTTTTCACTTCTTTCTAATCATACATTCACAACCTTGGTTCGAGACCCAATTAGCCGATGCCCAGATTACAGCCGCAGGCTCTGACCTGGCTTTTCACAATTTTTCACAAGTCACCAATACTTCCAGAATAATGTCTCCATCTAATTATGCCACTGTCTGAAATCCTTCACTGATAGCTGTAGCATTCAGACTGTAGTCCCAAGTCCCTACTATGGCATAAAAGATTCTCCACAATCTGATTACTTTTGCAGGATCATTTTTTAATGTCTTTTTTTTTAACCATTTTGAGGTTCTATACCATTTGCATGTCTCTCCGTAGTCTATTTTTTTCTTTCATATTCAGAGTTTTGCAAATGCTACTCCCATTTCTTGGAATTCTCTAGTTTGCACACCCACAGGCATAAGCCTAGCCCCCAAATTCATACATCTGCTTATCTGGCTAACTACTAATTAAACTTCAGGATTTATCTCATATGTCACTTCCTCCAGGAAGACATCTTTGGTGGCCAGGTTCATTCCCTGTGGTTCCACAGCAACTTTCTCACCCCTTTGTAATGCTAACATGCTTCCTTCAAAAATTTTAAACTCTTTTAGGCTGAGTCGATTTCCAATTTATTTTAGAAATTTTAAGAATTCAAAACCTGTCCCATAATTGGCACGCCAAAAAAATTATTTTATTTTATTTTATTTTAAGTTTGTTTCAAAAAAGATTTTTAAAATAAATATATTATTTCATACATAAATTCATTAAACATGTAATACTTATTGAGCAAATTCATCAAATCTTTACATAAATGAATTCATTACAGAAGTTCCATAAGCATACATATTTGCTTAAAGATTATGATGTAATTTATTAAAAGTTACCTACTTTTCCCTCAGTGTAAAATCAAATAATGGGAGAAACAGACTTTTCTGCCTATTACACAGTGGCTTTTATTTATCTGATCTTCCTACCTTGGTTAGATAAAATACATAGAGTAGTTATTTTGAAATACTGGAGTACAGAGTAGGAAGACTGGGCACAAGGGATTGAATGTTAGAGAGAAATCCTATAGAAATTGTCCATATTTTTTATTGTCCCCCCCCCCCCCCGTTAGGGTTATAGACAATTTGCCCTATGTGGAATAGAAACAAACAAAGACCATCATCCGGGAGTTGGCAGAAGTCTTGCTCAGCTGGGAGAGAGTTTTATTCTGGATCTGTCTCGGAGTGGAAAGTTGAGGTAGAGGGTCGAGAAAGAGCTAACTGGAGCTCATTATCATCTACAAAGCATCGATGACTTCAAATCTCACTACGTGCACGGTGAAACTCACTTAAAAAATAACAATAAAAAATAACCTCAACATCTTGGGGCATAAAACGATAAACAAAGATATTTATGGTTTCTTGGTGCTAAGAAGTAAAGCTTGAATTTCAAGGGTTGTTATAATAAGGGGTCCCAACAAATGTTCTAGTCGATCGGCCAAAACCCAGGAAGGCCGACATTCCAGGGAGAAAGCAATAGCGTAAGGGTTCGAGTTCCACAGAAAAAGTCCAGTCATAGCAAATCTAAACTTCTACATCTACTAAATCAGTGTATTCTGTGTGTTATTTGCCCATAAAGGGAACAATGTTTTCTTCTCCTACCCTTCCCCCTTCCCTCCTCTTCCTCCTCCTCCTTCTTCTTTTAGAAAAAATGACATCATTCATTGCCTATACAGATTTTCTCATATAGTATCTGAAACTCAGAAAATTAATTACTAGACTTATACAAAGGCAACACCAAATGACTGAAAGCAAAGAGGAAAAAAACCAAAACAAACCAAGAAAATAAACAAAACAAAAACAGATCCAAGGGTTCTTTAGGAAGAGCATTCAAAATAATATTATTGATACACTAAAAAGAAAACAAATGAAAAATGTTACCAGGGAGCTTGAATCTATTGTAAAGAGTCAATGAAAATTCTAGAACTGAGAACTGCATGACAAGATAAAGAAAATAAACTTAAATATTAGCCAGAAAAAAATGTCCAGATTGAAACATACAAGGGGAAAAAAAGATTTAAAATGCAACAGAAAGGGGTAATAGACCCATGGGGTATGGTGAAAGTTGTAATTTATACATAATCAAGTTCACAAAGGAAAGAAGGGAGAGAAATAGGGAAGAAGGAATAGTTTATAAGCTGAAAAAATGCATCATACCACAGGTTCAAAAAGCCATAGGGGGAAAAATGGAATGAATATATTTACATTTGAAAGGTAAAATAATCAAGCTAATAAAAGACAAAAAATATTTTCATGACATTGGAATAGGCACAATTTTTAATCAGAACACAAAAAGCACTAATAAGACAATTACTGAAATAATAGATTTCATTAAAATTAAAACCCTTTTATTTTATCAAAAGGTAACATAAGAAGAAAGAAAAAACAGCAGAGAGAATAGAAGTTATGTGAAATGCAATTCCTCACAAAGCTTAATCCAAATTACAAGAACATTAATATCAATCAGGAAATTATAGCCAAACTTGTAATAATGAGTCAAAAAACTGAAACTGGCAAAAGTATACCTATATAAACAAAATACATATGACAATATCACATTGTTAATCATCAGGGAAAAAAGCAAAATAAAACCGTGAGATAATAATACATCTACCATCCACCAGTTAAATAAAGTAAAAATAAAGAAAAAAACAACAACAAGAGAAGGAAACAAAAAACACAAAGGAACAGGAAGTCTACCCATAGCAGTGAGGGTCTGGAGCAATTAGCACATTCGCACATGGCTCATGGTAGACTGTATTGGTACAACCATTTCAGGAAACATTTTCTGGTCTTTTTTTTTTTTTTAATTTATTTTCCGCTTAACAGTATTCATTGTTTTTGCACCACACCCAGTGCTCCATGCAATCCGTGCCCTCTCTAGTACCCACCACCTGGTTCCCCCAACCTCCCACCCCGCGCTCCTTCAAAACCCTCAGATTGTTTTTCAGAGTCCATAGTCTCTCATGATTCACCTCCTCTTCCAGTTTCCCTCAGCTCCCTTCTCCTCTCCATCTCCCCTTGTCCTCTTTTCTGGTCTTTCTTAAGCTGAACGTATGCTTCCTTCATAGTCCGGCCATTCAGTTGAGCATATCTCTAAGTACAATGCCTAAAAATGTGCAAATGAGCAATTTTTGGGAATGTTTGCAGCAGTTTTATAACTGAAAAGAACCAAGGTACCTATCACCATCCAAATGTGTATGTAAATTACGGTACTTTTGTGAGATGGAAATAACAAACTTCTCCTGTAGGCAACAACATACATGAATTTCACAGTAATAAATTTGAAAGAGCAAACCTAGCCATGAAGGAACATATGGGATATGATTTCATTCATATAAAACTAAAGAACAAGTATAATTAATCGGCGGTGATAAAATTTGACTAATAGTTACCTTGGGGAAGGGATTTGGGCTGAAAAGAACTTCTGGATTGCTTAATAGAATCTCTAAGTTTCAATGGTTGATCGACAGGTATATGCAATCATAAAGGATCATCAAATTGTATTCGTAAGGTGTTTATACTTCACTGCATGTGTGTTGTAGTTAAGAAAGAAATGGAAATATATGTGTATATACATATAATGCCTTAAAGGCCTTGGAAACGATCATCTGGGGATGGAAACTAACCAGCCTGCACGAGGTCCTTCTTCCTTTATGCCCTGATGACACAACCGGAGAGCCTCCCAGTCCCAGGGAACCACTGTTGAGTTTCATGGTCCTTGATAGCCCAGTGCTCAGAGGTGCTCAGCCTTCAACATGTGAGACAATCCCTTTCTGCGTCCTGGATAAAGTTCACAGTGACCAAGGTTGTTGCCTGGGAGAAATAGGGGCTGAAGTCTTTAGTGTGGTCCCATTGAGAGTGAGTAGGAAAGACAGTAGGAAAACTGAACTCTCGAGTAGACTTTTCTCTCATTTGTTTTCGAAAGTGGACGAATACAAAGGAAAATGTGATTGTTTCCCTCTCTGTTTCTGCCTACGGGACATTCTTGTGCAACAACAGGGCATCTCTTCAATGAGACAGACTCTACTCGGACTCATTTCTCTTCCTTTCACCTCGGGACACATTAGGATTGATATTTTTCCTTTTAGTCTTTTTATTTGGTGGCATTTCCCTCTTATTAACTAATGTTTTATCACTGCATTATTAACTGTCTTTTAAATATGTCTTGAAATACTTGCTGCTTTCTTTACAACCCAATTATTTGGGTATATACACAGCTCTGATGTCATGAAAGATACTGATATAATAGAATGAGGTATATAGTCATTCATTTTACAAGCACATATTCAGAAATGTGTTAAATTGGTTTACTAAAAAATACTTCTGCTATAAAAAAAAGGAAAACTAAATTGATACAATTAAGTAATAAAGGAAAAGCTCATCCATGGCAGTTAACCCTAAAGCTTATTAGCTGCTAAGAAATGCCCTGCCCTTGGGCCTTAATTACTAGGTGAAAAATGTAAAGTAATTATTATGGTGTAGAGTAAAAAACTAAAACTGTTCCACTTCCATTTTCTAGGGATGTGCTGTTATTAACCTATTGATTTCTTACCACTTAAAAGTGATAGTATTATGTTATTATATCTTTCCTTGGAAATCACTGAAACTATCTTGAAAAGCATTTGTACTTACATGACAAGATTTTATTTATTTATTTTGGAGAGAGAGAGGAATTGAGTGCTGGGAGGAGGAGGGATGGACAAAGGGAGAGGGAGGGAGAGAATCTCAAGCAGACTCCACACTGAGCACAGAGCCTGATGTGGGGCTCGATCTTACCACCCTGAGATCATGACCTGAACTGAAATCAGAAGTGGGTGCTTAACCAACTGAGCCACCCAGACACCCCTGGAATACGTCTTAAAGTCACTTTTGGATTAAAAAGTGGTTAATACAAATAGAATCATATTTTTTGTCTTATTTCTCTTAATTATAATATTTATAATTTTTTGTCTTATAATTTCTTCTTGCTATTCATGGAAAATATAGAAAATCACAAAGAAGGAAACAAAAAACACTTGAAACACACACTATTAATACTTTATTGAGTTTTCTTCTGACTGTGCATTTGTTTAACACACAAAGAGTCAAAACTTAGAAATCTCTTAATCCATTTTTTCACTTACCTTTATACAGTGGATATTTTCTTATACCATTAAAATAATTTCCAAATTCCCTTTGAATGACTTGTAGTCTATAAGACAGAAGAAAGACAAGTCAGTTTCTTAACAGAGAGCAGTTAGAACTTTCAATTTTCCAGGCTGAAGATACTTAAAAGCTATATGTTTGAGGGATTGTGTTAATAGTCATTTACTTTGTTTGGAAACATGTTTTGAGGTTTTTGCATTTCCACTCTGTCTTGTCTATCTGTTATAGAGACCACACAGGGATGCAGTCCTCAGGTCCACATTTTAAATGTTTTAAATTAAGTGTTTGAATCATTTATTCTTTTGTGTAAAACCTTATTTTGTTTCCAATGATATTGGTATCTCTGCTTTTTAGACAATTTACCTTCATACATGTTCCATTCGCATTTTCCCATTTTTTGACATAGTTGGACTTTTTTACCCAATTAGATTTTCCTATAGAGTGTTTCATTTGAAGTAATTCCAGTATTTTAACATCGAACTTTAATCCTATGCTTGAAATTGGTAAATCACAGGTTATGTATGAAATAAGACTTTAAAAACTGGCAAAGTGTTTCCATATTATTTGTAGGAAGATGAAACATCATGCCAGGTGCATGGGAAGGGCTTCTCCCAGCTGTCTACAGGATTTGGAGGGGCCACCAAAAATTTGTTTGTAAGATGAGGGTACGTGGTGTGTCTCTGAAGTGTGTGCATGTGTGCGTGCTGGAAAGTGAGGAGTCTAGATACACACATTTCCAGGTGGGATTAAGCACTCAGAGAGTTATTTTAAGGAAAATGAGACCATGTGCTTGTTACATTTGCTAGCCACAAAACTGAATTAATTTCTGCCTTGCTCTATACTGTATATCAGTCAATCAGAAAATCGTATATGATGACTCGGCCCTGGGTGTGGTGCATATTAGAGATGCCTGTGAGTGACTCGTGACCCCAGTGCTCATAAGAATGGATCTGAACTCATTCGAGTCACGATTGCGTCTTTTTCATTGCGTCCTTGTCCTCTGCCCCCTCTCAGGCCCAAAGCACCAGTCATGAGGCAAGGTTAGTTGACATACCAAGTTGATAATGTTGGACTTCCTTTAATTTCCCATAAATGTAGCTCTGTGTTAATATCTGCACATGTAGGAAGCTTTGGCGGGCCTTCCCTCAGTTATGATTCTACCATCAATATGCCACCCCCACACGGTATTACATGTCAAGGAGGTCATGCCCCTTCACCCTGAACCACATAGTGAGCAGGGACTCTGGATGATGTAAGTATCGATGAACGAGGCCCACCTCTGTGTGGGTACTAGCTTAGCACGACTTCACACAACGAAGCATTCCTTTCACAGAACAAAGCTGAAGACGGATTCCAATTACACACTGTTAGTCATTCAGAGCTTATCCTAGGTGTGTGTTTCCTTCGAGCTGAACCTGCCTCCCAGGGCAGAAGTGAAAGAGATCTTCCCCCTCTTTTTCTGAGCATCCAGAGAAGCCGGGAGCTGGACCCGTGGTGGGCACCAGAGCCGCACCTGGGGTTCCGCTCAAATACCACTCCCTCTTCTCACCAGCTACGCAGGGGCTTCCGATGAAGGAGAAGAGCACGACTTTGATGACTCTGTGCATGCACCAGGAGCTTCCACTTCTCCGACATATGACTCAAACTCGGGGATGAAGGGCACCCATCAGATGGGAAGCATGTTCCATGTTATACAACCCTCTCAGCATCTTGGGAGAGGCAACCAGTGAACTGGGAACTCTAACTTGTTGGGAGTCGCACCAATATCCACAGTTTCATGTGTTTCACATTAATATTTTACTCCCACTTTATAGAACAGAGACAGAGAAATAAAGTCATGCTAAGTAAGGTTGGAACCCTGTCTGTCTTCAAAGCCTGTGAATTTTGTTGCCCACCGTCTACCTATGAACTCTCATAGAGCATCTGTAATGTGCCAAGTGATTGTTTCCTATTGTTACATTTATTCCTCACCCTAATCCTAAAAAGTAGACATTCTTCTTTCGGTTGTAAACACAAGGAAAGCAGCTCAGAGCATTAGGTAACTATGATATTTTGAAAATAGAAATTCCTGTCTTGGAAGTTCTGCTTCTCAATTTCATTATTGTGCCTGGTTCTGGTTTTTGAAGATCAGATACTCACTGTTGGCATTCTTTTCCTTTTTTCATAGCACTTTTAACATTTACATGATAATTTAATTGACATCAACCCACCATCAATCACTCTTGTATGACGGCCCTGTAGGGTGTCTGATACGCAGTCAGCGGAGAGTAAATGTTTATTCAACGAATGGTGAGTGTGTGAGCAAATGCACATTTAACAGTCAGAGCTCATGTCATGGCCACAACTTGGCCCTCTGATGGAACCCTAAATAGTGCTCATGCTCGAAATGTACTTTAGAATACTCGTGGATCTTTTTGTGAGCCTTTAATTATAAACAGCTGTCACCAAGGGAAGGAAAGTTTACAGGGAAGTTTGTTTCATGAGAAAGAATAGAGACCTTTTCCATGAGAGCCATATTTTACAGTGTGAGAGGCGGTTTCCTCCCTGCCCTTTGGACTTTCTGGCTGTGAAGTACTAACTAAACTCTGGTGATCCATTCTAGAAAAACCAAATGAATGTCAAACATTCCTCTTTAAAGTATTATTTCTGTATTCCATTAGAAAGGAAAGTATATTGTTTATTTTTAAGCTTTAGATAAAAATATGTACACATGTGGACAAACTTTATAATTATGTTATTAAATTCCTCTTTGCTTTGTCTATTTGATTTTTCCAGACTGAGAGTGGTGTCATAATATCTGACATTCCTTTTGGGTTTCCACCAGCATTTCCCTGAACTTCCTCCCAAAACAAAATTTGTTTTAAGTATTTCTAAGTAAAATTCAACAGAATATAAAGGTTCATAGGAGTTTTTTTGATGATACTGTTCATTGACTAAAATGATTTTGTTTTAATCATTTATTCTTTTGTGTAAAATCTTATTTTGTTTTCAATGATATTGCTGTCTCTGATTGTTAGACAATTTACATTCATACGATGTGTCCATTTACATTTTCCCAATTTTCTTGACATAGTTGGACTTTTTTTACCCAACTAGATTTTCCTATGGAGTGTTCTGTTTGAAGTAATTTCAACATTTTGACATTAGACTTCCTTTAAGATGTTGTTGTTCTCCTTTTTTCCTTCATTAATTTTTAAATCTTTTATTAACATATAATGTGTTATTAGCCCCAGGGGTACAGGTCTGTGAATTGCCAGGTTTACACACTTCACAGCACTCACCATACCTTGCCCAATGTCCATAGCCCAACCCCCCTCTCCCAATCCTCCTCCCCCCCAGCAGCCTCAGTTTGTTTTATGAGATTGAGTCTTTTATGGTTTGTCTCCCTCCCGATCCCATTTTGTTTCATTTTTTCCTTCCCTACTCCCCAAACCCCCCATTTTCCTCTCAAATTCTTCATATTAGGGAGAACATATGATAATTGTCTTTCTCTGATTGACTTATTTCACTCAGCATAATACCCTCTAGTTCCATCCACGTCATTGCAAACGGCAAGGTGTGTTGGAGAGGATGTAGAGAAAGGGGAAATGTTCTTACACTGTTGGTGGGAATGCTAGTTGGTGCAGCCACTTTAGAAAACAGTGTGGAGATTCCTTAAGAAATTAAAAATAGAACTTCTCTATGACCCTGCATTGCACTACTGGGTATTTATCCCAAAGATACAGATGTAGTGAAAAGAAGGGCCATCTGTACCCCAATGTTCATAGCAGCAATGGCCACAGTCGCCAAACTGTGGAAAGAACCAAGATGCCCTTTAATGACGAATGGATAAGGAAGATGTGGTCCATATACACTATGGAGTATGATGCCTCCATCAGAAAGGACGAATACCCAACTTTTGTAGCAACATGGACGGGACTGGAAGAGATTATGCTGAGTGAAATAAGTCAAGCAGAGAGAGCCAATTATCATATGGTTTCACTTATTTGTGGAGCATAAGAAATAACACAGAGGACATGGGGAAATGGAGAGGAGATGGGAGTTGGGGGAAATTGGAGGGGGAGATGAACCATGAGAGACTATGGACTCTGAAATACAATCTGAGGGTTTTGAAGGGGTGGGGGATGGGAGGTTGGGTCAGCCTGGTGGTGGGTATTATGGAGGGCACATATTGCATGGAGCACTGGGAGTGCTGCATAAACAATGAATTCTGGTACACTGAAAAGAAATTTAAAAAAATAAAAAATATATTAGGAAAAAAAAAAGAAATGGGCAGAGGACATGAACAGATATTTCTGCAAAGAAGACATCCAGATGGCCAACAGACACATGAAAAAGTGCTCCATATCACTCAGCATCAGGGAAATACAAATCAAAACCACAATGAGATACCAACTCACACCAGTCAGAATGGCTAAAATTAACAAATCAGGAAATGACAGATGCTGGCAAGGATGTGGAGAAAGGGGAACCCTCCTACACTGTTGGTGGGAATGCAAGCTGGTGCAACCACTCTGGAAAACAGCTTGGAGGTTCCTCAAAATGTTGAAAATAGAGCTACCCTACAACCCAGTAATCACACTACTGGGTATTTATCCCAAAGACACAAATGCAGTGATTGGAAGGGACATGTGCACCTGAATGTTTATAGCAGCAATGTCCACAATAGCCAGACTATGGAAAGAACCTAGGTGTCCATCAACAGATGACTGGATAAAGAAGATGTGGTATATATATATATACAATGGAATTCTATACAGCCATCGAAAGAAATGAAATCTTGCCATTTGCGACGATGTGGATGGAACTAGAGGGTATTATGTTGTTCTCTTTTAGCCAAATATATGGCTAATTATGCTTTCAAAAATTTCCTTTGTAAGTATATACTAGATTGTATACATTTTTTACTCTGATAATTTAAAGTCTATAAATCTTCTTTTCAAAAATCTGTAGTACTTTGCCTCAGTTACCATTCTTTGGTTATGAGTGACAGAAACATTACACGAATGAGCTTAGGTATATGGGGACTTCATTGGCCCAGATGTTCACACAGAAACAACCGTCTTGCTAGAAGTTCTCCCAGACACCGCGGGTGATACCAGGATTCTTTCCCAATATGTTTCATCTCTGTCTCTCTCAGCATGTGGACTCCATCCTCCCAAGATGGTTTCTTCCATGCATCAGGAATGTGGCCATCCATGCACACACCTGCTTCACCACAGGAGGAAGGCTGTTAACCTGTTGCTTCTCTTCTCTTCTCTGTTCCAATTAAAAAAAAAAAAAAAGCCCAGGGGATGATTTTTATTTGGCTCAATTAGGTCATATATCCATTCCTTGAAAAAAATAACTGAAGTAGGTGATGGGTATGGAGAGTTTGCTCAGGAATTTTTTCCTGGTCTTTTGTAACTAATTTATTGTTTTCCTATTTTATTTAACTTATTAAGTGTACTACCATTTGCATTATCTTTTATTTAGTTCTTTATAAAAGGCTTTTGTGAATCCTTATAACACAGTTTTCAGTGATATTTTCCTCTGTGACTTCACTTCTAGTATTTAGTAGTTGACTGGAGTACATAGTCAATACGCTTATTGGGAAAATGATCTGTTTCTTAGTCCTTTCTGGGATGATGGTGGTCCATGTGGGTTTTTTCTTTCAAAACTCAGTAGCTACGGTTAACTTATTTCTGTGTTCTTGTTTTTTTCCTTAATAGGTAAACTTTCAGATTCATGTTGCTCTTCAGAAGTATACTCCAAAAGAATGCTGTGGAAGCATCTAGAAATACCCATGCAACCTGTCATTGTTGAGAAAGGCAGTGAGGCTCCATGTATGGCAGCCAACTCTCCCTCAACCCTCCTTGTCTAGATCACGCATCCACATTAAATAACATCAGTGACTGTTGCTAGAATGCAGCACACACACACACACCGACCCCCCCCCCCACACACACACTCTGTAACACTGAGGAGACGTCCCCATGAATAGAGCAGAGCATCAACTCTTTAGGTCTTTCAGTTTGATCTATACCAGAGGATCTCAGAAAGAAAACCTTTCAAATTTTTGTCAGACAGTGGCAGATCTCAGTGTTCTTCCTTCACTGGCTTGGCTCCTTAGATGTGGGCCTTTAGAAGCTTGCTCTCACTCCAGAGTTTTCAGGCCATCTTGAGGCTATGGTACAAGGCGTGTGTCAGCCTGGGAAGAAGAGGTAACACATCAAGAACAGCAATGGGCGTGTCATGTCAAGCTCTCTTCCCATCTTTGTTTTTTCTCTTGTTACCTTCTTTTCTTCCCTGTTCTGGAGAAGACTTCCTGTTTTCTTGTAATGCTTCAGAGTTGAAAGAGGTAGTGGCCACAATTCATGGGCTGCCCCAAAATGAAGCATACATTTGGGGCCAAAGGCTGTATTATAGGCAATGGAGGGGCTTTGGCATTTGTGTGGTGTGAGGTGGTAAAGCACTGGAGAGTTTCAGAAATAGGAGGGAAGTGATCTGACTTGTGCTTTGTGAGGATTCCTCTAGCCGCTTTCCCAAGTGGTGACAGAAGGGAAGCGAGGGCAGGAGGAAGTGGTACAATTAGATATTTCAGTGTTCCAAGGAGAGATGATGGTGTTTTGCACCAGAATATGGGGAGGGTCCAATAACCAAGGAAGAACAGTTGGATTATGGATGGATTTGAAAGGTAGAGCCAAAAATATTTGCTCATGTGTTGGCTACAAAGTGAGTTCTCAATGTGAGCAATTGTTAGAATCAACATGCTGAGATGAGAAATTCAAACAGGGGAAAGAGTTTAAAGGGAAGGATAAAAAGGGTTGGTTATTTATTTAAAGTTTTTTTTTTAACTTTCTAGAGGAGGGGAAGAGGAGCTGAAAAAATATGTAACTATCATCCGCTGAATACCTATAGGTAGACTGGGTGCGTGTTTTTCCATTTGAGTCATTACGTTCTCATAATAAACATGAGCAAGACGCTGTAACTCCAAATTCACAATACACTCAGATACAGTGGCGGTTTCCAAGGAGAGATGGTGATTTAATTCCTTCGTATGTAATCACATGTTGTCTGCTGCACTCCTCCTGCTACACATGTGAGTTTAAAACATCAGAGCAGCAACAATTCTCTACAATTCCTTTAATCAATGAATCTTTCCATGAGATTTCTTCAAACTAATCACGTTTGCATTATTGATTTAAATTGAGTGCATTTTTTTTTTAAACAAAAAGAAATGGAGCTGGCATTAGTGTGAATCTGGCTGATAAGCCCGAGAAGCAATCAATGGCAAAGGTCAAGGGTCTCCGTGTTTGCCAGCAAGGTCAACGATGCAGTAAGACCACTGGAGCAGTGCCCAGAGTGGGGAAGTCAAATATTTATTAACATTGAAGTCAAGATGGAGCTGATTACACATTGGTCAATGGGGCTCTGGAAACCTCATTGCAATAAAACACAATCGATGCCATCCATCAGCAGAGTCTTCTATTTATTAAATTTTTCTCATGAGGTGCTCTATTTGTCTTATTGCTTTTCCGTAGCAAGTGCCAAAGACAGGCTATTAGGGGCTCATCTCTAGCTATTTATAGGAGGCAACCAGAAGCTGTCCTTTTCTTCTTTCAAAGTAATTTTAAAGCACAAAATTAATAAATAATCAGTGTTGTATATCTTGAAAATTCAAAATATATGGAGAACTTTAGTTTTATTCACTCATGTTCCCAATCATGATAAGATAATTTCTGTTATTTTGTGATAGCCCTTTCCAGTCTTTGCTTTCTATAGACTTTTAAAATTTTATAACTGAATTCCAACTGTTTACAACATGAGATTTTTACTTAATTTTGTAACATTACAACTTCCTTTAAATATTACAGATGCTTATGAATATTATCTTAAATGGTTACATTTGATTCCAATGCATAGACATGCCATTATTTTTAGTTGTTCTATTTTTAGATGATATTAATTCTTTCCCTCTTTCAACCATTGTAAACTAAGCTGCAATACTTTTTCCTGATTGGTATTTACATGTCACTTATGAAGTTATTTTGCTTTGGAAAACACAGAGAGTTCTATATATTATCTATAAGCTGTAAACTTCAAAATTTTTAACCTAAACCTCTTCCCTGAGTTCTAGATTCTCATGTGTAATTGCTTACCATCTCCACTTGGAATCTACTAGGGATGTCTAATGGGATCCCTATGGGAATCCCTAATGGGATGCCTCAAATAATATGTTCAAGTCAGAGCATCCTATGCTCCCACCTCATACCTTCATCTCTAAGTCTTTCCTGTCAGTAAATTGTCCCATCAATCATCCTTCTAGTTTTTCATCCAAAATTCTGGGTGTCATGTATTTTAATCAACTCAATTTATTCAGCAAACATTCAGTCCCAGAATATTTTTAAGTAGAAGGATTATTAGAAAATGTTCTAATTATGTGTTACAATTATGTAACCTAGTTATATTAAATCAGAGCTAATGCCACCCATCCCTGTACCAGCGAGAGAGATGAGGTGATTTGATAAAGAAATATGGCAGCATAGTCCCGGGCTCAGAACCTTCCGAGAACAAAGCCTGGAAGCAAAGAATGTGGTCGTTGTTCACATCTTGCATGGCGTCTGATTCCAAATATATGCCCTATCCTTCATTTCTTTTGTGACAGAGAAGCTACTTCCTTGGACTTCCACGATGAGTTCACCTTTCCATTGAAGCTTTTCCAGAGGCTTCCTGGGCACTAAGCAAAAAATAAAAATAAAATAAAACCCAAAGTCCTTCTCATGGCCTATAAGATCCTCCAGAACCTCAGTCTTTCCCTGATATTGTCTTATTCCCCCTCCCCCTCACTCACCATGTTCCACCATAGTGGACCTACTCTTGCTTTTGGAAAAGATCCAGAGTGAAGGCCTTCAGTCTTGAGGTTGTTTATTTCATCTCTACCTTGCCTTCTTGCTGGTGGTTTAGCCCGGATCCTTCCAACCTTCAGTCTCGGCAATTGAATGGACCAAGAACTCCTGCTGGGGTTCTCTGCCAGGTGGGGCAGATGGGCATGCACTTATTTTGTTCTGAACTGAAATTCTGTGCAGGCTAGTCCAGGGGAGCAAGTGATAATTTTCAAGGCAAGGAAAGAACACAACCCAGTCTGAAACAAATGCTTACCTTCCTGGTCAGCAACTTACATGAGCTTGTCCACAGGATGGAAACTACTTTCAGGAGCGACATGGAGCCTCCATGACTTTAACCCCATGAGTAAGGACCTTGAGCCAACATGGAGAGTGTTCTCAATCTAAACCTGGAAATGAAAGTAGCACAGGCCTCCCAGATGAGGTGTGTTCTTGGAAAATTAATTCAAGTTATTTTAGATTGAAATCCCGTTTTGGAAATAATAGTGCCAATTCCTGAGTCCCTAGAAATTACCAAAGTATTTCTGTTAACTTATAAAGACAAAAACAGCTTTTTGAAAGTGAGGGAACCATGCAGAAATCAAATCAGAAAGGTGTTATGCTAACCATCCTTAGTTCACTGATTGCTGCTTTTTTCCTGGTAAGTGCTGAGGTGGGATTTCAGTCCTTTGTCCTTGTTGGTGGGAGTCCTCCTCTGAACTCAGAGGCTTCAGTGTGAGATCATAGAAACCTTGATTTCTAATCTGGCTCTGGAATGAGGATGCCTCATGGACTAAGGCAAAACCATCCCCATTTGAAGTAATTTTCTCTTTCTGAGTCTCCTCCAGGAAGCAACAAGAAATGTCCCTCTGCTCTGGGGGGATCTTGCACCGTGACAATGGCAGGTTGCCCATAACCTGAGCTGACCTGCCACAGTCCAGGGCAGCCCACTCGAGGACCACCAGGGACAACCCTCGGCCTGGAGCCATCCCACTTCATCTGGATTCTTGGAGTCCTCTATGACCAGACTTTGAGTGAGGATCTCCTTGGCTACCCATGCCACTTCTTTCTTTGCCATTCTGAGTGTGAATTATTCATCCACATGCTAATTTGGTGGGATGAGTTTTTTCAGAGTATTTTTACCTCATTTATACAAAGAGAAACATTAAATTCCAAACTCAGATTTATCAAGAGAGAATTAAACAAGATTATCTACATAAAGTACTTAGAGTCCCTGACACGATCGTAAACATTTAATAAATACTAGTGATCACCCACTGGCATAGTAAATAATTGATGACTAAATACCACTATACATCTGCTATCCTGTAAATTTTAATGTAAAGTGTTGTAGATGTACTGAAGTACAGAGGGATATAATGGACGCAAGTTTAACACAGGCCATGTTGCTTCAGATCACGCTTCAGAGAAATAAAATGACACAGATACAAATAAAAGACTCCTTTGTGCTATTTCTGGCCTTCCTGAAACAGTAAATGGAAATTTAGTGGAGGTTTTAACACACATTTGTGTATTTCAGCATCAAATGTCTGTCTTTGCAAATGATATATAAGCTTGCTCTGTGTTTAACTTTTTATATAAATGGTACCACACTAGCTTTTTTGGTGCTGCACTCTTTTTTGCTCAACAAATTTTTAGATTTTTCAAGTTTATACACGTAGCTATGGAGTATTTAACTGTAGCAGAGTGATGATTATGTGGACATAGTATAATTAATAATGGGTACATTTGTTGAGAACATATAATCCTTTTTTAAATGATTTTTGTGTATATCTTTGTTCATGTGAGGAGATTTTTCTCTAGGGACTGTGGTTGAAATGGATAATCTTAGTCAAAGGCTATCCACATTTTCAAATTTACTAGATACTGATAACTTTGCTCAGCAAGTGATCGTCACTTCCTTCCCTCTTCATTGTGTCGATGTGGTCTACGTTGCTGTGGGTAGCAATGGTTCATTCATTTTTGTGTTGTATAGAATTCCATCTAACTACACTACAAAGGATATATCCATGCTACCATTAATAAAATATTTGATTTATTTTCAGTTTTGTTGCTATTATAGGTAATTCTTTTATCAATGTTGTTGGATGACTTATGATTCATATGCACATATTTCTATTTTACCTTGGATGTATACACCTAGGAGTGGAATTATTGTATCAGAGAGTGTGTGTATTTTTATCGCTCATCAATATTTCCAACTTTCCAAATAATTTCAATCCAATTAAATTCAACTATTTTATTTTTAATGCTATAATTTCTACTTCTTATAATTTATTTTATTGAGCACTTTAATCAGTTATTTTAAAAGCCATATCTGCAAATTCCAGAATCTGGTTCTTCTGCATGCCTGTCTTTTATTGACCTTTTTGTCTTAAATCTTGGCATGCTGGCAATTAGGGATTGAATACTAGACTCTGCTATGATATTATCTATTTTCCAAGTAGGTTCACTTTGTCTCTGTCAGGGAATCAGTGGAGAAGCAGATTCTATACCTGATCAGGAACCAAAATTACCATAGACCAGATTTCAGATTTTATTAGATCTGGTCTCAACTGGAAGATGATAATGTGTATCATGGTCCGTGAACTTTGGTAGACAATTCCAATGTTTGACTCTCTAGAACTATAAAATAGCTAAATGTTGGGGTGCCTGGCTGGCTCATTCGGTTAAGTGGCTGCCTTCGGCTCAGGTCATGATCTCGGGGTCCTGGGATTGAGCCCCACATCTGGTTCCCTGCTCATGGAGAACCTGCTTTTTCCTCTCCCTCTGCCTGCTGTTCTGCCTACTTGTGCATTCTCTGTATCTCTCTGTCAAATAAGTAAATAAATAAATCTTTAAAAACTAGCTAAGTGTTTTGCTCTGTATCTTTGCCTATTGGATGTCACACATACATGAGTTGCTTTGGCTCTTAAGGCCTTGAGAAGGATTGAGCCAATGCCTTGACGGGGGGAAAAATCCAAGTATATGATTTCACATTCAAGTCTCCTTATTTAATTTTTTTCCTGGAACATTTTCTCTTCGTACTCTGACAGCCTTGGTAGCTATGATATCCAGTTTTTGTCTCTTTAGCCCTGTGATCTATTCGTCTCTCAGGTTAATTTTCTCTAAACGTCTCAGTTTGTTGTTAGCCCTCAGGAAATGCCAAACAGGGAAAATGACGAGTTTCCCACCATGTGTTTTTGTTCTCTTTGGAGAGAATTTTTTGTCCTTTTATTTTATGTCTGTATCCGGTAATTTAAAAGTTTATTTAAAGTTTATATTATTATTAAATTTAAGTTTTATATTAAATAAAAATATTTTCCAATTTTGTTTTAAAATTTACTTTTAAAATCCTTAAACTTTAATGAGAAATTATAGTGCATTTGTATATATTGAAATTATTGATATATTTGGATATTTTTCTGTGCTCTGATTTTAAACTTTTTATTGTCATTTTCTTTTATCAATATTTTTGTATTTTGAATTGAATATGTATTTTTTATTTTTACTTTTCTTATTACATTTTGGGGTGTTAGTGGTTTCAGTGTCACACTTTTTTCTTTCTTGAAATATGCCATGTGTACTTAACATTTAAAGAAATCTAAAATTTATTAATATGTTAACTTACAGGCTAGCAAACAATAGAATTTTCTCCTGACTTTTGTACTAATGTTAATTTTGTTATTGGTAGATTAATAATCTATTTAAAAAACTCACATATCATATAATATTAAACTAATATTTTATTCAAAGCATTTCTTTGGCCACAATTCTTTTCATATCTTAGACTTTCCCTAATGTACATCCTTTAGAAATTCTTTTAGGGGAGGTCTGTTGAAGAGTAAATACAATCAGTTTTTATTTATCTGGAAATGACTCTATTTCATCTTGATTCTTGGAAGAGAGTTTTGCCATGTGCCTTTCTCGGATAAGCTAGGTTACGTTTTGAGATCAAGCTGCCCTCAAATATGTGTGACTTAGAAACACAAAGGTTTGCTTTCTATTTCTGTGTCATGTCCATGTAGTTTAGCAGGGGGGCTGTAACTTAGCAAGGGCACTCAGGGACCAGCCTAAAGGAACAATCTCCGCCTTTAGAATGTCAACAGCTGTGCTAAATGTAAAGACAAATGTAGGAAAATGTACAACAGCTCTTAATGCTTCTGCTCATAGCTGACTGGCCCAGACAAGTAACATGTCCACACTTAAATTCAGTAGCTCTGGACACCCAGCCTTATCATGTGTCCCAAAGGAGAGACAGCTGGAATTTTTCTCCCCATGAATTAGCTCAATGACAGTCTGGATTTACCATATCGCTTCAGCTTCTCTTGCATTTAGCCATTTTTTATCTTCTGGATTTAGAGTCCATGGTACTTTTTTTTTTTTATTGTGCCAGAATGTCCGAATCTTGGGGTGTTCTATCTCTTTAGCAACAGAGGATTTATTTGGTAGCTGACTTAGAGTTTGTTTACCTATAATCAAAGCTTGTGTCATGAAAATATTGTAGGGTTAGCCTATGGTTCCTTACTGGGAAAGGAGGAGGGTGGGTTTATACTATGATTTTACTCCACAATAATGTACTAATGTTGATTTGAACCTTTACTGCTTGCTTGTGCTTGTTCACAAAGACCATGAAGCCAAAGATTCTTTTTTTAAAAATTTATTTTTTATTTTCAGCATAACAGTATTCATTATTTTTGCACCATACCCAGTGCTCCATGCAATACGTGCCCTCTATAATACCCACCACCTGGTACCCCGACCTCCCACCCCCCACCCCTTCAAAACCCTCAGATTGTTTTTCAGAGTTCATAGTCTCTCATGGTTCACCTCCCCTTCCAATTTCCCCCAACTCCCTTCTCCTCTCTATCTCCCCATGTCCTCCATGCTATTTGTTATGCTCCACAAATAAGTGAAACCATATGATAATTGACTCTCTCTGCTTGACTTCTTTTACTCAGCATAATCTCTTCCAGTCCCGTCCATGTTGCTACAAAACTTGGGTTTTCGTCCTTTCTGATGGAGGCATAATACTCCATAGTGTATATGGACCACATCTTCCTTATCCATTCGTCGTTGAAGGGCATCTTGGTTTTTTCCACAGTTTGGCGACCGTGGCCATTGCTGCTATAAACATTGGGGTACAAATGGCTCTTCTAGACGATCATATCAAAAAATGGGCAGAAGTTATGGACAGACAGTTCTCCAATGAAGACATCCAAATGGCTATCAGACACATGAAAAAACGTTCATCATCACTAGCCATCAGGGAGATTCAAATTAAAACTACATTGAGATACCACCTTACCCCAGTTAGAATGGCCAAAATTAACAAGACAGGAAACAACATGTGTTGGAGGGGATGTGGAGAAAGGGGAACCCTCTTCCACTGTTGGTGGGAATGCAAGTTGGTGCAGCCTCTTTGGAGAACAGTGTGGAGATTCCTCAAGAAATTAAGAATAGAACTTCCCTATGACCCTGCCATTGCACTACTGGGTATTTACCCCAAAGATACAGATGTAGTGGAAAGAAGGGCCATCTGTACCCCAATGTTTATAGAAGCTGAAGATTCTTGCTTCCCAGAGAAGTTTCACTGAATGACTCAGTCACCACCATCTAAACTTGGAGCAATTTTCATTCCTTATGTACTGGTGATGATTTTAATATACCAGTCATCATAGTCTGATTCATCAAAACGGATTCTTTGGTTTCACCAAGCAACATGATTGTTTTAATCTTTATCAGTCTAATTTGATTAAAATAAAGTACCATGTCCCAACCTATTTTTATTTCTTAGTCTGAACTCGTTCTGGTATTATCTGTAGCTTCCTTATAAATTCTCAAACACAAATAACATAAATCCATCATCAGATTTAATGGCAATGTGTATATATAACAATTTTATTTGCACAAAATGCAACCCTTTAATTTGAAAAACACTAGAATCTCATTATATATATATATATATATATATGCATCTCTCTCTCTCTCTATCTATCTATCTATCTATATTCACTCATACCTCCTTCATGAGTTGTTTCTATATTGAATTTTAGTCTTTTACTGTTGTATATGACTTATCATTAAGGTACGTTTCCCCTAAAGCCTTGACATTTGTGCTGGGACACTTTGTAATTTCAATGAAAATACTGAATGAGTAATAATGAATTTTCTATAGTCTAGAGTTACTGCTTTTCTCTTTGCTGCTTATCTAAAAGAAAATTTCAATCTTCTTTCACTGCAATTTAGACAAGACCTCTCTCTGGCAGTTGTGGAGTTACAGAATATGTATTGAGTTAGAACTCAAAAGAGCAGAGTGATTGTAAAGCTCTGTTTGTGGAATCCTCAAAGGTCACTGGGGATGTAGCTCATAAAAGGATCTGGTGAGTGGGGCTTACACTCTCACATTTTCAACTAGAAGTCTTTTATTGATTTCACACACAGTTTAATGATTCAGTCTCAGGAATAATTCTCAATTTTTCTGCATCTATTTGAAATATTTTTTCTTTATTCATCCCTCTAATAGTTGATTCTACAGAACAAAAACCATTATCCATACACTGGACTGACTGAACAGTGTCAGCACTCTGAGATTTGTTAAATAACACCTATCAGGTGGCTGTGGTTTAAAGATAAAGGAGGTATAATTTTAAGTGAGGATCCATGTAAAATGTCAGTGTGGAGCTCCAGTCACTCTCTGAGGGCAAGGTTATTAGAGGACAAACTTAGACACTGAGTACTGCCCTGCATCTCTACCACGAGAAGGCATCATTATAGTTTATGATGTGGTTTAATGAGTTCCAATGTCTGGCTTGGTTTCCATTTGCACACACTACTCTTCCTTCCTATTCTTAGTAAGACTGGAGTGCTGTATCCATCAGAAACCCACTTTAAAAAATGTTTTTTATTAACATATAATGTATTATTAGCCCCAGGGGTACAGGTCTGTGTATCTTCAGTCTTACACACTTCACAGCACTCACCATAGCACATGCCCTCCCCAATGTCCATCACCCAGACACCCTCTCCACACCCTTCCTTCCACCAGCAACCCTCAGTTTGCTTTGTGAGACTAAGAGTCTTTTATGACAGAAATCTACTTTTAAGGAGTCCCTTAGTACCCTAGTAGTCTCTTATGGCAGAAATCTACTTTTAAGGAGTCCCTTAGTATCCTAGTTACCTCATGGGGACATGCTTGCCAGGGACTCCATATATGTGCCTTCAGCTAAAAACTCCTTGCTACTACTGGCTTGGGTTCTTAGGTCCTTTTCTCACTGCTTCTCTTGAAGATTCTAGCCTGATGCTCATACAGTGACTCTTCCATAATACACAAGGCAGACCTTTGTGATTTTATCTTGTCCCCCCCTTTATCATTCATGTTTTTATTGGGTCATACACAGTGATTTATGTTCTGGTTTATTGAAGCAATAGGTCAGACGTCTGCCACAAGAATGTCTGTCTAGTGACTGGCCATAAAAACTCCAACTGAAGACCACTTCCAACAAAGGTGACCAGTTTTGCCATTCTCACCCCCCATATAGTATTTCAGGACAGCCTGCTGAACCTTCTTTCTCAGATGTTTATCTTCTTGGGAGTGATGTAAGATGCTTCCTTTTCTTAGCTTCATCATACAGTCTCAAAACAAGGTGAGGGGTGGACTTCTTTTGAACGCTACAGTCAGACCAAGTACTGCCATCTTCCAGCAAAGATCACTCTTTGTTGATCAGGAGAAACTCCTCCCTTATCCTGGATCTTGGCCTTTATATATATTTTTAATTGTATCAGATGTTTCAACCTCAAGAATAATGGTCTTCCCCTAAGGGTTTTTAGGGAAGTTTGTGTCTTGGCAGTGGCTCCAGTGCAGATGGTGGGTTGGAAAAGTTCCTCCTTGATTTTTAAGATTATAAAGCAAATTCAATTTCAGTGAGTGAATTCCATTAAAAAAGTGGCAAAATAAATAACTTGGTGAGGTTATTTGCAACTCTAATAAATTTGAGGCATGTAGATTCTTTTGATGCGTTAACATGTACCAGGAATTCCAGCCAAATGTCTGGCTTGAGCATGAGTCCAACACTTGATCTGAAGTCCCACATTCTCCTTTTATTTCTCTGTGACAGTCTATAATAGAGGTTCAAGCTGGTGTCGTGGTGTTAGATAAAAACGTGTTTAAAATTCTGATATTGCTGAAGATTGGTCTTGACTCTGGGCAGATGATTTGCCCTTGGCATGCTTAATTTTGCATTTCTACAGCAAGGAATTATAACAGGATTACTGAGAGAGTTAACTATGATAAAGCATGTGTAATGTAGTGGTTGGCAAAATATAAATCTGTGATGATTATTAATTATCAATTTCAAATATATCCCTCAAGGTCTCTCCAAACCCATGTCATTCTCCATTATATTTAGTCCTGCCATAACTAACAAAGCATTATTTAGAAGGTAAACATGGCTCTCCGTATTCATATGAAGCCTCACAACATCATCACTTGATTGTCATGAAGACGTTGAGCAAAACTGTTGCTTAAAGAGAAATTCCCGGGATATCTCCTCCTCACTTTAAATTAAAGACATGTTTGTGATGAATATTGTTCTTGAACACTTTGGTTTAAATTTTCTCTAGTTTGTACCATCCATAATAAAAGCTCTAGGTTGTTGAATATTAACAGGAAAAACTGTGTGAAGTTTTATAAACTTCAAACTTCCAATTTCATTAAGTGTGTTTGGCATATTGAAGAGGTGGATAATTTACTGAAAAATATTAAAATGTTAAATGTAATGACCTGCACAAAAAGTTGGCTGAATCCTTGGAACAGTAGTTAATTAATTCAGGATATATTGTCAACTCCACAGAAGGCTTCAGACAGTTAAAGTAACAGAAGTTAACTTGCTATGATGAAAAAAGGTTCTTCTGCATATCAAAGGAATTAAGACTGATTAGATTAGCATTTGCGAGGGTTATCCAAATTTAATACAATTTATATAAATCAACATGATAAAGCTGGAAAGGAAAAAGTACAAAAAATAGGTATAAAAACATATAAAGCAAAGATTTATCACTTTTCTAGTCTGGGCTATCCTTTGAAAGTAACACCTTGTGTATCTTCATTTTCTTTCCAAATACAGAAAATGCTAATATTTTATAAATGTAAGAGCAAAGTCATATTTTCTCTGTATATTATATATATTTTAAAAGATATTTATTTATTTATTTATTTGACAGAGGGAGAGAGATCACAAGTAGGCAGAGAAGCAGGCAGAGAGAGAAGGTGAAGCAGGCTCCCTGCTGAGCAGAGAGTCGGATGCAGGGCTCGATCCCAGGACCCTGAGATCATGACCTGAGCCCCTGTATATTACATTTTTATACAGGTGCCCCTGTATATTATATTTTTAATCAAAATCCCATACTTATTGTCCTTAGAGATATGCTTAACATTCTTCCCAGCACTTTTTATAGGATGAAGTGCTTGGATTCATACAGAGTTGGGTCTACACTCACTTGCACAGGTGGTGTGGAGTGAGGTCAATAAAATTATTTTAAAAACGGAAGTTAGGAAAATATAAATCTAGGATTAGAATCTTTAATTACAAAGGACTCTTTTTCGCATACCAGTGACCCCCCAGTTTCACCAAGTTTAATAAGGAAGAGATTATCTGGAACTGCTGGACCCATGAGAAGACCGGGAGCACTTCACAGCCTGAGGGCGAACCTGACTCACCACCTGTTTTTGCGCATAAAGATTTACTGGAATGCAGCAATGCCTGTTCATTTAGGCACAGTGCACGGCTGTTTTCATGCTGGATGGCAGAGGCGAGAGCTTGCATCAGACTGTATGACCTGCAAAGCCTAGAATATTTATTAATTGATGCTGAACAGAAAAACCCTCATTCTGGCTCGCCAGACTGCTCTGAGTGATTGGAACAGATCATCAATTCTGAAGCAGCCACCTGAGTTCTACCGGATAATCTCTCCTTCTTTCCCAAGCACGGATGTCTGACAGGTGGTCTGTGTCATTCCTAAGCACAGAGAATCATGGCCTCCTTGGTGCTATAGTCCACTCTCACCTGACTTCCCAGTAGAGTAAGATGTTGTGTTTCTTCTGTTTTCCTTATTCTTTCTTAAAGCATAATTCACATTTTTGTCTCCTAGGAACAAACAAACAGACAAACATTTGTGTATCTTTAGCATAAAACCTAGAAAACAGAAGTTGCTCCATAGATTTCTGGTTTACAAAATGGAGGAAAGAGGGAAGGAAGGAAGAAGGAAACAAAGGAGGGAGAGAGAGAGGAAGGATGGAAGAAATAAGAGGTTTGAGGTAAATGAGTGAAATAACTTGTTGACCCAGACTAGAGAACATTATTCTAATAGAATGAGCCACAGTCCTGTTATAGGGCGTTAATGTTCGAGTTAGGGTGCACACAGTTACATATTGAGGGAAACATCAAGAACTATATGTACATATGAAAAAGACACACCTATAGTACCTGCAGGATAGAATGCATACTGATGTAGAGCAAAACATAGTTCTCGTGTACGGTGGGGTATGGGATATATCCATATCCCATGCGGGATGCACATATATTATCAACCTGTTCAGTTACTGTTACAATTTTATTTTATTATTTTATTGCTTTAGAGAGAGCTCATGGGCCGAGGGAGGAGAGAGAGAGTCTCCAGCAGGCTCTGCACCCCGTGGAGCCCAAGGCAGGGCTCAGTCTCACCACCCTGAGATCAGGACCGGAGCCGAGATCAAGAGTCAGGCGCTCCGCTGACTAAGCCACTCAGGCACCCCGGTTAGTTTTATCTTAAGCTACTATAGTGCTCAGATACGATGAGGTTGGTGTAACACGGCGGGATCCGTCCACGTCGGCAGGATCAGGTTCTTCATTTCTCCTCCTACCTTGCTGCCACCAATTTCCTATATGTGACAAATTCTACTTTTAATTGAACTTGGGTGGTAGAACAAACTTCCAGGCTTCTCCAAAAATCTAGTTCTGTGGTTGTTTTACCAGCAAATTTTAAGCATCGATTCTGTCCTACGCGTGACTAAGTATGACAAACACACGCCGCTGAACTTGACAAACAGTTTTAGGTGATACTACAATGTCTTCCTCTCATTCTCCATTTTAAAAGAGATTTTATTAATTCGTTTGGAGGAGAGAGCACAGACGGGGGGAGGGGGAGCGGGACAAGCAGACTTGAGGTTGAGCACAGAGCCCACAGGGGGCTTGACATGGGGCTCCACATGGGGCTCAGCCCAGGACCCTGGGATCATGACCTGAGCAGAAGCAGATGCTTCACCGACTGAGTCACAGATGGAGACTCCAGGACTGCTTGCTATGGTGGTGTCTGCATGGTTCCGAGCAGACCGAAGGTCATTGTCACGGCTGCTGTCTCTCACATTTTTTACTTCTAATATTTTTTCATGGCCCTGATCGGAACTTTCACTAGAGAAGAATTTGCTCATAAAACTTGGACCTATTAATGTTGTCAGTGGAGCACTTTAATTGATTTGATTGGTAGAGAAATTATGTTTTGATTTCCTCATTTTCTACTTTACTTTCTTCTTTTGTGTGTATGTGTGTAGATGTAATTTTGTTTAGATCAGAGAAGACTAATTACAGATGGGCTTATAATATGATTTTGGAGTAGTTCTTCCTCTTGGAATTTATAGGTGACAAAGCACCAAATGGACAATTGGCTTTTCATTCATCACCACAAGATATGATAAATTTCCAAGTGAAGATTTTTACTGAAGAGTTCAGAACCTGAATTTACTTTAATAACTAAAGAGTAATTATAGCTCTTAAAAATTATTTTGTTTCGGGACGCCTGGGTGGCTCAGTGGGTTGAGCTGCTGCCTTCGGCTTGGGTGAAATGAAATAAACTTAAAATAAATTACATATTAAAAATTTTTATTTCCTATTATGAATGCTAGTACTCAAGCAATCCTATAAAGATATGACTTTATCTCCATTATTACACTTTGTGGTAATTTTTTAAATTCATAAATATTTACTGGTTCAAAGGGGATATAATGATTTTACTAAATTTTCTATACTAATACGTCTTATTATACATATGAACAACCCCTCTATTTTCATATTTTGGTATTTATCTGAAAATTTTCAGTGATTGTTTTCTATCAGAAAACTGGCAGTGTTGACTGCAATGAATAAATATTCTAAAACATCACTCCTCAATAACATCTATATAAAGAAAAATATATATATATATATATATATATTTGAGATATTTTAATGTATAAGGCAAGCCAGGTGTTTTCACTCTAGCTACAGCTAAATTTGTTTTTAAACTTTCACCTGCTTGTTTTTAAATTTACACGCATTATACCTTCCTTTTTGGGGTATGTGGTTCTCGGTTCTGACAGGTGCTTAGAGTCGTGTAACCAGCACCACACCCCCCGGAATGTTCTCGGTGCTCTCCCTTGGCCTTCAGCTTTTCCCACAGCCCAACAGCTGTCAGCTCCTGATGGTCTATACCAGCTACCGCTGGTTTTCCAGAACGTCGTGTCGTTGCAGTCATAGATTGTTCAGCCGTTTGAGTTCTTCTTCCTCCACTCAGTGTGACACCCGTGAGCGCCATCCACGTCTGCGTGTGTTTTGGCTGTTTGCCCCCCAACGGGCCATGGATCAATGTGCGACTGTGGCTTCCCTACCCACAGGATGGAGGGCCATCAGGTTGTTCCCAGTTCTTAGACATTGGGGCTACAGCTGCTGTACACACCCACGTGGAGACCTCCACACAAGGGTTCTCACTCGTCTCTGATTCCTCTTTCCTGCTTCTTAATAGTGTCTTCATAGAGCAAATTTTAAAATTGTGATGATATGCAGGTCATCATGTTTTCATGAACTGTGCTTTTGATGTTGCCTCTTAGAACTCCCTGCCTGATCCAGTGATGCAAATATATTCTTACATTTCTTCTGTAATTTGACTCTTTATATGAATTTCTGTAGTTTGACATTTCGTATTATTAGGTTTGTGATATATTTTGAGCTTATTTTTGCCCTTTGGACCGCCTTCACACTTCTATCTAAAATCAACTAAAAGCAGGCGTGGAGCTATTTCTGGGCTTTTTGTCCACACCAGGCCAGTCTTCCGACCCCTCTGGTCACTGCATCCACAGTGCTGTGTCCTGTGGTAATGGAAACTAAGAAAAGAAACTGACAGGAACAGACCAAAAGTTGTGTGAGAACTTTCCAGAGAAAAATTGTCAAAACCACTGTTATCAAGATTGAGAATTTTCACCAAATCTGTATAGTCCAATGATATGCCAATCAAAACAGGAGTAAATTATTTTTAGAGCTTGAAAATAGCTTTTTAATATTTATGTGGGAGGGTAGAGGGTGAAGACTAGCTACCCTGATTTGAGATCAAAAAGGGATAGTTAACGTTCATTTTGTTCATGCGAGTATAAATTGAGGAAAGATGTCTAGAAAGATGTCTAGAAATTCCAAATCTAAGCATTTAGCCTACCAAAAAACTAAGTTTGCAAATTAGCATCCTACTAACACATATGCATACCAATGCATAAAAGCAATTCCTTACAGATTTTAAGACAATTATATATATTATATTATTATATATAATATATTATTATATATTGTATTATATTACATATTATTACATAGAATATAATCAGTTTATATAATATATAACATGTTATTTTAAGATAATATATTTTAAGTCAAAATATTATTTAAGATAATTATTTAAAACAATGTATATGCAATTGTTTATACAGTTGACCCTTGACCAACACAGACTGGAACTGCCTGAGTCCATTTATAATGTGGATTTTTTTCAATAAATACATGGGGAAATTTTTTGAAGATTTGTAAAATTTGAAAAAAATCACAGACAAACCACATAGCTTACTGAAAAAAATTAGAAAGTTAGGTGTTATTGTACAAATACTGTATATAATACATACACCATACAAAAACATGTGCTACTGACGATTTATGATGTCAGTAAGGCTTCCAGTCAACAGTGGGCTATGAGTCATGAGTGTTTGGGGAGGAAACCGTTATACACAGACGTCTGACTATGAGGAGCGTTGGTGTCTCGAACCCCATTGTGTGTGTGTGTGTGTGTGTGTGTGTGTATCGTGCTCTTTCCTACCTGACACATCAAAGGAGTTAGCCAGCATTTCCACAAAGAGAGACATCATCTGTCATCGCTCATTAACTGGCTTGGAATCATAGCCACGGTGTATTTTTTGTGAAAAAGGGAGTGAAAATATCATGCACATGATAAGGCAAAAGTGGATTTTTTAAAAATAAGATGAGGAAGTTTAATCTATTGATAGTCCCCTGGGACATATCTTTGTGTATATTTGAGAAAAGATGGTGTAGAGTGGTGTGGAGGCAGTAGGGGCTAGTCCTGTAGCAGGTGCTGGTCCTCAGGAGAGGGCAGAGACTATGAACACCGGCATTCACTCATCAAGGCGAATTTGGACGTATCGATGACGGGGCGTCAGCTCAGGAAGAACCAAGCAAATTGTTGTGCATAACAGAATAGGTATGTAAGCGGCATCTGGGAAGAAGAGGTCGGGTATCGGGGAAGGAAGTAGGGAGAAAATGTAGGTAGCTCTGTGGTCAGGGTTGATATTATATTTGCTGGAGAAAATAATTGGTAATGGGGATTTTTATGTTGCTTACTGTGGGATGTGTGATATAAACGATAGCGTTCACCCGCTTAGCGAAATCCGCAGTAAGTTTTGCGTAGCTCACCACGATTAAGAGTGTATGTTGCCAGAGTGTGAATGAGAGAAGGTGCTGGGTTGTGTGTCCGGGACAGACACAGCCACGGAGACGCCGAAGTGGGAGGAACGGAGACCAGGGATGTGTTTGTGCCTGTGCGGGAAGTCAAGAGGGACGAGCGCCAGAGCTCTCCACGCGGGGCACCGAAGTGTTTACTGCTGCTTGTTGCTTTCTCTTTCTTCTTTTCACATTATGTGTAGTGTAATCGTTCATAACGGGCTGATCGCTTGGAAATAGATTGTTTTCATTAGAAGAGCCGTGCTCATCCGGTGGCTTATTTGCTGCCCACTCAAGACTTTCGCCCATACTGACTGGGTGTGGATCACATGCCAGGCGTTATGTGTTTCTTGACTTTTAAAATTTTACTTACTCAAAACTCCCATCAGCCTGGCCAGGGTCTCCTTGCAACTCCGCACGAATCCAAGGTGCTCCTTGCACAGCCCTCTGTCCTTCCTGTCTCCTGGCGCAGATGTCACCCTGCCTCACAGCACGAAGGCATCCCCACCTCCTCCCGCTCCCTGGCCCCGCGTCCTTCAGAAAGGGTGGCCGCACCGGTCCCATCCTGTCTGCCGTCTGCACCGCAGAGGCCCCAGGTGATTCTGCTGGTGACGAACAGCTTCTAAGTCTGACCGTTCGACACACATCTTGCCCGCATCCTGGCTGTCAGGTCATGAAACGTCATTCAGTGACTCAGTCCTGTAGGACACTCGAGCCAGGAAATACTGCTCAGAAGGAATCTAGTGAGTAGCATCTTGATGGCAACTGAAACCAGCCTGGGACTCATCTATCTGCCCTGGTAGCTTTTGCTTTTGGTTCTGTTTGCTCCCCTGCTCCCAGAATGACATCCTAACTCGCATCTCACGGAATCTGCAGGAACCTTAGTACTGCGTGCCCTGGAGCACCGTCGCCGGCACCTGTGAGTCGCCTTCTCAAGTCTCGCATTAAAATTTTGAATAAACTACATGACCAAATATATTAATAAATATCCCATATATACCACTCTATTTTGGTGAATGTCTATCCAAGATCTTATGATATAACAGAAAAAAAATGGGTACTTTGTCTTAATCATGCAGTACTAGCAACAAACGTCCCTCTCAAATAATATTTATCCATAGAAAGTGCTGGAAGAAAGAGATAAAAGTGTTATAAGAGCTGCTCATGGGTGGTACACTGATCCAGAATGCTTAAAAGAAACTGAATAAATTTTATGCATTTGGCATACATATTAGTCAGAGACCAGTCGAGAGAGAGAGAGAGAGAGAGAGAATGCACCAGCTATGTAAACAGAAGCATTTGGTATACGGAACTGTTAACTGGATATTTCAGAATTGAAGTAGCAAAAAGCAAGCACAAAGACATTACAGAATAGCAATTGGACAAAGCAGGTGTTACCCTCAGAGGTCAGGGAAAAAAGGAAAGAGATTATAATTTTTAAAACATGGAGGCTTGCAGAGGGTTTGGGGGTTCTCCGTGGCTAGAGCTGAGCTGGGCGCAGACAGAGCTGTGTGCTTAGTGTTAAGGCCTTCAGGGGCTCGGAGGGATCACAGAGCTGCCACCTTGACTCAGATCATGGAGTCATTGCTGGCGTACCTGCAGGGGGTGCAGAAATGGGCAGGGGCCATCCTTTACCCCTCCCTGCATCATACCATCTCCCTCTGGGGCTCACGTTTCGCTGCACCAAGGATGCAGCTAGAGGCCCAAGAGGAAACGTGCTTTTCTGAGATGAACCCCAAACCCCCAAAGGAGAAGCATGGGTTGAAGCTTAGGACAATGACATAATACTTGGAAGAAAATATGTCACTTCAATGGAAAGAAAGGGCACTCCCCCATTTTATTAAAGTCAACTGTCCATTTAGTGCTGAGATGGGAGTCTACACACAGTAGATCATTGACGGATGTCCAAGTTTACTGGCCACTAACAAGCTAATTGGAATAAGTAAAATATGATATAAAATCTCCTCACACAATGCCTAACTTAATAAAAAAAAAAACCCTCAATAGACCTTCATGGAGTAGGAAATCTTGGGAAACCATCATGAGATATAAAGTTTGAGGACTTGGTTTCCAGAAGTTGAGAAAGAGAGTTGAATTCGGTCATAGCTTTTACATTTTCAGAGCTCAGATATTTTCTGTTTCAAGCAGAGGCAGTTCAATCCTTGGGTGACTGATCCTGTGGTTCCTGATTTGACCCGTGTATCAATGAGTGGATTATTAACACAACATAACGATCACTGGATTTGCTCAGTGGTATCCATCGGGTCCAGGCGGGAACTGGATTCCCTGGGATCGTTCTGATGACTAGACTTTATTGAAGGGGAGCAAGCATGGGTCTGAGAGCCCAGAGGTGAGCTACTGTGGAAGCCACTGTCATCCCGGGGACAAAAAAGCAAGCAGATAATCCGAAGATGAGGTGCTTCTGGGAAAACTACAGTACAGATGGCATGGCCATTGCCATTGCTGCAACGAGACAGCCAGCAGGAGGAAGGAGAAATCCTGAAGCTTCCCCAGGCTAGCTTACTCTGCTGGTGGGCTGACCCTACCACTGGACGTCAGTCAATGGTAGCCTGGCTTATGTGGATGGAAGCAGTAGCCTTCCTGTGTGAAGGTCAAGGCAAGCATGGCCAGAGATTAATTCAGAGCGAGGATGATCAGCAAAACAGTTCCAAACGGTTTTCCAGCCCACCATTATAGCCCGACGGCGAATGAGTAGATTTCTGTGTCTAGGTTATGACTCGTTTACAGGAAAAGAGTTTGGATGACTGAGAGATTTTGTGTTCTGCCAATGGGAGGATCTGTCCAGATTTCACATAACTTTTTTAAAAGAAATATCTTACGGTATTACCTATGATAAAAATTATCTATTCATTTTCATTGAACTGCAAAGTGCCTATCATAAATTTTATACATTTCCTGTAAACACAAATCACCACCTCCCATAATGGGGAGCCCGAAATGGGATCTTTGGTGTCTGCCAACGGTGAGTGTTTTAATTGCCAGAGAGTGAACAAGACGAATTATGACAAATACAAGAAAAAGTAATAGAAACAAAATGCTAATACAAATCTTTTCCTGGTATTTTGTACAGAATATTATTTAGAAATGTGTTTGAGAGACTCTTACTACAGCTAGATTGCCTCAGTTTGAGAAGGTCTTTTTAAGATAAATTTTTATTTATCAGCTGCAATTGTGACATCTCTTCATGTGTTTATTAAACTATTTCGAAGTCTCTGTCTTCTAGGAACAAGTGAAAGTGGTAATTCCCTTGCGCTTTACTTTGGCCAATAAAGTGTGAACGGCAGTGTCACATTCATCCCTGGGGGGCAGCTGAAGACTTCCCCCCGCTGCCACGGGGAGCGGCAAGTCTGCAAGGACGGGCCACTGTGCCCGCTCAGGTCGTGAATGAGAAGAATGCAGGGAGTTGAAAGAGGTGTGTGGTTCGAAGCCACCACGATGTGAGTTCGTTTTCCTGCAGGGTCATCTCGCTTGTGCCGCTTGGTTCAGAACAAAAGCAGCTCACACCAAGTCTGGCCTCAACGAAGGACGTGGTAGCAATGACGGCAGCTGCATGGCTTGAGAAAAGGGCTCCCACCTCCAGTCCTTCCTGTGGCTGCATGTTTTATAGGGAAAAAAATGCCCGAGGCATGAGAGACTCTTGGTAATAGGCGAATGCGCATGTGGCACCCTGCTGGTGTGGTGCGGGGGGGGGGGGGGGGGGGCGCCCTCTGCACTGACCCCATCACCCAGCAGCTTGGTTGATGGGCACCCAGTGGGCTCCCGGATTTATGCAAAGGCTGAGTTTGGTAAACATTACCTGGGTGGGGTGGGAGCGACGCCTGGGTGGCTCAGTCGTTGGGGTGTCTGCCTTCCGCTCAGGTCATGATCCCAGCATCCCGGGATCGGGCCCTGTGTCAGGCTCTCTGCTCAGGGAGAGTCTGCTTCTCCCTTTCCTTCTGCCCCTTCTCCCGATGATGCACTCTTTCTCTCTCTCTCTCTCTCTGTCTCTCAAATAAAGAAATAAAATCTTAAAAAAAATAACATTACCTGGGAGGGGAGAGAAGATCATTTTCATTCCTTGTAAGGTAAATATTATCCTTTTAAAGGTAACTTTTAAAGTTAACCTGAAGACCTTTAAATTTCCATAATCTTAGATTGCTAAACAATCCAAACAAAGCCTTTGGTGAGAAGAGGAAGATACATATCAACAGGTGATACCGGTTAAAGAGGGTGTATCGCCAAGTGACATCTGCCCGGACATCAGGGATGGAAAGCGAGAGATGGAAATGACGTACCACGTCCCTGTCACTTGACGCCTTTCACCAGAATTCCAGAGCTGTCCCTGGAATTGGTTCCCCCGCGGGTGAGGGCCACTCTCCAGTCTGTGATGGGGTCTGGCCTTTTGTTTATGGGTCAATGGGGAGCAGACGGAGCCCTATGTGTCGGAATTCGATCTATAAAGAGGAGAGGACGAGGTCTCACGGTCTCTTCTGCATTCCTGCTGGTTTAGACGCAAAGTGGAGAAACAACATAACAAAGCATAACGGGAGTTAAGCTGGGTTACTCAGTAAATCTAACAACAGCAAAATAAACTATGGAATTTATGTCGGAGTAATTCTGAGTCTCTCTCTTCTGTAGAGGCTTACATTGTTTTCAGATTCGACTCATCAGAGCAAACACTGTAAGAAAACCAGTTCATGCCTGTTATTGGCTGTGGCCACTGTTGATTTTATTATTATTATCCTGATATCACTATTAGTAAACTTCAGGCACAGAGGGTGAGTTAATCATTCTCCTCAGTTCATGGCCCTTCATCATTATTGATCTCCTTGTTTTATTTCCTACCTTGCTGTTTGTGATGTTGGGGCTATTTATTTCCTGTCTCTGTGCGTCCATATTCTCCTTTGTAAAATGAAGGTAATAATAACTCTGATCTCTTAGTGCTGTTCTGAGGATTAAAAAAGTTAATTTGGGCAAAGCACTGTATCCAGTATATAGTCATTGCTGAGTATCATTTTTACTGGCTATGACTATTTGTTTCTTGTGTTCTCACTCCGCAGTCCCATATCCTGCATTCCCATAGGCAGTCTGTCTAATACGGTCATGCATAGCCTCTTGTTCATCGCTAATCTTGCAAAGTCTGCGTTATTGCTTCATATGCACTGGTTTCAATTTTTACAAATGTTGTTGCAATACGGAAACCAGCAGTCAAGCTGTAAGATACAGTCACATAATTGTGAGTACGTTGGTCTGTTTTTTTGGAACTGGTGTGTGGCTGGTGTATGTGTGGTGTATGGTGGTGTATGTGTGCATGTGTGGTGTGGGTGTGTAAGCACTAGGACTCTCCTACCTGCCACCCTGGTTCTGCAGCACCACAAGCAGGATCGTCCCGGACTGCGAGAAGGTCTGTTTTGGATCTGAGACCGGGTTGGAATGGGTGTCCATGAGGGCCTGTACCAGGAAGGGGCTGGGCTTCTTCACAACCTGACCCAGTGCTGGATCGCGGCCCGACAGAACGGCTCTACAGAAGGTCCCACGCGGACAGGATTGCGCCCATGTCCCCTTCTGCCACAGACTCTTTGCTTTTCCCAGTTGCTGAGTTCCTGACACGGGTTCTGCTTCCTTTTAGGAAGGCGAAAACCCCAGAGGAACATCACTGCCTCACAAAGGGAAAAAGCCATATTAGTTACAGAACCCTAGCAATTTTTTTTGAACCCTTCAAAAACCGAGGTCACAAGGCAAACAAAGGCACCGATTCTAAAGCCTGTCTAGGTTTCTGAGGAGAAACGGGACACACTACCTGTGTCTCCCATAAAGGCTGCCGAGGGACGTGCACACCTGGGGGAGCTGCGGGAGCGTTTCTCTCCTTGTTGTTACATTATTGGGGCCCAGTTCCAAGTCTGCCCTCTGTCCTTACTCTGTGAGAATGGATCTGGAGCCCGTGAATATCGTCCTTCACACCCGGGCACACCACAGAGCTCATACACGGCGATGAACGGGCCGTTCAGAAGGGGTTTTCTCCTCCAGGACCGTGTGCTCTCTGGCAAGCCTGCTGCAGCCCCTTCCCCAGGACTTTGCTGCTAGAGCCAAGGCCAGGGGGCCGTGCCTGTGGCTGACAGGGTCCTCCAGCGCGCCACCTGTCACCTTCCGGGAGGCTCCCGTGCTGTCCTCCTCCCGATGGGTGTCTTCCAGGAATCCAGGATAAAGAAAATACAAAAATGTCTTATAAGTCACAAAAACTAAATCAAAAAGAAAAAAAGCCTTAAATTGAAATCATGTTTATAATTCTGTAATGAAAACACTGTCCTATAAATTGTGACACAGTGCCCCGCTTGCACAACCTGGGGATACTGCCGTATGAGACCAGGCAATTGCATGCTATAGGATTTTTGTTAGAAGTAATATTGCTGTAGAAATTTCAGTCATATCTATAAATATAATTGTAAATAACATAATTATATAATCATAAATATATAAAAATGTTTAGTATATTATAATGACATATCATATATAATTATACTTATATTGGTGTTTTATATATAATACATGTTATATAATTATAGAGTTGTTGTAAATACATACTTATAAATATATCAGTGTTTTAGGAACGATGATTTTTTAACATGAGAGACAGCAGGTGCAGATATGTGGGGAACAGTCTCTGACATGAAATTTGCATTGAGAAGAACAGGTCTCAGTTGACAAGAGTGTTGTTTTTTTTTTCCTAGCTGTATCCACTCCACAGGCCTGTGGTAGTGACCCCTCCACGCAGGCCGCCAGTGCCCAGATCTTAGATTCTAACTCTCCTTCCCCCAAACAGGCATTAAGCCTCCTCAGAGAAATGGCTGATTCTGGCTCCAGGGCAGGGAACATACAAGGTACTTTTGAGACACCCTTTATGTGCCAGGGAGCATAGACGTCTTAAAGATTAAGGCGGTCACTTCAAAGGGATATCAGAATCATTTCTGCAAATTCAGTGGGACAGTTTGAACATCAAAAATAGTGAATTGTAGGCTTTTCTCATGAGCAAGTAAAAACCCAAGAATTTGCTGAGAAATTCAGAAAACTAAAGCAGACTAACAGAAAGCAAACAAGCAAAAATTTCTGTTTACAGCAGAATGTCATCTAAAAAAATGCAGAAGTCCTGATAGATGGGAAACAATTGATTCAGGCAAAAATCATCAGTGAAAATGTTTGCAAAATTTGGGGGAAGGATGACTCAGTGTCAAAGCATTTCCTCACAAATTCCTTAGAAACCAACCACAGCCACAACCACAACCACAGCCACACCCAGGTGCAGTCCTCCCGCGGAGAGATGGCTGTAAGAGGGAGCGTGGCTGGTTGGGAGGAGGCAGTCTGTCACACATCCCTCCTCGCCCGACCGGGGCGGGAGCAGAGGTGCCACCTCGCTTGGAGAGATGTCTGCCCGGCATGCTTCACCTGCAGCTCACGGACTTCTGGGCTGGGGTTGGCAAACTTTCCCTGGGAAAAGGGCAGAAGAGAAATACCTGTGGGCCATGTGCTCTCTCTCACGACTACGCAGTTCTGTCAACACAGAAGCAGCCTAGACAATGTGGAAGCAACTGGTATGATTGTGTTTCAATAAAATTTTATTCACAAAAACAGGTCGGGGACCAGACCAGGCCCTTGGCCGTAGTGTGCTGTTGACTCCTGTCCTAGACTTAACTTCTGGTTAAAAGAGACCACAGGGGATTGAAGAACAAGCAGAATGACACCAGAAGGAAACACCCAGGGAGCACTGAGGTCTGAGGCTTTCTACAGGATGGCCAACCATATTTACAGACAATATGATTCAAATCGAACAAGTGAACGCAAGACAGAGGTCTATTCCATAGTAAAAGAGACTGAAGGGGTACAGAGGCAGCTCAGTCAGTTGGGCGTCTGCCCTTGGCTTAGGTCATGATCCTGGAGACCCAGGATTGAGTCCTGGGGTGGGCTCCTGCTCAGCGGAGAGCCTGCTTCTTCCTCTGCCCCTCACGCTTGGACACTCTCTCTTGCAAATAAGTAAATAAAATCTAAAAAAAAAAAAAAAAAAAAAAAAAAAAAAAGAGAGAGAGAGAGAGAGATTAAAGAGGCATAACAACTGAATCCAACGCATAAATCTTAATTGAATTTCCATTCAAAGAAAAAAAAAACAAGAAAAAAACTAAGAGGTATAGAAGGCATTTATGTCAAAATTAGAGAATGTACATAAAGATTGGATGGATAGTCTATGATGTTACTGAAGTCTGTTACTCTTATGGTTGTTACTTTTTTTTTTTTTAAGATTTTATTTATTTATTTGACAGAGAGAGTGAGAGAGCTCAAGCAGGGGAAGCAGGACAGGGAGAGAGAGAAGCAGACTCTCCACTGACCAGCAAGTCTGATGCTGGGCTCGATCCCAGGACCTTAGGATCATGACCTGAGCTGAAGGCAGACACTTCACCATCTAAGCCTCCAGGCACCTGTTATTATTGTTATTCTTATTACATATGAAATATTATATGTTTATGTGAGAAAATGTCCTTGTTCAGGAGGAACACACCAAATTTTAGGAGAACGAAGTATCCTGATGTCTACCACTCACTTTAAATGGTCCGGGAGAAAATATATGTGTATGAGTATGTACATTTGACTAAATATAGACCATTTTTTAATATATACATTTAAGGTATAAATATAGACTGGTCATTTTCCTTCTAATTTTTGTGTATTTTAAATTTTTCAAAGTAAAATCTTAGGAAAAACACATACAGGGAAAAATAAATCACTTTTATCCTATTATTCCAGAGTCTTCTTTATCATTTTTTCCCCAGAAAGCTCAGCACATCCTCAAGCAGTGGGATCCAAGATGGTCTTCCTGGTTCTTGGCTTTCCAAGGTGGTTATACAAGTACCCCCCACCCCATGTCCCTTAGGAGACTGTTTTGTTTTTTTTTTTTTTAACCAAGAAAATATACTCAGAGGCTTATAGAAGCCAAAGGAATGGAAATCTATATCTCAATATGCTGCATTAGCAGGGAAACGTGTGAATGTTTTTGCTGGGGAGGGAAAGAAGAGAGGATTAAACATCTCAGAAGCTGGTCGGAAGTGTCAGGCGTAACAGACCAAGCCAGTCAGAAATGAAGCATTTGCTTTTCCTTTTTTTTTTTTTTTTTTTTTTTGCATTTGCTTTTCTTAATCACCAAAATGTGCTGCTGGAAATCTTTGAACCTAACCTGAATCCCAGTTGTTTCATGAAAGCTCTCTGATTCTCTCATGACCCATTACAGAAAGGGGCAGAGTCCCTGCACCACTAATTTCGATTTTGCAAGAGAAACAGAAGGATGGATTTTTTTTTCTTTTCCTTTCTTTCTCCTTTTTCTTCTCCGCCTCCTCCTACTTTAGTTCTTGTCAATGCTGATCCAGTATGGAATTCCAGAGATAGGCAGGTGTGATTTTTTTTCTAGATAAGACATACCTTCTAGGAAAGATCATGGAGAAAAGGAAGAAAATTAATATGGGCTCATTTCCTGCTGTGTGTAAGAAGGTGTGCTGGAAACAAACGTTTCTTTTTTGTCATTCCATTCCATGGTGGTCATAGGAGCATGCAGGGTCCGCTGCCTCCCCCTCCCCAGGGGCCCATCATTCTGCTTTCTTGTTCTTTCCACCTTCATTCTGGACCCATCACTAGAACGTCCCAGACCCTCGGCCCTGACACAGGTATGTGGGAGCCGGCCCCTCTCAAACAGAGCAGACAATAGAGGAGCACCGGGCCATCGCCAGTCCCAGAGGCCGGACTGGTTCCCTGGTTGGGCTTGGTGGTTAAGCCTCCTTGTGGTGTTCTCACCTATAAAGAGGGGGGCTGCTCCAAGGGGAGGATGAGGGCTAATCCTGTCTCTGAAGCAGTCCACCTTTTCTACCTGCAAGCAGATAGCAGGGACTATGGGGTTCCCGATAAATGCACACCCCATCCCAGGTCCAGCTCGGCTCTCATTAATGACGTGGTGCTGGACCAATTACTCAGATTCTGGGAGCTCCAACGCCCTACCCTCCGCAGGTTCGGTCTCACAATCACACGGTTCTGTGTTGAATCGCAAGACGTGACCTGAGCGTCAGTTAATCTGTGCACATCTTTGTTCTGTAAGTGTGCATGGAGAATCGTGCCAGGAAAATAAAGGGAGATTTCATTACATTTTTCTTCTTTTTTCAGCGAGGAAGACAGCATAACAAAGATGAACTATTCTTCCCTTCCCTTTTTAGAAAGAAAGATCTTGATTTATTAAAATTGGAAAAATGAGAGCTGAATGCTTCTTAGATTAGAATAGTCTGAACCGTATGTGATTGTCTCCCATGTATGAGTTCCTCTGTCAGATAGTTAATAGGGAGTGTATAATTAGATAGTGTAGTGTCTCCCCAAAGTGATGGTGCCATCATTCTCTCTCCTACATGTGATCCGATATATAGAATATAAAATATATATTGACCTCAGATGTACATTCTAATTTTCATACATATGTATTATGTACTACCGTATCTATCATTCTCTCTCAAGTGTCTAGTCTATGTATATAGTTAACATTCTTATTTCATACGTGCATTCAAATATACTCATGTGTGCACACATCTATGAAGTTTACAATACGAAAATTAGAAAGTGCATATAGAGCAAATTTAGACAAATTCTTCAGCACAGTCTCTGGATGAATAGGGATTCCACCTCTGTGATTCCTGGTCTGAAGTTCCCGCTGTCTTCTGTACCACACTAGAATTATGAGCTGATTCTCTTATGGTTCCACTTTATGTTTTACCAAAACGGTAGCTCTTTACTTGTGCTCATTGGACATGGGTCGCCGAGGAATCTCCAAAGCGCACGATCCATGGAGGAAATGCAGAGCCGATGGGGTGCTGTGTTCTTTGAAGAACAGCCACGTGCCATTTTCTGCTCTTTGCTGACCTGGTGTCTAAGGTGCGACTCATCAGTCATTTCTGTGGCTCTTCTTTTGCCATCGTTTTTACTGTTGACTTTGACACAGAAACAATGGACCCTTTTGTGCTGTGGACGGTCCTCGCCCATGCTCGTCCAATAACGGTGCACCTTTCTTTTTCCAAGTTTGCTTGAATTCTTTCACTTAGAATTTGGGAATGAGTGTCCCTTCTAGCCCAAGTTCTTTCTTTCAAACCAATATTGTCTCAAAAAAGCAATAATAGATGGTTGGAGACAAAAAGAGGCTGGCATGCTCTGATTTGCTCGCCAAACAATGGCTTTACTTAAGGAAATCAAAGCAAAGCAACGTTTGTTGCCAAGTCTTAGCTACGGGAGCAAAACACAAACAACACTTTTACATTTTTTTCCCTCAAAATAGTCTGAATGAAAATACATTCAAGTCTCGATTTATTAACAGTTTGCTCTAATGATGCATTTTTTCATTAATAGCACTCATGTTCAGAATAATGTTAAACTTATTAAGAACATTTTTTTGTGGGAAAATGAAACCAGTCTTTGATATTTTATTTCCAGTGTAATAAAGGCAATAAAAATTACTTAAAAAGGTTTTTATTCTCATTAATGTGATTCAGGAGACTCTACTACATTAATAGGCACCATTGTTCTCTGTTTTCTAGTTCTGGTTTCTTGCATACTTTTGGTAACTGGTCAATAAGCATTATATAGAAATTATTTATATTATAAAATCATATATTTAGCTTATTTCAATTTACTCTACCTAATGACTTACTAGGCTATGTAGAGAATGCATTTTTTGAATTGTAACCTCAACTGTGGCCATGGGTCAACTAAATTATGCACTATCTTTACATGTTTTTCTTTTTAAAAATGACAAAGGAAACATTTGTGATATGGTTGGCTAGATCCAGGGCAAATTTTAAGGTCAAAGAATATGGTTATTTTTTGTGTGAGTTAACTGACTTGTGTGGGAAGCGTGGACACACCATCTTCAGCTTGGCTGACCCACACTCAAGGACTTGCTGGAAAACTTGGCACCCATCACACCAATAGGCAGCATTCATATTTCTCACAATTTGGAGTTATACTGACAACCTGCTATATCCGTGGTGTAGACATGCATAATTTATTTAATAGGTGGCTTTTTAAAAATGAGATTTATTGATATATTTAAAAATTAATTTAAAAACTGAGGCTGAAGTATTCACTTGAGAGATTAAAAAGTCATGTAAAATGTTGAAAACGTTAAAACAGCAAAATCCCTTGTTTTCGACTTGGTTTAGATGCTTCTGCAATGAACCAGTGTTTGACCTGAATCCCAAATGTTAAATTGGAGTTACTGGAATGAATTTTCTTTTCTATTTATTTTCCCTAGGATTTCCAAATGAGAAATAAAAAGTTCCACCAGATTTTTAGAAACACGTCTCTAAAATCACAGCCAGGTAGTGTGGTATTCCAAAGTCAAAATGCCTCGTTTAGACCCAAACTCTACCTCTTCTTATCTCTAAGGACCTTGGGTAAGATTTATACACTCTCTGTGTGTAAGTCTCCACGTACAGAATGAAGATTCTAATAGAGTTTTAAATGGAGAGTTTCGCGGATGAGGTGAGTTTTAGGGCAGTGTTTGGCCAAGAGTCAGGGCCGCACACACGTACCCCTTCAATAAGATCATCCTTTTATTACCAGCAAGACCCGTCACTTTTTCTCTACAGGATCATACTCAAAAACTTCAGGGATCCTTGGAGCATGGTCCAGCTTATCTAGAAATTTGGTCCATGTTTGGCAGATGTGAAATGATAAGGTTATGTATTTGCGATGTATTTTCGTGTATTTATGAGAACTTTTAAGACACAGGAGCTATCATGACTTACCTTGAATCTTCACTTAACTAGGAAGAAATGAAAGCATACCTCAAGAAATGGGATCTTGCCTTTGACCACTTCTTCATCCCATTCCTTACATGCTCCCCTGCACAATGACATTCACTCTGATGACCTTACCCTGAAGACTCACCCTTTGCTTAGACAACCATTCCAGGATATGTGCATTAGTGAACGTGGGTCTGGGATGAGTGGCCCTCAGAATGAAAGGGCGTGTGAGCTAAGTGGTACAGTTCATGGTAGAACCCAAAAACTCTGTGTCCACTTTGGAAGTTCTTCCAGTGTTTCTGACTTGGTCTTCTGTACGTTGATCTTAATGACCTGTATTTCCAGATAAACTCAAGATGTTTGGGAAGGGCACCAGAAGGCGGCTTGGAGTACCTGTGGGGAAGTTACATATACACTGTATCTCTTTCTGTGTCTCTCTCTTTTACTCAACCTAGCTAATGGTCACTTGTCATGACCTTGTGGATGTCATTGCTTTTAGATGGAATCACCAGCGGTGCATGAGTTCATGAGTTCATTCCCTCACATGCGTGTGTGTGTGTAAAATTACACATTTGAACCAGCCACTTTGTTGAGGCAATAAAGGTGCAAAGATGAGTAAGACAAAGCACAGGCCTTTAAAAACTCACTGTCTAAGCAGGAAGAAAGAAAAAACACAACCATCACACAATGTGAAAGTATAACGATGAGGAGAACAGGTGCTTTGGGCCTCAGGGAAGGTCACGGCACAAAGCCAGACTTACAGGACATACTATATACCGCCTTCCACTCTCACCCCCTTTAGGGTTTCTCATTTATGGACTGTTGTTTTTAGAAATCAGCGATCATAACTGAAAAGTCACTGTTTGTCCTCCTTATGTGACCACCAGATACACTGAACCCTTTTCCACGTTGGTGGGCACTCAGCAAGTTCTAGTTGTTGAATGAATGAAATTAGTGCCACGTGCCCTAATAAGCCATCCCATACCAGTTTTTTTGTTTGTTTGTTTGTTTTTGCTTTTTTGTTTATTATTTCGTCACCATTGTGATGACTTGCTGGTTCCTGTGATCATTCTAGTATTTAAAGGAAACTTGCCTGTGGCCAAAAGTGTGCATATTTCTTCTGTTTTAAAAAAGAAAATGGTTAAAATGTCACTGATGATTTTGAGGGACTTCACAGGAAAGGCAGGTTTCCTCAAAAATGTACAGAGTACGACAGATTTAGCGCATCAGACATAAACACACCAAAGATTGGGCTTGTCCACCTCGTCGAAGTTTCCTTAACAAGCAGCGGGTGTTCTCCTGTCCGTGAAAGGACGGCGAGTAAAGAAGCTACAGTAGATATAAGGCGTGTGTCGTCGATGATGTTCTGGGAGCGAAAACAGAAGGGGTGAGGGAGATGCTTCTGCCCACAGGCGCTGAAACTCAAGGCTGCAAGGGCCGGTGCTGGTCTTGCAGGATCCACAGGGATGCGTTGATAGGACCCGAGAGACAGGATTTCACAGAGAACGCGAGGTGTGCCAGAGATGTGGGGGGCGGCCTTTCCGCATTCCAGAAAAGCATGTGGAGGATGTAATTGAATGGTCCAGCTGGCCTCCTTGTGATATGTGGGCTGCTGAACAAGCACCAGCTCATTAAACGCTGGCTGGCCATGCTTCCAGACTCCCCACCAAGACTGGCTTGGTAGCAAAAATTAATAACATGTGTTGACATTAACTTGCTGAAATTAAAAAAAAAGTAAATTTTTGTTGGACATTTGTGTTTCATATGCATGGGCAATGAGCTTCTGTTTAAAACAAAATGGAAAATACTCGTTTTTTAAAACGAAGGCTTGGTTATCCATAGAGAATGCTGCTGAGGCTAAGAGGGCCTCAGAAACCGGCGTTTTCCAGATGTCTGTCTTTAATTATTTTTAAGAGGCTGGTCATTTCGAATGCTGACTTGGAATTTCAGGGGGAAGGACTTGGTAATGAAAATAATTGAACTTGCTTTACCACTTTTGGAGTCTCTTTCGTAGAGAAAAGGAAATTAGGCTGGCTGTTTGCATAGCTGCGTAAAACTGGGCGAATTCATGGGGTGTTCTCGAGCAAAGTGAAGCTTTAGGGGTTGGCTTGAGGAAACTGGGGTGGGGCCATGGGATGCCACGACCAGTCTTGATTTCTTATGAAACTGGCAGAAGTTTTCAGCCTCCGCGCTGACTCAGTTTCCCTTCTTTCATGCGCGATCTGAGATTTCAGTGTGAAAAGCACTTTGTGGCACAGTGTGTTACCGTCCCCTTCGCTGCATCGAGCGTCTCTTGGAGAAGGGAGCGCGGTCTCCCGCACCCCAGTGGCACGAGCCAGGACTCCCCGCCCGCTGCCCCGGGGGCGCCTGCCTTCCTGCCGGTGTCTTCCTGCGCGCTTGGGCAACCCTCTGAACTGGCCGTGATTCTATTTGCCTTAGAGACCAGGCAGTGAAGTCTTGTTTGGGGGTCCATTGTGGCACCCAGTGTGGCTGCTTGTGTTTTGTGGCCTCCTCGAGGGTGCAGGGGACCTGCTTTCACCAGTACCAGGGGACGTGGCTCTGAGTCTTGCCTGAGATCAGGCTTTGATTCTGAACGTGAAAAAAGTTCTTCAGGGAGAGGGTCACCAGTGTCTAGAGGTATGGGGGGCAGTGACTTGAGAGGGGCGGAGAAGGATGGGGAAGAAGGGAGGGGAGGGAAGAACATCACACGATTTTTCAAAGGTGGCGCCATAAGGTGCGACGTCATAGTTCTGCCGGCATTTAAGAAATCGTGGTTTATTCGGTTCTGTTTTCTGTTGAGTCCCTGCTCCTGTCTGTAGACATAAAAATAAACAGCCTGTGACCTCGAAAAGCTAAAGGTCTAGACAGGGAAGTCACACAGGTTGAGACTCGCTGAATCAGCTAGCGGAGCAGTCACGGCTGTCACAGCACGGCGAGGACTAAGGTCAGGGACAGAGGAGGACCACGGCGATGCGGTCCAGGCACAGGGGCTGACAGAGGCTGGGGTGACGGACGGGACACAGGGACGGGGTCTTTATGAACTTAATCACTCCAGCCAGATCTTTTCAGTCACATTATTTTTGCCAAGAAAATGGGATGTTATGAAAAGTCTACTGGCAAAGTGAATATGTGGGTGCTGGCTTGAATCTGGCATCTTTTAGGAACTTTCCAAAGGACTGATCTTCTTAATGCGCACACAAACATACTTTAACAAATATTTCTGGTGAAACATTTTGACCAATGAAACATCTCTGATGCCAATCCTGTCCCTTGTCTGGACAGCCCTGGGCCATCCTGAGATCTAGAAGCTTTGTAGGACATAACTGAACAGCCCCGAGTGGACCCTGTGTAGCCAGACACACAAGCAGGGGGATTTGCCAAATATCCCTCTTTCCTACTCATCAGTTTAAATTTAGACGGGGGCTCTGTTCTGTCGGACAGACACCCCCGTGATGGCCACAGTTCCCACTCCTCCCCTGGGCTTCTATGGTGATGAGACATCACAGAAGTGGCTTCGCTGGTCCTCAGGGGTCTGTCCACACAGGTGGGGTTGGAGCCATTTCTCTTGATGCCCCCTGGGCATTTCAGGTTGGGGCATCTCTCTGCACCACAAATCTTCCTTTGAGCCTGGGAGTTTCTCGTTGGAGCTGGAGGATCTTGTGTGGTGCCATGACCTCGGACTGACTGTGAAATACTTGACTGCTGGGGTCTCGTTGCACCAGAGGCAGCGCTTTCTGAGAGCACCGTGTAGGGTTAGCAGCCCCGGGACACACGTGTGTCTCTGGACTCCCGGCTTCTCTTCCCTCCTAGCACAAGTCACCTCTCTAGTTCGCTGGTGTGTGGGAAAGCCTGCTTTTCCTACACAATCGGCCATCCCTGGAGATAAGATTCTGGTGAGCAGGAGCCAGGAACACCTGCATGCTAGCTTCATTCTGCCCCAGGACTTGTGTCCCAGAGGCAAAGAGAATGAAGCTGAGGATCAGCTAAGAGGAGAGCAAGGATTTGTGCCACCAAACGTAATCCCTCCCATGCCTGCCCCAGGAGTTCCTGCAGAACATCACACCTCCATCTGCCTGTTCTCCTCACTGCCCTGTGTCAGCCCCACCCCCAGATAAGGATGGGCACGAGACATGTGTGCCAGGCATCCTGCCAGGTGGCCCGTGGGACCCTCAGCTCCTGGTGTCCACACCCTTGTATATTTCCCTCCTATGTTAAACAGGCTGAGCTGTGTCCCCAGGAACATTCTGTGCAAACAGCGGCACGTGGCTCTGGAGACTTGGTCATCAAAGGCATCTTCCAACTTGCTGTCCCGTGGATCACTTACTCTGGGAAGCCAGCTGCCATCCCAGGAGGATTTCCGAGTTGGGAACTGAGGACGCCCACCCAGAGCCAGGACAGCTTGCTGGATACCTGAGTGAGTTGCTTAGAAGTGGATCTTGGGCAAGACTGCCGACGACATTCTGAGCCAAGATCTTTATTGCAGCTTCAAGAGAGAACCTGAGAGTGTTCTCAGAGAGAGTGACCAGGCCTGGTCACTGCTGAATGCTGAACCACAGAAATCGCGTTAAGATAATAGCAGCTTATTTTCTCTAAGTTGCCAGGTTTGGGGAAAATTTGTTACCCAATTGCAGACTGTCCGTGTAGATTTTGGTTCCTGGAAGTGAAGTTCGGACGCAGTGGAAGCCTACAGTGTAGGAGAAATTTTAGAACAGCGGGGGGCTACCCGCAACACTGATGCTAGTTCCAGTGAAGCCCCAAAGAGAACTGGAGAGATCCTTATGGCATGTGGGGGAGAGACGCCGTTAGGATCTGTGGTCCCGCCTCCCTAGATTTTCTTCTCTATACTCGCATCTCCTCTGTCCTCCAGCTTTCCATGGCCCACACCCACCCTAAAGCCCATTCGTGTAATCCACCCAGGAGAGGATCCCGGCACAGGAGTTGGGGGAGGAAGCCGGGGAAGGACCAACAACAGATCAGAAGAAAAAAATGGCAGATGGCCGGTACAAAATTACTGTGTATTTTGTCTCTTCTTCATCTTATTTTTAAGATTTTATTTATTTATTTGATGGTGCGCGTGTGCGAGAGAGAGAGAGAGAGAGAGAGAGAGAGAGGGAACGGGGAGAGAGGCTCGGGAAAGCAGACTCCCCTTCTGAGCACAGGGCTTGATCCCAGGACCCCAGGATCATGACTTGAGCTAAAGGCAGATGTTTAAGTGATGGAGTCCCCCCAGATGCCCAGTTTTGTTTCTTCTTTTCCATATTTGACAATTAAACCAGGATTTATGTCTTGTTCAAGGTACTGCCTGTGCCGTGTATGGTGTAAAGAAAATCTCTCCATCTGTAACCGTAGTGCTTCCTGCAGCCGTCACACAGGAAACTGATAAGACCATGGCCGCTGCTATGTAAGATCACGTTTAAGAATGGTAGGGACATTTTTGATCAATGGCTATATATACACAAATATTTCACTATCAAAAGAACTAAATTTTAGAATCATCTCAAAACATTGTTATTGGCTTATTCATCTATCCATTACTTTGCTAGATATAAAGATTTTGTAGAACATAGATTTCAGTCATTGTGTTTAAATTTTTCCTTGGAAAACAGCATTAGCCTAGTAGCCAAGAGTTGCAGTACAGACAGAGAAAGTGTGAGAATTCAGCAAGGGAGAAAGTGCTGGAGGAGGAAGTAACGTACAAGGGGCCTGAACGACTCATCTCCTTTCCTGCCTTCCTTCTCTCCATCATTCATCATCCATCCACCCTTCCCTCTCTCCATCATTCATCCAACCATCCACCCTTCCTGCCTTCCCCCACCCATTCATACAAGCAGCCAAAATTTTATACATTTGTTCTGGGAAAAATTCTATCCTCTGTCCTGAGGATATGGAGGTGAATAACAGGCAGTTCTTAGCTCAATGAAATATGAGCAAAAAGCCTCTGAGAAGCAAATGAAGAACACTTTTGTGGGACGGGAGACAGACTGCACGTGTGCTGGTAAGTTTACTTGTCCACCGTCTGAGTTATGGTGTCCAGTTGTCTGGTCAAACGTCCGTCTGGACGCTGCTAAGAAGGTGTTTCATACATGGGATGACATTTACAGTCCAGTGACTTTAAGTAAGAGATTGTTCTTGCTCATGTGGGCGGGTTTCATTCAACCACTGATTGAATGAAGGTCACTCTTAAGGACCTTAAGAATAAAAATTGAAGTTTCCCAGAGAAGAAGAAATTGCCTCAAAACTGTTACCTGGTAACTTGGAATTGCCAGCCTGCCCTCCGTGTCGCAGGCCCGGGACCACGGTGTCAACTCTTCCTGAGTCTGCAGACCGCATGGTTTGGACTCGAGAACCTCCAAAAGTACGGGAGTCCATGCCTTAAAAGTGGTCGTTTGTTAACATGCAATCTAGTAACATAATTTGCTTTTTGTGTTTTAGGAATATGTGTTTAGGGAGAGACAGAGAAATAAAATGTATACGGAAACCGGCGCTGTTACAGAATGTCAGCTGCAACCCAGAGCGACACTGAGGAGGGAGGGCTCTGCCGAATGCCAACTGTGTTTCAGAGGCCGCTTGGAAGGAAGTGATTTGCTCCATGGGGGATGCGTTCCCTTTATTCTTGATTTGAGGAAGATTCGTTCTTATCTTAAAGCTTTACATTTCGGATCCGACTTAGCTTGTCCTGGTGGGAGAGACGGGAATGCACTGATGGACGGTGTCACGTGGAGGACCATTTGCACCATTTGCTCCTTCCACTCTGCTGAGAGCCCCTAAAGCTCGAAGCAGTGCAGATAACTTCCTCTTAACAAGGAGGGACAGAGACCAGGGCGGTGTAAAGGTTTTTAAAAATTCTCTTAAATCGTATCTTACTTTTCTTAACAGTGCTGAAACCTCGCATTATTATAGAAAATATGGAACTGTCAAAAACTAGAAAGAAGAGAAGCACAACAACTCTAGCGTCTGATCTTCGTGGCCGAGGACACGTGGCTGCTCTGCCCCTGAGTGTCCCTCACCAGTATCTGCTCGGACCCGTCCCCGTGCGCGATCCGAGTCCCGTTTTCCACGTCGCGCACTGTCCCACCCAGGGTCTCGTCTGTTTGCTCGCTCCCTCACTACCCGCCGTCCGGTTTTCTGCTCTGTGCCAGTCAAAAGTAGCACAGCCAGAATTTACTCATGCCTTAAATGTTCTGGAACGTCATTTGAAACACTTGCTTAATAATCACTTGTATACTTTTAGGATAATTTTCCCAGTTGTTTTTCAAGCTCAGGGTGTTGGTTGCTTCTTGATGGAGGGCAGAGAGAGATTCAGAGACTGGGTAAACCGATGTTCTGTTTATCAAGATTGATACCTTTATACCATCTTCTAACCTAATTTCACTGAAAGCAAAACCATATCCCTCAGCAGAGAACAGGTACACAACCCCCCAATGGCGGTCTCTCTATGCTGACGGTGGGTCCAAGGCTCCTGTGTGCCGCGCACCTGCTGGGAAGCCACTGCGACACGACACAATGTGTTGTGTTCGACGCCTGCTTCTCCCTCCAGTTACAGGTCCTCCAAAGTCCCAGCGGCCTGTGTCATCGACCCACTCCTGTCTAGTCTGGGTGTGGCACAGGCTCCGACTGGTCGGCCCTCCATCCCATTCTAACACCACGCGGAGCCCCCCAGCTGTCCCCGTGAGCCTGGTGGCCAGTGAGAGAACCGTTCTTAAAGAATATGTCCGAGCCACTGGCGAGGTTACTAGTCCAGGAGCCCTCTAGAGTCAGGCAGGCTCTAAGAAGAACAAGGAGCAGAAGCTGTGGCTGCCGGTAGGGTTGGCCTCCTTCCAGTTCGCGGAGAGGCTGCCGTTCCTATAATGGCTTTGCTTTGTGGCAGTATAATCAGGTTGACAAAAGTGGACGAGATTTTTGGAGGCGCTCAAGCACACTAATTCATTTTAAAATGCTGAACAGGTGCAACTGGGACACACTGAAGGTGGTTATTAGCCAGCATCGTCGAGGAGGGCGGCCGACATCTGTGCCTATTCTTAGAGACACAATGGAGCAGGCCTGAGTGGATGGGAGCAGGATCTTCCCCTGGATGGGGCAGCCCTCTGCGTGAACCTCCTGATTTAGGACTTTCACTGCTTAGGGTAATTAGCATTTGAAGGAGGAGGATGCTGAATTCATCTTTTCTTTTCTCTTTTTTCCTGGGGGTGGGTAAAAGTGGAATCTGATTTAATTAAGAAAGGCAGTAACTCCGGGCGCCCACATCATCAAGGGTTAGCTACAGCGGAACAAGAACAGTCTAATGAGGTCTCTGTGATTTAAATCTGACTAAGGGTGGTTGCCTACTCGTCTTTTGGTTTCCAGGAGCTCCTTTGTTCTCCCATTTTTTGCTCCTTCAAACTGTCCCCATCCTATAGACTTGCTTATCAAGGGGACATTTGCTTACCGTGGAGCCAAGCTGCTCCAGGTTCTGAGGGAAAGACCGAGCACAGAGGGACTGTAAAATCTGGCACTTTGACATCGGGAGTCGGGGTGTGGAGGTTGCACTGATAGACTTTTTTTTTTTAATTAATTAATTTATTTGAGAGAGAGAGAACAGGGCAGAGGGGCAGGGGGGGAGGGAGAAGCAGACTCCCTGCTGAGCACAGAGTCCGACCCAGGCTCCATCCCACGACCCCGAGATCATGACCTGAGCTGAAATCAAGAGTCGATCACTTAACTGACTGAGCCACCCAGGGGCCCCTGTGCTGACAGACAATTAAGTGAAAAAAAACTTTGACTTCTAATTGAATTAGTGGCTCAGACATATTCTTTAAGAGATAGAGTTGTGTACAAAGAAAAAGCAAAGGCATGATTTTAGGATGTGTTCTAGACTGAAGTCCCCAGTGTGCTGCCAGCCTGTAAGTTTGTTACGGAGTCTGGGTGATTCTGGGCCCCTCCCATGGCTCTGTCCCAGCCCCTGGGGAAGCAGAGGAGGAACGGAGACAAGGCAGTGCTCAGACACTAGGGGGCAATGTGGGAGGCCCTGCTGGGGATCCAAGCTCCTGACCCATTGCCGGGGGCGGGAGCCCTTCCCGAGGCACACTTGCAGGGTCCCACATGTGCCAGCTACTTCTGAGTGCTTAGAAACATTTGTTGAACGACTGACTGACTGCCAGTTAATAACATGGAACGGCGCACTGAGAATTCTACCAGATGCCTTTTGTTCCCCCCAAAATTTTTGCTCCAAGGTCCTTCATTCAGCTGAAGAGGTCCTGCAATAACATCTCAACCTTCCCCCACCTGCGTCTGTAGAAAGCTGATGAATATATTTTCATTAAAATAGGTAAACTCTTTAATTTTTATTTTATTATGTATTTATTCACTTATTTGAAATAGTTTCCGAGTAACATATTTCCAAAACAGCCGAGGATATGCCATCCAGACTGTCCCGCGTGAGTGATCGGAGAGTGAGCCGGAGCCAGAGAGAGCATCTGGGCAGAAGCTGCGGTCTCTCTATAGTGCAAGTGTGGGTGTGACCGGCCGTCAGCTCTGCACGGTGTGGGAGGGGACGGCACATGGCTGTGACTTCAGGGAAGTAAACCCTCACCAGGGCCCGGCTTGAAGCTGGCTACGGCACTATCAAAGTTAGCTGCTTTCATCTCCAGAGGATTCCTGCCACAGCAGATAACCTTAAGGATCTGGTGTGAACCTGAGGACCTGGGCATTTCCTGCTCTGAAAGATACGTGCCATCATGCCCCTCGGGATGGCTGGGCAGAGGGGAATAGAGCAGAATCAGATATGGAGTGACAAATGCCCCCGGAGAGTCTCTGCCTCGCTTCCACCTTCAACTGTGACATAGAAATGGAGACGAAGGCACTACTGGGAATTTACCCTAAAGATACAAACGTAGTGATCCAAAGGGGCTCGTGCACCCGAATGTTTATAGCAGCAATGTCCACAATAGCCAAACTATGGAAAGAACCTAGATGTCCATCAACAGATGACTGGATCAAGAAGATGTGGTATATATACACAATGGAATACTATGCAGCCATCAAAAGAAATGAAATCTTGCCATTTGCAACAACATGGTTGGAACTAGAGCGTATCATGCTTAGCAAAATAAGTCAAGCGGAGAAAGACAACTATCATATGATCTCCCTGATATGAGGGAGTGGTGATGCAACATGGGGGCTTAAGTGGGTAGGAGAAGAATCCATGAAACAAGATGGGATAGGGAGGGAGACAAACCATAAGTGACTCTTAATCTCACGAAACAAACTGTGGGTTGCTGGGGGGAGGGGGGTTGGGAAAAGGGGGGTAGGGTTATGGACATTGGGGAGGGTATGTGCTTTTGGGTAAATTGGAAGGGGAGATGAACCATGAGAGACTATGGACTCTGAAAAACAATCTGAGGGGTTTGAAGTGGCGGGGGGGTGGGAGGTTGGGGTACCAGGTGGTGGGTATTATAGAGGGCACAGCTTGCATGGAGCACTGGGTGTGGTGAAAAAAATAATGAATACTGTTTTTCTGAAAATTAATAAATTGGAAAAAAAAAAAAAAGAAATGGAGACGAAGGGTGGGACCATATGCAAGGATCCTGTTTGCATCCTCAAGTCCCCAGCGAAAACAAAACTAAACAAGGTAATCTGTTGTGCATAAAAGGATGCTTCTGAAAAACAGCCCCAAGCCAGAAATCTACATTTAGAATTTTTAAAAAATTTAATGTGTTGTTTTAAGAATACTTAAGGTGTTAAGATGATTCAAAAAACAAAACCATGTGTGAATATTCGATGAGGGCCAGTCCCACACTTGTTGGTAATGGCGCTCTTCTCTCTTGCAGCCCTCAACATTTTTATTAGTATCTTAGCATGCAATCTGGTGTTTCTTAACAGAAGTACAAAAAAATGTACGCACCATGATGTTATCCTTTCTTATGCAAAAGCAGCATACCTTAACCTTTATTCTGCTTCTCTCTTTAAAATATTTTAATGAGTTGTAGCATACATAACTGTACCATGCGCAAATCTTCGGTATACAAATGAGCGGATTTTATAGGATTACACCGAGTTAGCCACCATACAGATAGGTTGTAAATATTTTCAACATTTCACAAGGCCCTGTTGTGCCTTCTTGCAAGGAAAATTTGAGAAAAACAATGCCTCGGTGTCGATCAGGAGTGTGTAACGAAGGGAAGCTTGGCATGTCTCAGGACCCGTGTTTGCTGAGGTTAAGTTCATCTTGTCTTTGGCAGATACAACCAAGGGCAGATGATGATAATCCTGACTTCACTCCTCACTACGTGCCCGGCACGACTTTACCTGTTTTCTGCATCTTAACTCACTTAACCCTTACAGAAGTACGAAGAGGTAGTTACTCTCCCAATTTTATCAATAAGAAGATTGACGGACAGAAGGATTGATTCCACTCTCCAAGCTTAATAGACCGTGGACGGCTGTGCGAGTGTGGGCCTCCAGCTCCGGGCCCTGTGCCCTGCACACGAGTGCTCTTTCCAGGCCACTACCCGGGTCCACTAGCTGCCAGGCCAAGCCCTGGGCTGTGCCCCCGATGTCCTGGTTTCTTTCTCTCTCTTTTTGTTTGCTGACATTCGTTTATTCTCATGCAGGGGAAATAATTGTATTGATTTCCTTATATTGTGGAGCTTTTCAAACATAGTCCTGTCTTTCATCAATGGCTTGAGGATTTATTCAGAGTTTTAAGAGGCACCATGATTATTTCATAATTGCCTACAACACAGTGCAGTCGATACAGCACTTTCTTGGAGCAAGCGCACGCAATCGCCATGGTACGTCTAGGACTCACGTACTATCCAGGTCTTATAGATGCAGTACTGAGTGTCTGGAACAAAGTGACCTGTCTGGCCGAACGGGACTGTCACCGCTGAGCCCGGGTCCCTCGATGGCAAGTCTGTGCATCCCTGGCTACGAGAGGCTTCCTGGTTTGAGGTTTACAGTGGCTTCCAACAGTGCCCTCTTTCACTAAATATTTCTAGACTTAAGGTGCAGAAATCAAGGGTTTTTTTTCCTCCCACTAATATGGTTTCCTTTTCTACCCTTATTCCAGAGACACTTTCTCTTTGGTTTAGATGTATAAATGTTCAGTTCTCATAAGATGTACCTATGACTCAAAATGATCACTGATGAATATTTCAGAGTAATTTAGGCAGGAAGTAGAAAGGAAGAGAGGATTCTTAGGGCACAATTACATTTCTGATAAATGTAGATTTTAGTAATTATCCTCTGAGTAGGAAAGCATCACCTCTCTCCGCTTGAATTATTCCTTCCCTTTGAGGTCATCCTCAATGTTGTAAGTGACCAGCCTCTTAAATGAAAAATGCATGCAGATTTGAGCAGGAAATACTATTTAATAACGCATTTCCCCACCATGACTGCTTTTTCAATTATCACACATCTGTAGCCGAAATGCATGTGTTCCTTTAACTAGCTGCTCACGGCTTGGAGGAACCTTCCCGTTATCCGTGTTTACTTCCCATGTGGCATCCTAGCATCACTACTGCTGACGGGGCTCAAATCGTCCTGAAACCGTCCATTTGCTTGGTGTGGGACTGAAGTCATGAGGGATGCTTTCGACTCTGGACCATCAAGAAGCCGGTGGGGCGCCTGGGGAACTCAGTGGGTTAAAGCCGCTGCCTTCAGCTCAGGTCATGATCTCAGGGTCCTGGGATCGAGTCCCGCATCCGTCTCTCTGCCCAGCGGGGAGCCTGCTTCCCTCTCTCTCTGCCTGTCTCTCTGCCTACTTGGGATCTCTGTTTGATAAATAAATAAGATCTTAAAAAAAAAAGAAGCTTGTTCACTGAGAGGCATGTTGGAAGTCAGGAACTGTTGCTGTCACCCCGACCACCTTCGTACCGACTTGGAGTCATTTTGCTGCTCTAGAATGAGGGACTTGGTCTAGCACGGACTTGGTTACAACAGGGGGTGAGGAACAGCAGCCTGGCATTGGGGCTGGGGCCACCCATGCCGTGCCCCGCCTCCCCCAAAAGTGTCACAAAGAAAACTGTATAACTGCCCAAATCGGCCAAAATAGCAAACAGTCAAATTTATGGTCAAACCCCAAACTCTTCTCAAAATGTCACATGGTGGATGTGACTTCCTTAGCAATGTCCCCCGGTGACAACAGGCATGTCTACCACAACCAGCCACCGCCAGCATTTAAAATGCCATGTGTTACAAGCTGAACTCCGGAAAAGTCCTTTCATTAAGGGGTGTGTGTTCTCCAGGAACCGGAAATTTTTTTTTTTTTTTTTTTTTTTTTAGGTAGAATTGTCCTAAATGGAGTCGTGTTGGTTGGGTTCTGGCGTCAGAGCCCGGATCGTCTCCTGGATTTCCCTCTGTTCCCGGGGAGACAGGACGTCTGGGAGCCCCGCTTCGTCCCTGGAGGACTGACTCTGGAAGTGGCTAAGCCACACTTTCTACAAAGGACCACAGGCTTAGACGTTGGCTTGGCACAGAACACCCCGTAATGTTAAAATCATGTTTGCCAAGAGCTCGGTGGACAGTCATCTGTTAAGGTTGGACGAGGTATTATTTTGTGAGCCCCAATCCTCGTGACCCTGGTATGCGAGGTTGGCTTTTCGTGGCCACCAAGGAGCTCTAGGGACACACGGCTCGTTCGCACACCTTGCCCCATTCTGACTGCTTGAGGTTTCCTGTTCCCTGTTTGTTTTCCATCGTTCCCACGATGAACCTGCCACCCACAGTGGTGCTGTTTGCTGTTCAGCCATCTTAAACAAATATTTCTTCAAACCTCGGCATGTGGTATTCCAAACCTGACCCTCTTAGAATAGGGATCAGAAGCCCCTGCGGCCCGTCTGGACTATCTGTCTTCAGGGGATCCGCCCTTAGACTGCGGACCTCGCCTGCTGTTTGTGGAGGTGGGGGTGAGTGTGCACAGGACAGCCCCTAGCAGCTGTTTTCACTCTAGGCTGTGCTGTGCCTCAAGAGGAGAAACACACCTCTTCCCCTTAATTTGGATGGGTTTGAAATGATTTGCCCCCTCAATGCATTTATTATATTTATAGAAAATACGTTATTTCTTAATTTTGCAACTGAATTGTTTTCTTTCTAGTTTAATTTGAGAAGCCTCATATGTATGCAAGGACATATCCTTCTTTTCAAATGTAATTCTCGTAAAAGGGGAAAAGAGCACTATTTGTTACCGGAGTCCTCTGTTTGGATCTAGCTCTACAACTTGGAAACCCTGTCAGTTTGGTTAAGTTACTTCTCAGGCTCAATGTCCACGTTGGGAAATAGCTTCCTCCACTCTGTTCAAGGGAGTGTGAAGGAACATTGTCCTCTTGACCTGAGCAGAGCCTGTAAGGGATGTGGCATCGCCAAGTTCGAGGACGCAGGTGGGCAATGACGGAAATAGTATAGCAGAGACACCCTATAACCTGGCCTGGGGCCTTCCAACTGTGGAAGGTCCGTGTTGGGCTAGCAACAGAGAGAAACACTCGTTCCCAGGGAAGGGACGCTAACCCCAGGGACCTGCCCTTTTATACAACAAGGTTGGTCAAAGAGAGAGGAGAACTGATTTCTAGACAATCAGTGACATCTGGATACTGTCAAAAAAGTTTCTTTACCTCTCTATTCTGAAATTTCTGAACTCTGCCATGAGAAGACCCCTTCCTGTCCCCCACAGTCTCTGTGTATGCCCTTAGTGCAGTTTAAAGAACGCGAAAATGCTTTGTAAGGTAAAGTGCTGTTTACGACTAAGCTATTTAACTAGTCTTCACTGAAATTTTAACTGCTGCAGAAATTTCCTGTTATTTGTGAATATCATGTCAGTATGGAAATGGTTAATTATTTTAAGGACACAGCTTGTTATATTTTTCACCTATTTTCAGTGCGTGGGAGTTTTCAGTATGTACATATTCAGGGTTAAAGTCATTAAATATTTTTAGTATATCATTATTGTATTTAATTAGATGCACGATAAAGGTGGTAGGCAAAATTCTAAGACGATCCGCAGGATTCCTCCCCCAGGTGTATGGATACCTCCTTCTAATTATTCAATTAAATTCTAATCCACCTGGTGGAATGAGAGGATTGTGCAGGTGCATAGCTTCTGAATCAGTTGACCTTAAGACAAGGAGACTGTCCTTGGTGGGCCTGACTTAATCAAGGGATGGACAGGACTCTTCTGGGCAAGAGAGATTTGAAGGGTGAGGGTAATGCAATATGTGGGACGGTCTCTGGATGAGGGTGGGTACCGTGAGGGACCTCAAGATGATAGCCAGCAAGAAAGTGGGGACTTCAGACCTCTCTCCACAAGGGTAGGAATTTGACCAACAACCTAAAATATCTTGGGGTGGATGCTTCCTGAGTGGAGGCTACAGACAAAAACACAGTCCTGTGCAGGGAGCCATGCCACTCAGCCCCTGGACTTCTGACCCACAAGTCTGCAAGCCAGTACACGGATGCCATTTTAAGCTCTAAATGTGTGATAATTTGTTAATGATAGAATATGTACTGTGAGCGTCAGTTTTCCAGAAATCTGTGGAATCTAGGTGTTGATTCTGAATATGTAGCATGTCGTCCCCATAGATGCTTCTGTTCCTCGGTCTGTACGGAGCGCGAACTCCTGTCTCGGATGAAAGAGCACAGGAACAAGGACGCTTCATCTTCTCAATTGTAGCGTTAAGGGATTTCCAAATAGAGAGGTAAAAAAAAAAATGTGGTCATTACCCAGAAGTCAGTGATCGTCTAGAAATCCATTCTTTCTCTTTGATGAGAGCTTTTTGTAAGAGGCAGATTTCTGGAGTTAGCTTCTACTACATTTAGAAACTAAGGAAGTTACACAGATTATTATCTCTGAACACAGCTGTAAGGAAGAACAGAGGGTCCGTCTGTAGGTCAGTAGAGCTCTGTAGACTCCGATTCAGTCGCCCATTCCCACGTCTACCCCGGGGTCAGAGTGACTGAGAAATGTAAGACGGCTCAAAAGAGTTTAGAGGTTATTTTAATTCTGCAGGTAACTCTAGGCTTGTTGCACACATTATTATTATTATTGATTTCACTATTATTATTTTGCAGAGCGTTTCCCATTACCGACACACCCCACAGAGGTGACCTTTGCTACCGTTGATGCATCCACACCCACACGTGACAACCCCAAAGTCCACAGCGGACATTACGGTTCACTCTTGGTGGTGTCCATTCTGTGGGTTTTGACAAATGTGCAGCCACATATACCACCCGTACAGTGTCAGGCAGAGTATCTCAATTCTCTACAAGTCCTCTGTGTGTCATCTGTCCATCCCTCCCTCTCCACTAACCCCCGACATCCACTCATCTCTCTACCATCTCCGTACGTTTGCTTTCTCCAGAATGTCATACGGTTGAAATCACACACTGCACAGCCTTTTCAGATTGGCTTCATTCCCTTAGGAACATACATTGGACGACCCATGGACCATGAGGAACAAACTGAGGGTTTTGGAGGGGAGGGGCAGGGGGCTGGGTGAGCCTGGTGGTGGGTATTATGGAGGGCATGAACTGCATGGAGCATTGGGTGTGGTGCATAAACGATGAATCTTGGAACACTGGAAAAATAAAATAAATTAAAAAAAAAGAAATATGCACTAGAGTTTCCTCCATGACTTTTTGTGCTTGACAGGTCAATGCTTTTTAGCATCGATAAAGCTCCATTGCCTGGACGGACGATAGTTTATCCGTTCACCTCCTAAAGGACCTCCTGGTTGCTTCCAGGTTTTGAAATTAGGAATAAAGTTGCTATAAATATCTGTGTACAGGTTTCGTAAGATTTCAGTTCATTTGGGTAAATATCAAAAAGTGTGATTGCTGTACCTTATGGTATGAGTATGTTTAGTTTTATAGGAAACTGCCAGACTGTCCTCCAAGATGCTGGAACCACTTTGCATTCCCCCCAGCAGGGAGTGAGAGGCCCTGCCCCTCCACATCCTTCCCAGCTTTGGGTGTTGTCAGAGGTCTGGGTTTGGGCCATTCTGGTCAGTGTGTAATGGCTTCTCACTGTGGTTTTAATTTGCATTTCCCTGAGGGCGTATGAGCTGGGGCACCTCTTCCTGTGTGCCTTTGCTGTCTGCGAGTCTTTCTGAGGTGTCCATCCCTGTGTTTTGCCTATCCATTAATCGAGTGCTCATTTTCTTACTGTTGAATTTGTAGAGTTCTTCCTATATTTTGAATAATAGCTCTTGATCAGATGTGGTTTTTTTTGCAAATATTTTGTATTTTCATGCTTTTGACATGTGTTTCATAGGACCGAAGTTGTCAGTTTAATGAAGTACACTTTACCAATCTACGTTTCCATCCATTTCTGAGACAGGCGCTTTCAAGTCTCCGGCAGTGACGGTGGATTCCTCCATTTCTCCTCGCGGTTCCATCAGATCCTGCCTCCGGTTTGGATGCTCTGTTGTCAGGTGCATTCGGATTATCTGGTCTTCTTGGACAACTAACCCTTTGCCATTATGCAATGCCCTTCCTTATACCTGATAACTTTCTTTCCTTTGAAGTCTGTTCCATCCGAAATGCATATAACTAGTTCTGCTTTTTAAGAATCAGTGTTAGCATGGTGTATCTGTCTCTATGCATTTTCTTATTCTTTTTTCTTTTTTAAAAAATATTTTATTTATTTGACACAGAGAGAGAGAGAGATCACAAGTAGGCAGAGAGGCAGGTAGAGAGAGAGGGGGAAGCAGGCTCCCTGCCGAGCAGAGAGCCCCATGCAGGACTCGATCCTGGACCCTGGGATCATGACCTGAGCTGAAGGCAGAGGCTTAACCCATTGAGCCACCCAGGAGCCCGCCATCCATTTTCTTTTTATGTGTCCTTCTATTTAAGGTGGATTTTTTGTATGTTGTAGAGAGCTGGGTCTTTTTTTGAATCCACTTTGACATCTGTCTTTGAATTGGTGCATTTAGACCACTAGCATTCAAAGTGGTTACTGACATGGTAGGATTAACATTTACCATATTCCTTAATGTTTTCTATTTGTTTTCCTTGTTCTTTGTTCCTGTTTTGCCTTCCCTCCTTTTTCTGTGTTTTGTGCTTTTACCTGCGCATTTTATATGGTTTCATTTTTCCTTTATAATTTATATATTTCCCCCCACTTTTAGTGGTTGTGCTAGGCTTTGCAGTATACATTTACAACTGACCCAAGTCTACCCTTGAATACCGCTGGCCACGTCATGGGTCGCGTGGGTATCTGATGATGACAGGATGATCCTGATTTCTCCCTCCTTTCCCTGTGTCCTTGCTGCCATCCATCTCCCTCCTACATGAGCATACAAGTGCACACACATGATTAGTACATCGCTGCCTTTATTATTTTGATAAGCCGTTATTTGTTCGATAATGAGAAATAGGAAAACAAGTTCCTTCTTTGTCTGGCACTCTCTGGGGGGATTTTTTCGGATGTTCACTGTGAAGACCTGGTAGAGCTCCAGGGGTTGGAAATGACAATACCCACAGCCCGTAGGACTGTGGTTCCCTGGACCATCTCCCTGTCCCCGTTGCTCCTTCTGACCTCCGGCCACTTGTCAATCACAATTCAACCTGGCACTGTTCCGTGAAGGGTCCCGTGCGTGGCCTTCTTCTCAGATAAATTGTCATTCTGCGGCTCCACCTCTGTCTCTAACGTGATGATCTGCCCTGTGACCTCACCTCTCCGACAGATCTAGGAAGAGCTGTTGACTTTTTAGTATGTTCAGATTTTTACTTGTTAGGACAGAGTGTTATTTCTAAGCTCTTAGCCTGACAGGTTGGAAACTGGAAGGGCATCTTATTTTAAAAATAAAAGGAAAGCAAATGTTGATAATACAAACTGTGGAGAAAATTGCTATGGTCTTTGCCGATGGGCTCGTTTCCCTCAACTGTCCTTGCTCCTTTCCCGGTACCTTCATGTATAGCTTAGTCTGAAATGTCTCAGTTAACTCAGCATCCTTGACCGGCAGTAATGACTGAAACACCACCTGGGTCAACATTTTGTCTTGCTTTTTTGATAATTTGCAAGCCTGTGGGTGTGAATGATGCTTGTTGCTGAATGGCTGTTTTTTTTTTTTTCTTTTTTTTTTTTTCAAAATTTAAGCATTCAAGTAGAAACTTCACCTGCAAGATCACAAGCATCTCTTTCCCTCCCAACAGGAGTTGGAAGACACACTCAAGCCCAGCTGACGCAACAAGGAAACAGCAGAATCCGACGTTGACTGGCTTCAGATGAAAACCTCGTGGCCATTCCTGATGACTGTAAGTCCTGATTCTCAGAGTGGAAGCTGCCGAGTACTCGGTGCCTTTGCTTGGACATGTGAATGTTTTGTATTACAGTCAGGGAGTATATTACCGATCTGGTGATCATGCTGATGTAGGGGACCTGCTTCCTTTACTAGTAACGCACCACGACTCGAGTCAATGAGAAATCAGCCTCATGATGCCAGGATTCGGTGGAACAGCTGCTTACTTTATTTTATTATCCTTTCATGTGTAATCTTTACATATTTTATTTTTATTTATTATTTTTTACAGATTTTATTTGTTTATTTAACAGGGAGAAGGAGAGAGAGAGAGAACACAATCAAGGGGAGGGGAGAAGCAGACTCGCTGTTGAGCAGGGAGAGCCCGAAACGGGGCTCGATCCCAGGACCCTGTGATCATGACTTGAGCTGAAGGCAGAGGCTTAAACAACTGAGTCACCCAGATGCTCTATCTTTACCTCTTTTCATTCAATTATTTATTATAAATAGATCTGTTACTTTTCTAAAAGATGGACATGCCCATAGTAAAGAACTCACCAGATCAGAACTATAAAATGAAAATAAGAATCAACGATGTCACAGGAAAACCACAGTAAACATTTTAGTGAGTCTGTTTCCAGGCATGGTCTATATGTTATAGATATTTTAGATTTTATGTTTGTTTGCTTGTCTATTTGTTTATTTATTTATGTATCTTTTAAGATTTTATTTATTCATTCACAAGAGAGAGTCAGATAGTGACAGAGATAGTGAGAAAGAGCCCAAGCAAGGAGGAGAGGGAGAAGCAGGTTCCCCGCTGAGCAGGGAGCCCGATGTGGGACTCTATCCGAGGTCCCCAGGATCATGACCTGAGCCAAAGGCAGATGCTCAACCAACTGAACCACCCAGGAACCCCTGTATATTATTTTTTATAAATGAATTCAGGGTCTGTGTTGCTATATATTTTCTTCTTAGGACTCCCTTTGTTGCCTCCCAAAGATTTTTGAACAGTTGTGTTTTCATTTTCATTTGTTTCCACAAATTTTTTAAATCATTCTTTAATTTCCTGGTTGACCCATTCATTCTTTAGCAGGTTGCTCCTTAGCCTCATGTATTTGAGTTCTTTACAACTTTCCTCTTATGATTGAGTTCAAGTTTTAGAGCACTGTGGTCTGATTATGGAGGGAATGATCCCAGTCTTTTGGTACCAGTTGAAACCTGATTTATTACCCAGCATGTGATTTATTCTGGAGAATGTTCCATGTACATTAGAGAAAAATATGTGTTCTGTTGCTTTGGGATGGAATGTTCTGAATATATCTCTGATATATGTCTGGCCCAGTGTGTCATTGAAAGTCCTTATTTCCTTGTTGATCTTTTACTTAGATGATCTGTCCATTTCAGTGAGGGGGGTGTTAATGTCCCATACTATTTTTGTATTATTGTTGATGTGTTTCTTTGATTTTGTTATTAATTGCCTTATGTTATAATTGGCTGCTCCATGTTAGGGGTATAACTATTTACAATTGATAGATATTCTTGTTAGATAGACATTTTTTTTTTAAAATTATTATTTATTTATTTATTTTCAGAAAAACAGTATTCATTATTTTTTCACCACACCCAGTGCTCCAAGCAAGCCGTGCCCTCTCTAATACCCACCACCTGGTACCCCAACCTCCCACCACCCCGCCACTTCAAACCCCTCAGATTGTTTTTCAGAGTCCATAGTCTCTCATGGTTCACCTCCCCTTCCAATTTACCCAAATTCCCTACTCCTCTCTAACACCCCTTGTCCTCCATGCTATTTGTTATGCTCCACAAATAAGTGAAACCATATGATCATTGACTCTCTCTGCTTGACTTATTTCACTCAGCATAATCTCTTCCAGTCCCATCCATATTGCTACAAAAGTTGGGTATTCATCCTTTCTGATGGAGGCATAATACTCCATAGTGTATATGGACCACATCTTCCTTATCCATTCATCCGTTGAAGGGCATCTTGGTTCTTTCCATAGTTTGGCGACTGTGGCCATTGCTGCTATAAACATTGGGGTACAGATGGCCCTTCTTTTCACAACATCTGTGTCTTTGGGGTAAATACCCAGGAGTGCAATGGCAGGGTCATAGGGAAGCTCTATTTTTAATTTCTTGAGGAATCTCTACACTGTTCTCCAAAGAGGCTGCACCAACTTGCATTCCCACCAACAGTGTAAGAGGGTTCCCCTTTCTCCACATCCTCTCCAACACATGTTGTTTCCTGTTTTGTTAATTTTGGCCATTCTAACTGGTGTAAGGTGATATCTCAATGTGGTTTTAATTTGAATCTCCCTGAGGGCTAATGATGATGAGCATTTTTTCATGTGTCTGATAGCCATTTGTATGTCTTGATTGGAGAAGTGTCTGTTCATATCTTCTGCCCATTTTTTGATGTGTTTGTCTGTTTCATGTGGGTTAAGTATGATATAGTGTCCTTCCTCATCTCCTATTATAGTCTTTTGTTTAAGACCTTATTTGTCTGATATAAGGATTGCCACCCAAGCTTCCTTTTGATGTCCATTAACATGGCAAATGATTTTCCACCCCCTCACTTTAAATCTGGAGGTGTCTTTGGATCTCAAATGAGTCTCTTTCAGACAGCATATCAATGGGTCTTGTTTTTTAATCCAATCTGTCTTTTGATTGGGGCCATTTACATTTAGGGTAACTATTAAAATATATGAATTTAGTGCCATTGCATTGCCTGTAAGATGACTGTTCCTGTATATTGTCCGTGTTCCTTTTGGGTCTATGTTACTTTTAGGCTCTTTCTTTTCTTATAGGACCCCTTTCAGTATTTCTCGTAGGCCTGGTTTAGTGATTGTTTGTCCTGGAAGAATTTTTTTCTCTCTCCTTCTAATTTCAGTGACAACCTAGCTGGATGTAGTACTCTTGGCTGCATATTTTTTCCTTGTTTAGTGCTCTGAATATATCATACCAATCCTTTCTGGCCTGCCAGGTCTCTGTGGATAGGTCTTCTGCACTCTAATGTTTCTACCATTGTAGGTTACAGACCTCTTGTCCTGAGCTGCTTTCAGGATTTTGTCTTTGTCTCTGAGACTTATAAATTTTACTATTAGATATGGGGTGTTGACCTATTTTTGTTGATTTTGAGGGAGGGTTTTCTGTGCCTCCTGGACTTTGATGTCTATTTCCTTTCCCAAATTAGGGAAGTTATCCACTATAATTTGCTCCAATATACCTTTTGCTCCTCTCTCTCTTTCTTCTCTTTTTTCTGGGATCCCAATTATTCTAATATTGTTTCATCTTATGGTGTCACTTGTCTCTCAAATTCTCCCCTCATGATCCAGTTGTTGCTTGTCTCTCCTTTTCTCAGCATCTTTATTCTCCATCATTTGGTCTTCTATATCACTAATTCTCTCTTCTGCCTCAATTATCCTAGTAGTTAGTCTCCATTTTCTATTGCACTTCATTAATAGACTTTTTGATTTTGACTTGGTTAGATTTTAGTTCTTTTATTTCTCCAGAAAGGGATTCTTTAGTATCTTCTCTGCTTTTTTCAAGCTCAGTCTTTATAATCATCATTACAAATTCTAGTTCCAATATCTTACTACCATCTGTATTGATTAGGTCCCTGGCAGTTAGTACTGCCTTTTGTTCTTTTTGTGAGGTGGGTTTTTCCATTTTGTCACTTTGTCCAGAGAAGAATAAATGTATGAGAGGAAAAAAAAATTCTTAAATGGTAAAAATGACTCCAGAAAAATATACACCAAACAAATCAGAAAAGACCCAAAACTGGGGGAAAGGAAAAAAAAAAGAAGAAGAATATGAAGAATATGATCAGTTGGGTGAATAGGACAGAGCCACACACTAGATTTTGGGTGTATTTTGATCTATTAGAAGAACCTGCCTCCCAAAATTTTAACAAAAACAACCTGCATACATGTATATATGTGTGTGTATACACACACACACATGCACACACACACACACACAAATAAGGGTAAATACAATGAAGGGATGGAATGTGACTGTAAAAATGAAACTTAAAAATGATTTTTTTTAAAAGATTTTATTTATTTATTTATTTGACGGATAGAGATCACAAGTAGGCAGAGAGGCAGGCAGAGAGAGAGAGGAGGAAGCAGGCTCCCCGCCGAGCAGAGAGCCCGATGCGGGACTCGATCCCAGGACTCTGAGATCATGACCTGAGCCGAAGGCAGCGGCTTAACCCTCTCAACCAACATCTTTTCTTATCAATTCCTTCTTAAAAATGATTTTTAAAAAGGAATTGATAAGAAAAGATGTTGGTTGAGAAAGCAAAGGAGAAAAATTCAAAAGAAAACAAAAGTTAGAGAATGTGATCAGATGTGTGAATAGAACAAAGCCATACACAAGATTTAGGGTGTATTTTGGTGTGTTAGAAGAAGCCATATCCCAAAATTTTAATGAAAGAAAAAACATATATATATACACAAAAAGTACAGTTAAATTGAATGAAGGGATAGAATATTATGTGCAAATGAAAATTAAAAAGATTTTGAAATTGATAAGATGGATTAGATGGATAAGATGATAAGATTGGAATTGATAAGATGTTGATTGAAAAAGGAGAGAAGAAAAATAAATAAAAAGAAATAAAAAAAGAAAAAATAAGGAAAACTAAAAAAAAAAAAAACAAAAAACCAAATTTGAAATTCTAAAGAATCATCGGAAGAAAGCCATGAATTCTCTGTGCTATATTCCCCTAGCTCTGGATTTCTGTGGTTCTCATTGATGGGTGAACATGGCCTTGACTGGATGTTCTTGCTGATCTTCTGGGGGAGGGGCCTGTTGCAGTGGTTCTCAAGTGTCTTTGCCTGAGGTGGAATTGGACCTCCCTTGCTAGGGGCCAGGCTAGGTAATCTGCTGGAGTTTGCTCTTGGGAGCATTTGTTCCCTGAAAGCTTTAAGTATAGCTTTGTGGGAGGAGAATGAAAATGGCGGCCTCCAAATCTCCAGCCCTGGAGGAGCTGAGAACTTGGGGTCCCACTCCTCAGTGAGCCCTCAGAGAAAAACAGTCATTCACTCCTATCCCTCTGGTCTCCAGCCTCACTCTGTGCTCAAGCTTCCTGTGACTGAGCATTTCTGTTTCCAGCAAACGACCACCTTTGGGGTCTCTAAACCCAGTAGATTCCTGTGGTGGGTTCCTGTGCTGCTTCTCCCTGAGGTGGAGGGGGAGTGTCCCCAGATCTGCTGCTTGTTGGCTCCCTGCTTGAAAGCATAGTGACCCAACTGTGCTGCACATCATGGTTTATGGCAACTCTGAGCTGAGAGCTGTGGGTAATTTATATTTTATTTAAACCAATTTCCTATTAATAGATATTTTTAATTTTTCTGATTTTTCAACATTATACAGAATGCTTTAATGCCTGTGCTTTTTGGCATATGTTTGTTCTTGTATTGACACGATATGTAAAGTGTATTAATTAAGTTGAGTAAATATGGCCTAAGTTTTTGAGTGCAATAATAAAATATTAGAAATATATGAAAATAATTTGTTGTGAATATCTGAACCTACATGATTCCATGGGAATCTAAACATTTTATTCCAACTTCACTTAAGGCAGAGTCTTTCAAGAGCTATCAAGTATATACAGAGGCTTTTAGCAGTCTCTTCACTGTGCAGGCAGCCCAATGTGGGACTTGATCTCAGGATCCTGGGATTGTGGCCTGAGCTGAAGGCAGATGCTTCACCAGCTGAGCTACACAGGTGCCCCATACAGAGGTTTTTATGGGAATTCACAGGTTCTAACCCTGGGGAGTGTCCTTTTAGGGCAAGAACTAGAGACTGTTCTGTACTGTAGCAGAACCTGGCCTCCAGGTTGTATTATAGACTTGCCATTCACCTTCCCTGTACACTGGGGTGCATGACAAGTAGAAATTGATTCACCCAGAAAGTTATCTCTGAAAGAATCTTTATTGCCCTGAGGTGAGCATCTTGCTTCTGTCTACTGTGCATCAAAACAGAACCCTAGTGGCCATCCCTGAATCTTCCCCTCATCTCAGGTTGTTTTTCTTTTCTCTTTATTCTGGTTTAGTCCCATAGTATAGAGAGATCTACTCCTTACTTCAACTCAGGTCTTCTGACAACCTTAGCTTTTTGTGCATTTGTTGTTGTGAATTCTGAGTGGTTTTGAATTTATTTTGGTGGAAAACCTCTCTCATATACACACACATGATATATACATGATATATGTACATTGTTAGAATGAATTACTTTCATGTCCATGTAGTGTAATTCCAAGTTATTGTTTTTTTCTTGTTTGGCAATGTTCGCATGCAGCCTCCTTGAAACGTTAGTTCTTACAGAGATCCAGAACATGAACATCTTCAGAGTGTTAAAGGAGCTCCCACTTTTTGGGATGTTTAATTTGATGTTTCTTCATTTACGGCTCCATCAGGTCATGACTTTTGTGTGACCTTACCACTCTGCCTTCCTTCCTCATCTTTAAAATTAGGATGAATAGGCCTCAGCTCACCAGGCGATTATGGGAAGCATATACACGAGAGGGTATATATCTAATGTGAGTGCATTGTTGGTGCTCACTAAATGGTAACTTAGGAACTCAATTTTCTTTCTTTTTTTTTTTCCTTTCTTTCTTCTTCTAAAGATTTTATTTATTCATTTGATAGAGAGAGATCACAAGTAGACAGAGAGGCAGGCAGAGAGAGAGAGAGGAGGAAGCAGGCTCCCCTTTGAGCAGAGAGCCCGATGCGGGGCTCGATCCCAGGGCTCTGGGACCATGACCTGAACTGAAGGCAGAGGCTTTAACCCACCGAGCCACCCAGGCGCCCCAGGAACTCATTTTTCTTATATTTATCAAGATTTCATTTTTGACAACAGCCCCTCTCCTGCCTTGGACATTAAGAAATAAAGTTCATTAATTCTTCCTTTTACTTAGAAAATCTTCAGTGACTTCTGTAGAAGACATGATCTTTTGCCTATCCACCGGTACTTTCCTCTTTTTTCTTAGGAAAACCCTGATTTTGTGCAGAGGATTTGCGTCTTCCCTCTCACTGGGAGAAAACCAGTAATCATGGCAGCTAATTACACTAAAACGTTCTCTTGAGTGACTTGCTAATAAGGATGGGGGACTTCATTCTGTCCTAGTCGTGGGGACAGGGGGAAGGGTGTCAGTGCAGATTCTGAGAAGGACTTTCTTTCCTGTAAATGTCATTCTCCTTCTTTCTGCTTTAAATACACAAGTGTCTCGATTCTGTGCTGGGACCATAGCAACCCTCTTGCCTACACGAGGCACCAAGGATTTAAAAAACTGAAACACTGCAGACGTCAGGGTAGAGAGAATTTCCGAGCTGTTGATGAAATTCTCATGTTGCTGCAGCAAGCCTGGAAGTGACTACCTCAGATTTCTTAGTATGTGGTGTAAATAAATTGCTTTGTCTTGCAGTGGCTGTTTTTGGCAGTGTGCGGGTGATTTTTTGCTGAGCACATCCTAACTGGAGCTTCCGATCCCTCCAGAGACAATTTTCAGGTTTCTTGTTTGTCGGCCAACGGTCTCCAAGTCCACATTGAGAGGTAGCCTTTCAGCTGCCTGAACTGCCTCCCTTAGAGCTCTGCTATTTGTAAACCACACAGAGAGATCTTTCCTGTGCCTGTGTCTGCACCTCCCCCTTCTCTCAGTCTGGAATTCTCAAATTCTTTTATGCTCCTTTAATGGGACATGGCCTTATCCACCCTCTACAAACCACTAATCTACATCCTATAAATGCGCAGAGACACACAGGATCAAGCAGTAAACACTTTTCTGGACTTGACTCCCTGAAAAATCACAAATAATTTCTTAAACAGGAGTCTTATAAACTCTGGTAATTATGCCTCTTGTTGAAATATTACCAATAACCCCAACAACCCATTTCCATGAAATGTATTTATAATGTTGCCTGAATACAATATTTTGACACATAATATAATTCTGTTGCCTCCTGGATGCTTTTACCTTACTCTTCAATACCATTTCAGAGGCCTTCAGGGAAGCCTGTTTACATTTCCATGACATCCTGACCTCTGCTTATTATGTTCTCTTCTTGTATGTGAGGTCTCTCCCCTGCCCTCTGTGGTTGCTTCCTGACCTGTCTCTCTTTTTGGTCTCTTTCAGCTCAAAGCATCCGGCAGGTTCTTCTTGGAACACAACTCACACAATGCCCTTGCTTGACTCAAGACTCCCTCATGATCCACCATCCGATTTGGTGTTGGGTTCACACTGGGGGCAAAGATGGACAAGCCTGTGGGATCTTCCCTGCCAACCTCTCCAAAGCTACTTAACCTTCCTACTGTCTCCTCTGCTCCAACCCTGCTGGCCATGTTAGTGTTCTTTAACTCATCAAACTCTACCCTGCCTCAGGGACTTTGTATGACTTGCTTACATGTTTGGTTCATTTCCCTAAACTGCCATTTCCTACAAAGGGTCCTGCCCAGATGTCTAACTTAAATACCACCCTACTAGGACCTGTACCTTACCCACCATGCCCCACCCCTCTGGGACCTGCAGTCCCCTGCATCTTCTTCCAAGCCCTGTCACCAGCCCACACTATGCCCCATGTTCATTCACTTGGAATATGAACTTGGGAGTGGGTGGGGACTTGTCAATTTTGTTCAGTATTGTATCCCCAGGGGTCTGGCATACAGTACACCCTTAGTAAATACTTTCTCATCAATCAATAAATACATTAATGATTTCTTGAAAAAAATGGCGTCACATATTTTTAATGCAATTCAATATATACATTTTAAGCACATGAGATACACACGCACACACACACACACACGCGCACACACACACACACACAGATATTTTAATGGGAGAGCTCATTGTAAATCTTTTCTTAGAAATTTCAGCAACACAATAATTTCTCCAGAAGAGAGCATTTGCAAGATCTCAGTAGGCTGGTAAAGTTATAGGCCGGCATTCATTCTATAAATGTTTACAGAGAACCTGCGTTATGATGGACAGTTGTGCCAGTCTCTGAGAATATAAATGGGAACGAAACATCTTCTCCAGTCTAGTGGGATTTAGAAAAAAAAAAAAAAAAAAAAAAACACACTGGTGGGAACAAACAAATCAGTGCTCTGCACATTGTTAGTCCAAAGCAAATTTATTGCTTAACTTTTAGGAAGAAATTGATGCCATGCTCAGTTTTTAATAGATGAGAAAGAAAAACTAAAAATATCCTAATTCCCACTCATTTTAAAACATCTTTCTTTAATGTCTGGGTAGCTGTGTGATAATCAGTTTATGGTGAGTTCAAAGCCACCCGAGCCCCAGCTCCTCCTCCCGCCTCCCTCCCTGAATGCCGGCAGTGCTGCTGAGGGACCGAGAGGGATAATGAGAAATAGAATGCAGCCTGACCTTACTGTGGAGAATAAACATCTTCCAGTAGTGTTAAGTGGATGCTAAATATATAAAGCTAATTATTTCCTGAACTGGTGTCCTTCAGAGATTAAATTGTAGTCTATCTCCTGCCTACTCGCTGTTGCAGCAAGAATCCTCCAAGGACCCCAATCTAAGAGCAGCGGCCACGGTAGGGAACAGTCCTGCTGTGCTGGTCCTTGAATATCTTTTGGGGGGGACTTGAATTATGGTGCTAATTATTTCAAGTGTCCACTTTCCTTTGCCAGAGTTGACCTGATTAATGTATGGTTCTTCACTCTAACATCTCAGCTGGGGTCTTTCAGAGCAGGAAACACTCATCCGTGGAAGGCAGAACTGAAATGTTTGTACTGTGGGAAGGGATAGTCGTGCAGTCTTCATCTGGCCCAGAGAGTGCCTGAGCCGGGCTTCCCTGTGTTCAGGTTTATTTCCTGGAGCTACTGACTGAGGTGGGACCCCGACCAGAGTCATTAAAGTAAGTTCTGGATCTCTGTATGGCAACAGCTAGATTGCTTCTCCAAGTCTGATGGCTATCAAGAGGGATGGGAAATACAAAGAGAGGAAATTAATTCATACACTAATGAATTTTTAAATTAGTATTTAAAAATCCAAACTTCAGCAATGTATTTCCCTGCAGGGAATGGTATAGAATTATCCAGGTTTATTAGGGGGAGTGAACATATTAAAACAAACTTATGGATATAATGCAATAGAAAATGTTTGAAGGTCAAAGGCGGCCATCAAACTCAGGGTATGAAGCCATTAAGAGGAAAGAGAGGTTTGCTATTGCTGTTTTTCCCTGAAAAGAAATAGGAACAATCCCTAAATTTAAAATAAAGGATTATGTGATAGAATAAAGACTTATCCCTGAAAGGGCATTAAAGTCTTCTTGAACAAAAATTAGCTGTTATTAATATTTTTAATTTGCTGTATATTATAAATCATACTTTTATTGCATAATTCCCTAATAAAACTAAAAAGTTCTACTGTTTTCAGGGTAATGAATACAGTTTTCTCTAGTCTGATGTTGATGATCTACGAACTAGAGCTTTAAAGAAATAATGAAGCCACGGTTTTGTTATCCATTATTCTTATAGCTATGACTACAAATGTCCGGTGTGCCAAAAACAGGAATGGAATTCTAAAAAACACATCTTAATAACTGTTTTGAATGTTTTCCTTAGGAAGATAATTTTTTTAAATCTAGCAATGGAAGTATCTGCACTTGTGTCCCTCCTGGATCTGAACTATCAAGCTTTAAGAATAACGCATTCAGAAGATACATTTTCTTGTCTCGTCTTGTCTTGCAAGAATCAAGGGAGTTGATTAATTTGGGAGTTACCCCTTGAGCTACAACTTGAAAAGGTTCCTGTTGGGGAACCTGGGTGGCTCAGTGGTTAAGCCGCTGCCTTCGGCTCAGGTCATGATCTCAGGGTCCTGGGATCGAGCCCCGCATCGGGCTCTCTGCTCGGCAGGGAGCCTGCTTCCCCCTCTCTCTCTGCCTGCCTCTCCAACTGCTTGTGATCTCTCTGTCAAATAAATAAATAAAATCTTAAAAAAAAAAAAAAAAGAAAAGGTTCCTGTTGCCAAGAGGGTGGCCATGGTCTAACCCGGGTGTGCACTGGTCATGGGCAACCACTGAGGCTAGGGGCAAATCCTCAGAGATCCTTCAGCCATTTTTGTTAAAATTATATCATCCCTGCTGATAACTTTTGAACCCCCAAGAAAAAACTCTACACTCTTTTCCTGCTTTCAGTCTTTACATTCTGGAATCTGTCCTGCATCCTGTTACCAATCCAACCAATCCAGGAGAACCCACGGGAAGGCGGAAGGGTCCATGGGAGAGGGACACCTGCTGTCTTCGGAGCACGACTGGGATGAGGTCCGCACATCTCAGCGGCTCTCCCCGCACTGCAGAGACCCCTGTTGTGGGCTCAGCTCTGCTCCTTGTCTTCATATACATCTCTCTAGGAAGGAGGAGAGCTGATTTCCGTGCATGATGAACTGTTTGTGCCACAGTTGGCTTCTGCCCCCGAGTACTGTGTGTACTGCCCTCCATACAAACCTCCTTACTCACCCTCAGGCATGCTCCAGAATGTTCCCTGCAGGTGCAGGATTCATGTGTGGAAACAGAGTATTTGCAGGATGTGTCATCTTCCTCACCAGGCCTTTGCAGGGCTCCCCGATGTCCCACTGTGTCTAAAGCTGAAGGGCACACTGTCCACCCTGGGAGGGGTCCCGGGCTCAGTGTCTGGGTCTGGCTGTGAGACTTGGTCCCTTGAGTCTGGAAGGCAGGAAGGGCAGAAGCCACTCTCCTTTCTCCATCCATGCTGGGAGGTACTCCCTGCAGGCCTTCCACCTTGGATCTGCAGGGGAGCCAAGAAGCTGGTGGTTTCCAGCAATTTCTGGGCCTCTGGGTGGCCAATTCAGTGGAGACCTTCAGAACCTCTGCTGCCTCAGTGACCCTTTAAGGCAACAGTCCTGCCTCTCTTGACTTGCCTTTCCTCAGGCTTTTCAACAGTTATGTGACCCCTCACATGCCTCCCTTTCCTGCTTGCAGAGTCTAGAATGGCTCTCCTGCCCGGCACCACCAGGCATGCCCGATGCGGTGAGGCAGGCACCGTCCTCCCCTTAGTGCCGATCCTGCCTGTCACTACCGCCCTGGTCTGTCTACCCGAGTGGATTGTGAGTTCTGGAAGGCGGAGGACTGTGTGTGATTGCTGCCCTTTCTGTAGTGGACACAGGCCTGACCAAGAGGTGCCCAGGAGCAACGACTCCACCACCGACGACCACACGGCTTATATGTGGCTTATGCATGGGGAACCCGGTAAGGATCCAGCTCAATCTGCCTCTAAAGTTTATTTAGATTCCAAACTCACTCTTTCCATTAAAAATTAAGGTTCTGTTGGAGGATAAGTCAGAAATGAACTGGGATAACCATTCTGTCATTCAAGGTGCCGCTGGCAATCCAACGCAGGTCATGTGCTCGTTTGGTAACGGTGTAGACAGAGGAACATGGAGAACAAATCCAGCCAAACTCAGGCATTCACCTCTAGGCGACTTCTGGTGCTGCTTCTTAAAACGTCCGTCTGTCTGTCTGCTCACGTCAGTGTCCCCACTTCTCTTTACAGTCGCGTTTTGTCGCATAAATCATGAGTTTCCCTTTTAGCTCGTCGCTGCACTCATGGCCGTGGAAAGCAGGGAGTGAGTGGTCGGGGCTCGCCTCTGATGGTTTCCCCGTGGAGCAAAGCCTCAAAGAAAGCCCTTCTCGGCGTGGAGGCCTGTGAGCTCCCCATGCCTGCCTGCGGCACACACACCGGCCTGAGGCGAGCAACCCAGGTCCCAAGGCCCCATCTAAACATGGGAGCTGCCCTAACAGCTATGTTTCACTTCCTTATCCTGCTGGATTTTTCTAGACCCCATGCCTCTTTGTCTTTCTATGTTTGCAATTTCTTTCACAATAAATATAGGAAATCTCTCTTCAGTAAATTTAGGTGCGGTAATTTAATTCAATGACACTTAATCCATGTTTTAAAGGAATTAGAGCAAGAAAGGGCATGGAAAGACCATAGCTCCCGTGCACAACAAAAATTCATTCTGACTTTGTAGATGAAGAATGGAAATCACCAATAAAACAGGCCAGGCTTGATGCCAGGACAGATCTTTATGCCAACACCACTTTCCTTGAATTAAGATATTATCTTAAATTATTTATCCATTTTTCCTTTTGGAAATTAATCTATGAGACCGCTTTTAAAACCTCAACAGCATGCAAAAGAAATTCCTAAGAATATTACAAATACTGAATACTTGCCGTATCTTTACATCACTCTTACTGCTTATTCTTCCACTGTTAAAAGTTACAATTTTATTTGAATTATCCTGTTCTAACATGGAAAGTTCAACCAACAAAAGCTGTTGGGTGTGAAGAATTTGAGTCCATTGATATATTTAGATGCCACACAAATCTTAGGTCCAACATGAACACCACCTTTAGAGGCCCACGTATTTTTTTTCTGTCCTTCTGTGATCTGAATCCACCTCCTGCTCATGTTGTCAGCAGAGCGATGTCTGTAACACAGCATCTTTGTTGCACTGGGCGCCTGTGCTGGAGGCCCCGATGATGCCCTGTTTCTTACTGTATCCTTCTGCAGGCTCCACCACTGAGCTATACCCCCTCATACTGTATCATTCTGAATCCCTGTGCTCATCCCTGAAATCCTTCACAAAGTGCAGTGTGGTGGTTCATGTCTCTACCCTCCAACAAATGTGTGCACTCCCACCCCTTGCTTTTCTGCCCTGGAACAGAAAGAACATTTTTCCTTGCAACATAGGTCTTTCTCTTAGGTCCACTGTCCATTCCAAACTGGCTACTTGAGGCTGCATTCTGGCCCCCAGAATTATTTTGATTGCATATGTGCCTTGTGTTGCTTCTTGAATTTGAAATCCTTGGAGTCTGGCAAACTCTCTGCTGCAACACAGGCTCCCTACTCTCCATGGCCATAAACATCAGGCCCCTTTACGTGTTGTGTTCTCGGTCCTTTTGGAAGTATTTGCTTTGGGTCTTGATCTGTAGTCTCTGAAACTTTTTTTTTTAAAGATTTTATTTATTTATTTGACAGACAGAGATCACAAGTAGGCAGAGAGGCAGGCAGAGAGAGAGGAGAAAGCAGGCTCCCCGCCGAGCAGAGAGCCCGATGCGGGGCTTGATCCCAGGACCCTGAGATCATGACCTGAGCTGAAGGCAGAGGCTTTAACCCACTGAGCCACCCAGATGCCCCATGTAGTCTCTGAAACTTCTAGGGACCAGATGGAGATGTCCACCATGGAACCCTCCCTGATCCTGTGAGCCTCTCATCCCGTCTTACCTGTTCTCTTCTGCATCTCCAGGTACGTTCTCTTTTGTTATGCGTTCAATTTCTCTGTTCTTGCTGCATTGTGTGCAAGGGGAGATGCCCCTTCAGTTAGGCCCCCTTATGGCTGGGACAGACCTTGAGGCTTTATCTCGGAGAGATGTTGATATCCTGACAGTGGGCCTCAAGCAGAGGGACTGGAGATCAGAAGTGGGCAGAGTGGCAGCAGGGTACCTACCTCCGAAGAGGTCAGGCTTCTGCCCCAGGATGTGATCTGGTCTGAGCACAGAGGTCCACAGACTTGGGGACTTAAGTAAAAAGTGATCTTATGTGAGAGACTTATCAGCAGGTTATCACTGTTTGGGTTGTCTCCAAAGTCAGGTGGGGCAGAGCTGTGGCTGCAGGTGTGTAGTCCCGTGTAGGACAGATCACTGGTAAAACATGGGGAAACCAGTAAAATCTACCCAATATCCTGAGCAGCAGGGCCTGGTGGGAGCTACATCGGCCCAGACCTTGGCTCAGACTTTAGGCTAGTGGAACGAGTCAAGGATGATTCTTAGACCCTCGGACAGGAGGGTCATTACATGGGCTTAGGACATACACCTACTGGTGGTTCACTCAGGAAGGACCTGCCATTGTCTTCAGGGCATCGAAACCAATTTCAGCCATCAGCACCTGTGGTGAGAGCTGGGTGCCTGTGCTGCCCTGCAGAGGCTCGGGAGAAAGCAGGCTGCACAGGGACTAGAGAGTATATATATGGGTGACCAGTTGGGAGGGCTGGGTGCTATGGCTCCAGGGAGCTGGAGACAGTAGAAACTGATATGTTCACAGTTTACTGACCTCTAACTGTTGGACTTTGAGCAGTCTTTGGTAACTGAATGTTTTAATTTTCTCCTATTTTCTTTATCCAAATAAATTAATTGAATGCTGAAAATTCAGAGATAAAGACTCTGAAAAACAAAACAAAGAAAGTTAGAAATTCACAGGTCGGGATGGGGGCTGGAGATGTAATAAGTCACAGCCTGGCACAGGTTCGAGCGGCTCCTGGGCCTCTAACTTCCCAGGAGGAAGCAGGGCTGACCTCCACACGCGCACGTATGTGTTGGGGTAACAGGCGCGCTCAGAGCCCACGTGTGTCCTGGAGTAGAGGCCATGCGGCCTGGAAGAGTGAAAATGTCTGTCTTGTGGTTTGAAGTAAAAACAAGAGGCCACCCGCCAGGCAGGTCGTACGGGGAGAGGACGGGATGTGTGGGGTCCTCTCGCATCAGGTGCCCACGCACAGGAGCCCGGGAGCGAGGAGGAAAGTTCCTGGGGCAGCTTGGTCTTGTCTGGGAATCACGCGGCGGGGGACTCCTGAGGTTGCGGGAGGTACGTGGAGGCAGGACGGAGGCTTGGTCCGATGTGTTCCGGGGGGAGCCCCGGTGCTAGTGCGCAGCCTCCACGCCCTGACCCCCTGAGGAGCTACTGTGTGAGCACGAGTGACCTACGAAACCAAGCACAGATGCTCCAGATAAAAACCACTTGCAGCCTGTGTGGCTGGGCGGCTGGTGTGTTCAGCTCTTGAAGTGGAGTCGATGTCGTGGGGACGACAGTGAGCGGTATCCCTGGACCCGGCACCTGCTCCTGTCCAGTCACCAGTGGGAGGCCTCCCCGCAGGCAGGATGGGGGCAGCCTGCAGACGAGTCGGTCCTGCCTGTGGGGGAGCATCTCCCGCCCAGAGACCAGTGAGCACTGAGGCGTGACTCTCTGTGGAGGGAGACACACAAGGGCACACGGCAGCCACAATATGTGGCCTCGAGCCACCTCCTCACACTTAGCAAAGCAGCAGGGAGGAAATGCCGTCCTTGGAGCCTTTTCCAGCGTGCTGCTTGTAAGAAGTCCCGCGGCAAGAACGCCCCCGTGAGTGTTTGTCATCCCGGTTGACAAAGGAGGCAGCTGCAGTCCAGAGACCTGAGATACGTGGGCGGGAAAGCCCGTTGGTGGCGGAGGATTCAGCACAGGCTCCCTGGTGCTCGTGGCAGTTTCACTAAAGCACGTCTGCAGAGTTGCCCTCCTGTGGGGCGATCTGGCCCGAGTGGACACGTCGCTTCCCTTCCAGCTGCCGCCTCCCACGGCTGCACCCTCTTCACCAATGACTGCACCTGCACTGCTGCCTGGGGGTGGCGGAAGCATCCTGGGGAGAACGCAGGTGTGCTGGCAGGTGCCCAGCATCGCACTCTCTCCTCCAGGACGGGCTGGCCACAGGACGGGGGCCTCCCATCCCATTCAGAGCACGGACCACTCGCCGTCTTCACTCTCCTCCACGGAGCGAGGAGCTTGCTGGTCCGCACAATGCCGTTATGTGTAGGACACACAACGTTTCCAATTTCAAAAGATGGAACACTGTTCCTTTAGAGCCAAAATGGTTTCTGCTCTTCAATTAATGGAAAGAATTAGCAAAATGGTATTTAAGACATCAAGGCTCATTACAGCTCTTTAAGATGATATGGTCCAGACAGTAGTGATGGAAATCGTGCCTGGAGGGAGTCACGATCCCTGGGGCAGGGGCATCTCCCAGCTCCCGGAGGACCTGCCCTTTTCCATCTTGAGCATTTGATGGAGTATTTAAGGCCCAATGTATTACAGGAAAAAGCCCTTCTTCTGTGTATGTATGTTATGTAGTAAGATGACAATGTGGCCAGTAAGAAGAGAATGAAGTGGGGCGGGGCATCAGTGTGGCTCTGGGGGCAGAATCTCGCAACAGCTGGCAGCGCTCAGCCTCCATGCGTGGGACTCACATGAACTCTCAAATTCTCACATCTGCACAGAATAAACCACGGGGAGACTAAAGCCCCACTTTTATTCCCAGATATTTTATCCAAGATCTTGACACTGGTTTTCTTAGATTTTAAGCTGTATTCACAGAAGCTTCTGGTTTTTTATTCTTGTGTTGGTGCAACACAGACACAGACATATGATTTCCACACGGAGCCCCACTACCGTGGGATTGGTCACCGCGCATCACCGGCATTAGGTGATTCCAAAGCCATCTCCTTTTGTGGAGACAGAGAATTCTGAGTCTGTTTTCTAATTCATTATTTTCTTTAACTGTCAACATGCTATGAGAAACATGGAGGGAAGGGAGAGAGAGAGGAAGGAAAACTTGGATTGTTGGTGGTCAACAAATAGAGTCATTTAAAAATGGGATTGGAAATTGAAAGCCATAAATTAAAAACACTAACTACATTCAAAGGGTTGCCTCAGATACTCCATGAAGGTACATGGATGTAGAGTTGGCAGGAAAAAGGAAATGATTAATTTCCTTTAAGGGGAACGTCAGAGGGTCATTTCCTGGAAGAGGTTTTGAAGGATGGATAAAGGTCTCCTAGGCAGATAGGGATGGGGGAGTTGGTTTCCAAGCAGAGGAGGTGGCACATCATTTCTCACTTCCCAAACCCAGGACAGGACTCAGATTTAAGTGCAAAGCCAAGGAGGGAGACTTCTGTAAAGATCTAAGCTCACATACAAAGTGGAATTTTTAAATCAGTACTGAAGCAAATGTGTTCTAATTAGTGTGAGACCATTTGTGTTACTTTGCTTTATGCTTGGCCTAGCTTTTTTCTTTTCGAGGAAAAAAGAATCTGTATTCCTTAAAATACACATTTAGAGTGGGTTAGGGAAATGAGAAGCTTTGCAGGAGAGGATAACATGAAAATAAATCTAACATTTTCTGTGCAACATTGTTACTAGTCATAATATTTCAGTTCCCAGAAAATAAAATGTGTCTAATTATTTCTTTCTGATTCTTAACTCCATTGAGGGCTTAAATTTTTAACTTCTACAAGAGAAAATCTGAAAACAAAGAACAAAAAACAAAAAACAAATGACTTTACTGCCACTAGGCAACATTTTAAGTGAGATCACTTTGAGTGTGCTATTTAAAAAGCTACCTAATTGTTGGTCAGGTTGAATTGTCATTTTGTTCCAGTTAGAATCATTAAGTGTGCACCATTTTCTTTCAAAAGACTGGTTAGGAAGGAAAAAACCTAAAAAAAAAAAAAAAAAAAAAGGACGGGAAAAACCTAACAATTTTAACTTTATTTATCACCCTCCCCTTGAAAGTTAGATTATGATGGGCACACCTACAGACACCCCAAATCCCCACACAGTTAAGAGGAATGGAGAGGGCCAAGTTTCATAATTCTACCTATGTCTTTGTCTCAGTAAGTGCAACTCTGAAAAATCATTTGTCACAAATTTTAGAATCTTAGTATGTTACTCTAACTGATAGAAATGAAACTGTGTTAGGGGTTGGGCTATCATCAAGAATATGCATTGCCTTTATTAGTGGGCTCGCTAGAAACCACATTCAAAGTTCAAGTGGGAAGGAGAACATCTGAGTCAACTCAGACACCTACAAAGCCTTTGCCAAGAGATCTTCCTGGCTGTGGGTTTGAATCAAAGCTGATCACACACATTAAATTGTAACAGTCCTCGTTCAGATGATCTCCGTCCTACGAACCCAGGCTATCTACAGACATGCTTCCATTAACAAGAGGTTGAAGTTTGCATTTTTATTAAGCAGAAGTGAAGTTTCTCGACTCATGGAGGTGGGTGGGAGGCATACCAGCGCTACGTGAGAAGCTATTCTAAATGCTGCTTCTCTAACGGAGCTCAGATCCAGCATCACAGTTGGTAGCGCTGGAGGAAAGAGGTAGGTGTTGCTCATCTCAACGTGGACTCCATTTGGGGTGGCCATGTGCCCAGTTTCCCTTGTCACTAGGTATGACATTGTAGTCAAGTTCTGACAAAGAGATATAAAAAGAAATTTGTGTGGTATCTGGGAAGTTTTCTTGAAGGGAGGAGACGGTGCCTTTCCTGTACTTCCATTCAGCTCTGCGGAACTCTGGTCAAAGCATGAGCTCCTGCAGTCATCTTGGACCACAAAGATGAGAGGCACATGTTTAGTGATGGTACCATTGTGGTTTTTGTATATGTGCTGCCGAAGCGAGCACCCATTGTGGGTTTTGGAGCCCTGGTCCTTGATGGCCGCAGGATTGTCACGTTAGTTGGCGACTGCCTAAGGCTGGGCTTCCTTCATGTGACAGAAAAATGAGTTTGCATGTTGTTTATGGCTCCTTTACAGGTTGGCCTTCCCAGGCAACCAGTTACTAAGGGACAAGACGGAAGTGTCCCCAGTGCCTCGGGGCTCAAGTTTACCAAGATGGTGGTTTTGGCCAAGAGCTTTTAAAGAAGAATATTTCCATGTGTCCTGGAAGCAATCAATCTCATCTTAAATTCCTAACACTCTAATTACAAGCTTGGGGTTACTTATCTGTTTATTTTGAGGAAGTTATTCAAGCCTCATAAGCTTCCCAATCTGTAAGACGGGGGCAATGATACTGGGCTCCGGGCCATCATGAGTGACCAAGGCGTGGTGCTGGGGAAGAGACTGCCGCACGCTGTATGGCCACGTGTACGGAAGTTGTTTGGCTAACCCCTGCGTCCTCGAAACGTGGTGCTCACGTGCACGCATTCTGAGGTCTGGAAGTCTCTGGAGGGTGTCCTCTACCCCTGACAGCTGAAGGAGAGCGGCTCCAGGATGTGCAGCCCTGGCACATGGCCGCTGTCCGTCTCCCTGACAGCGCAGCGTCTCCCTCCCCTGCCAACATTTGTCGTCGGATATTTGAAGGACTTTTCTCTAAAAAATACGATCTGCATTGTGGTGATTTTGGCCCAAGAAGCCAACCACAGGACACCTCTCAGGTCAGCGTTGACTTCCTGTCTCGAACACGATGAGAATAAAGCATTCCAACAGCTGCTTAGGAATGGGAGAGCATGTCCCAGGCTCGTGGGGCCAACTCACAGCACCATCAAGACACGGCAGCTTGTCACCAGCTGGGACGTGGTGCCGTTGGTCCCCCGGTGTGGGTGGCGCAGAAGGTCCCGGCCAGGCCCAGAGCTGAGCTTGCATGCGGAAAGCAAGGAAAGGGCCCACCAGAGACCAGTGGGTGGGAATGGGCACGGGTTTCCCCTCGGAGACCCATCCGTGCTCCTTAGCTGCTGGGGGCAGACACTCTGCCATCAGTTTCTCTTAGAAACATCAGGGGTGGGGGAGGACAGCCGAGTGCCTGTTGTGGAGGAGGGAGCCTCGCTGCGGATCTGTCTGTGCCCGATGGAGCTGGGACACCCGGGGCTTTGGGCCCCAGTGCTATCTCCAGTGCTGTCTCATCCAACTGTGCCCTGCCCTATGATGCACTCTTCCCTGCACACATTCGGGCACACACACCGCAGGCACGTGTGCATGCATAAGGCACACACATGTATATGCATGTACACGGGCACACACCGCATGTACACGGGCACTCATGCAACACAGACATGCGCACACATGGTGCAGACACCACATGGGGCACACACACCTCACATGTACACGCCACGACCATGTGTGCATGTGAGCACACCACACACACACAGCCACACACGTGTGCACACACACACACAGCCACACACGTGTGCACACACCACACACACAGCCACACACGTGTGCACACACACACACAGCCACACACGTGTGCACATACCACACACATGCACACACGCACACACTCACTTCTCTGCCAAACTTCAGGTTCTGGTCCGGACACCAGCTCCGTCCTCATGGCCACGGCTGCTGTGGGGGCTCTCAGCCGCGTTCCATGACATCCTGGCTGACACTGTCCCATGAAAATCACGTATTTTTGTACCTGACCTTTTGCACACCTGTCTTTCTAAGTAGAGTGTGAGTTTGTCGTAAACAGGAATTGAAGACTTTGTAGTTTATATCATTTTACAAACAGAGCCCACCACAGTGCCTGGCCTGCACTAACCACAGGGGTCATGTGTTGTCCACACGGAATCAGTAAGAAGTGCTTAGTGTGTAGACAGCGGGCGCAGGCCCTTGTGGGCAGGTGAGGCTGTCCTTGTGGAATGCAGCAGACTCTTAAGATTATTTTTTAAAGGCATTTCATGCCCCATTCCTGTCTCACTAGGCTGTGGGTAAGAAAGGCAGCCTTTGAAGGAGTCCAGAAATGAGAGGAAAAAAAACGCCAAATTCCAGAACACGCATACCTACCCTTGGTGTCTTTGTGATTTCAAGTGCTTCCTAATCTAGGCATGCAAAGGCTTTACAAGCAATAAAATGTGGTTTTTATTTCTGCAGAGGTTGATTTTACACAAAATCAATGTACTTAAAACTGTTTTTAAAAAGTTCTAAAGTTATGGCAATAGGTAGCCAATTTTATTTTGTAGTTTATTTCATTTTTGCAATTAAAAAAAAAAAAAACTTTCTCCTTTCTTATGTTGCACACGAAGAGTTGCTCTCACAAAGCTGGGAGGCTTCTGCAGTCTCCCGACATGGGACTGAGGGAAACGCGATGTTCTCACGCGGACCCCCGCTAGACGAGTGCCACAGTCATTCCGGATATCACCTGAGGGCAGCTGTTTAAGGCTGGCTGGGAACGGAGGAGAAGACCGCAAGACGGGGCAGAACGGGGGTGGGGACAGAGCAGCCCTGTCTAGCTCTGCAGGGACCAGACCCGCCTGGCCCCCTGGACAGCAGTGTATGCAAAGTCTGAGACCTATTTTATTGGCTTTCTAACAAAGAGCATGTCTTTCACATTCAAGTTATATATGAATGTGGAAAATAAGAAGCCTATCAAGAAGATTCGGAGCTCACGGAGATTGTTTCAAACCTTTGCGCTAACTGTGGTTGGAAGGCGGTCGAATGCAGTGTGTGTGGCCGAGGAGTCAGCGGACTCTGAGGACCCGGCAGCCTCCGTGACGGAAGTGACTGCTGTGACTCGTCCCCTGTTCTCCCAACCATTTTACGGTGAATGTCTTCTGTTATATTTGTTTCGTGTCATTCATTATACGATCTAGTGTTTTAACGTCTTAAAACTTATATTTTGATATTTTTAAAGTCCTAATTGAGGTAAATATGTGATAAACTGCACATATTTATGTTGTAAAATTTGAGGTTTGACATCTTTCCGCAGCAGCGAGGCTGTCACCGGTCTACGAGGGGGGCACACCTGTTCTCCTCTTCTCCGCCGCCGTCCCTCCTTCCAGGCTCCTCCACACCCTGGGGCACCTGCTAAAATGCTGTCCGTCCCCCAGGTGGGTCTGCACCGATAAGGAAAGCGCATAGGGAGTCAAGAAGATGAACTCTTTTGGGGGCAGGAGGAAGGGCCTGGCTTCCTCCACTCAGCACAGTGAGTTGGGGAGTCATTCCCATGTCTGCGGGGATTGTCATTGTTTTCAGTACTGAGTTGTATTGATCATACGGACAGACCGCCACTTAGCCACCTCTTCCCCTTTGCATGGACATCCCACCGTTTTGCAGCTTTGAGCTTTTACAAATAAAGCTACTATGAAGGGGATGCACAGGTTTGGGATGATGGCATGTTTTCACTTCTCTTGAGTAAAACAAGCAAGAAACAGGGCACGTGGGAGGCTCAGTTGGTTGCCTTTGGCTCAGGTCGGGATCCTGGAGCCCTGCGTTGGGATCCCTGCTCAGCCGGGAGTCTGCTTCTCCCTCTGACCCTCTCCCCCTCCACGTTCTGTCTCTCCTTCTCTCTTTTTCTCTCTCAAATAGATGAATACAATCCTTAAAAAAAATAAAAAAGCAAGCAAGAAAGAATAGAATGACTGGTCACGTGGAGGGCTTGTGTTTATTGAAGAAAGTGCCAAACTGTCTCCCCAGGCGGCCTCGCCACCCCGCAGCAGAGCGAGCAGAGCGAGCAGAGCGCCTCTGCGCCTTCCACCTTCTTGGCAGGATTCCAGATCGTCCATTTCTTTTGTTTCTTTTAACTTTTGCCTTTGTAGTAGGTATATGGTTCTGTGACACTATTTTCTCATTAGAGATTTCCTAGTGACTATCTATCTTTTCATGTACCCTTTCATATGTTTATTTGTAATCAGTGTATCTTCTCCCGTGAAGTGTGAAATATGGCTCCCTGTTTTCCACTGACATTTGTTTTCTTACGGAGTTCTGGGAATTCTCTATGTATGATGGATACATGTCCTTTGTCAGAGAGATGTGATTTACCAACATTTCCTAAGAGCTTGAGGATTGTTTTTCATTTTCTTAACAGTATCTTTCAAAGACCAGATGTTTTTAATTCTGATGAGGTCACAGCATGGTAAAAGCTGACAGAATAAATCCAACACAGAAACCACGAAGTTCAGATGTGAAAAATGGACCTTTCCTCCTTGACAACTGAGGTCAGCTGTACCTAAAGATAGTCAAACTCAGACAGGCATAGAGCCAAAAAGTTGTTCATGTTTTCCACAATACTAATCTTAAATGGGTCATGTGACTCACAGCTCTAGTGGGATTTCATGGGTTATGATTTTGGAACTAAATTCAGGATGTTCAACAGCACTGCCAGCTTGGAATTCTGTAGAAGACACAAGATGCAGTGGTTATTGTAATACTGAGTTGCAAATCATGGGAAAATGTCCCAGATGAGATGGGATGAAAAGCCTGGGGCACAAAGCCTGCAAACATGTGATGTTGTAGAAGTAAACCTTATTGGACATTATTAAACCAGGACACATAAAATAATCCTTGGGAGATGATAAATTAGAAATTAGTTTGATTCTTAGCTTATGAATGCCTCATCTTTTTATCAAACTAGAATTATCTTTGTACAACAGGACGATTTTGATGCCACATCAGGTTAGAAAGACCAGTTAAGAGACATATTTTAGCTCTGTGTAGACAGTATCCCATGAAAATAGAACTTTGGGGCTTAGGGTAAAGTAGACATAACAAAACATTTCAAAAAGATTTCAAGACATTTCTCTAAGCTATTCCTTTCTGGACACTTGGGAAATGATACATAAGTATTTTTCCAGGGTCCAGCACGAGGAACTTGGCATCAACATTGCAGGAGTCATATTAAGAAGACCAGAATGATAAATGAGAGAAGGGGAGGGGGAGGGAGAGACTCAGAGAGAGAGAGAGAGAGAGACAGAGAGAGAGAGAAATAATAGTAGGTCAGCATTTAGATGCAGGAATAAAAATTCTTCTCCACTCATCCATTTGGATTTCTATGGCCCAAGTCAAAAGAATTCCCCAACAGCTTATTTTAGATGTGGCAGAACAGGTGATGACCCAGACTGCAGTGGTGGATCCCACACACAGTAGGGCTTCAGAATGACAAGGATATAGAGATGGTCCTGGATTGCCTTTATTGAAATAAAAGATGTACAGGGGCACCTGGGTGGCTCAGGGGGTTAAAGCCTCTGCCTTCAGCTCAGGTCATGGTCCCAGGGTCCTGGGATCGAGTCCCGCATCGGGCTCTCTGCTCAGCAGGGAGTCTGCTTCCCCCCTCTTTGCCTGCCTCTCTGCCTACTTGTGATCTCTCTCTGTCAAATAAATAAATAAAATCTTTTAAAAAAAAGAAATAAAAGATATACAGTGGGGCACCTAGGTGGCTTAGTCAGTTAAGTACTTGACTCTTGATTTCTGGTCATGATCTCAGGGTGGTAGGATTGAGCCTCACCTTGGGCTCTGCACTGAGTGTGGAGCCTGCTTGGGGTTGTCTGTCCTCCTGGCCCTCTGCCCATCCCCCTCTGCTCATGTTCTCTATCTCCCCATAGAAAGAAAGAAAGAAAGGAAAGAAGGAAGGAAGGAAGGAAGGAAGGAGGGAAAGAGAGAACGAGAGGTGGGGAGGGAGGGAGGGAAGGAAGGAAGGAAGGGATGCTTGGACCTTGCTCGCCCCTGTGTTCTTTTCCCCTGAACATCGTTTATCTAAGTCCAAGATGCTGATCAAAGAGGAAGATTAAAGAAATGCTGGTGTTGAACACTTTGTTCTTTTTTTTTTTTTTAAGATTTTATTTATTTATTTATTTGACAGGCAGATCACAAGTAGGCAGAGAGAGAGGAGGAAGCAGGCTCCCTGCTGAGCAGAGAGCCCGACGCGGGACTCGATCCCAGGACCCTGAGATCATGACCCGAGCCGAAGGCAGCGGCTTCACCCACTGAGCCACCCAGGCGCCCGAACACTTTGCTCTTGAGTCAGTCTCTGATTTCTGTGTTCAAGCTGTGTGACAGGGCTTTATATTTTCTTTTCTCTCCTCAGAAAACAAAGTTTTGGCTTCATCCATTCCGTGTATTCCCTTTACTCAAAAGTGTGTTTTTTTTTTTTTTTTTTTTCCTTCTCAAACTACTTTTTGCATCTTGAGGATGCGGACATTGGGAAAAAGCAAGAAGCAGCAGGAGCACAGATGAAGTAGAAAGGGGTTTAGGGACTGGGGTCCTTGGGCCTAGACTGGGAGAACCAGAGGGGGCTGTCAGAGCCTCAGAGCCTGGAGGCACGGAGGAGGGAGTGTGTGCGTTAGGAAGCAGGTTTTCATCACTTGGTGGTGATGCGTTGATGAAGAATCTGTTCTGAGGTGGCAGTTGTACAGACAGACCTTTAGATGACAGTCCTCCCTTAGGTAAGAGTCCTCCCTTAGAGGACAGTCCTTCAATTTCTTGGGTGTTGGAATTTTCCATGTGTAGGAACATGCTCAAGTGCCTTTAAAGCAACTTAACAAATGTGTAGGTTCATAGATTCTGGAAGATACTACCTCTATCAAAAAATATAAAAAAGGATATTATGAAAATGGACAGATTGAGACAAGGAAAGTCCTTAGAGTTTGAAGAGTTGAAGCAGAGTTTGAGAAGCGATCTTTTTTTCTTTTTTAAGTTTTTATTTATTTATTGGACAGAGATCACAAGTAGGCAGAGAGGCAGGCAGAGAGAGAGGAGGAAGCAGGCTCCCTGCTGAGCAGAGAGCCCGACGCGGGGCTCGATCCCAGGACTCTGGGATCATGATCTGAACCAAAGGCAGAGGCTTAACCCACTGAGCCCCCCAGGCGCCCCTTGAGGAGCGATCTTGAATAAAGCTCGAGAACTACCAGAATACAGCGAGAAAAGAGACAGACGCAGCGTCAGGTGACAGCGGAAGCCCGGGGAGGCTGAGCTGTCTAACACGTGTCTCAGGAAGAGTGGAAAAGATCACTTCTTCTAAGGCTGGAAAATGCCCTCCTGGGAAGGGCTGTTTCTCCGAGGAAAGGGCAACGAGCCTTCTCCTTGGCAGAGTGCTCGCCGACGTGGCTTCTCTCTCTGGCCCCCGGGAGGACCACGTTCTCCTGGCCCCTTACGGGGGGGGGGTGCCACAGCAGCGGTTCCAGCGGGGCCTGTGCTGGAGGAACACTTACCGCCTCCGTGTCTGGGCTCAGGTACCGTCTCGGTGTCTGGGCTTCTGAGCCTCAGTACACTTTGCAGGTTCCCGTCTCCACCCGCCTTGGGGAAGCAGCCGCCACTGCAAGAGGGAAGGTCACGGCCTGCTGGTTTTCTTCTCTGACGCCCTGCCTGGGGGATGGCTACCTGGGGAGCAGCCTGGACCCCTGAGGGACGCTGGCCCTATAAAAATGTGCCTCGTGCTGGGCTGTTGAGGTGGTGGTGCTGTTTGTTACAAAGACATGGGACTTTGTTCTCTTGATTTTAATGTTTTATCAATTTCTTTGGTAATTTCCAAGTCATTTAGCAACGAAAACCTATATGGTAGATTGTGAGCAAGATTTCAGTACTAAATGTGGATTTAGCAAAAGTCTTCAGTTAAAGGACAAAAAACTGGTGATGGATCATGGGTCTTTGCTCTGCTCACAAGAGGAGGGACTAGAACCATTATAAGTCAAATTAGCACGTTAAAATGTAATACCAAGAAGAGATAGAATTCATACCTCACGAAGAAGAACATTAAGTCATTTAATTTTTTAGAAATTGTGAATTCCATCTTTTAGGAACTTCAGACCTTAAAAAATTCCTGAATACCCTTGATTACCAGGAGATCCAACTTTCTGAGTGGCATTTGCCTTCTCCTTATTATCTCAAAGCCCCACTTCTTTATGAATGAGATACTTTCCCTAGAAGAATCTTGGTGTGCTTTGGCTTGTTGTGACAGAATGATTATATACACTCAGAAACAGGAGAGTCCTTGTCTCTATGACTGGTCACTGTCCTCGTCCGTTCACACTGCAGTAACAGAGGGTCCTGGATGGGATGACCTACAGACAGAAACCTGCTGCCACAGTTCTGGAGCCTTCTGCTCGGGCTTCAGCCCCTCATACTTCATGCACCCTCCTGACTCAACAGCATCTGAACCCCATGAAGGTGAAGGTCACACTGGAGTCTTCAGTCCCAGCACAGGCAGGAAATTCCAGCACATGCATAGACAAGATGGAACTGCGGCAGATCCCCTAAAACCGAAACATACAAAGAAAATAAGGGGTGTCTGGGTGGCTCAATGGGTTAAGCCTCTGCCTTCGGCTCGGGTCCTGATCCCAGGGTCCTGGGATCGAGCCCCACATCGGGCTCTCTGCTCATCAGGGAGCCTGCTTCCTCCTCTCTCTCTGCCTGCCTCTCTGCCTGCTTGTGATCTCTGTCAAATACATAAATAAATAAATAAGTAAATAAATAAAAGAAAATAGTAACAAAGTGGGAGAGGATAGTTTTCTCAGGAGGGAAGAAGGTGGGTGAGTGCTGGGAGAGAGGAAGGTGATTCACGTCTGAAGAATGCTCAAATGCAGTGAAAAATCCAGCAGAGAATGTCGTCAGGTCGATATCCTCAACAGCCAAAAGCAGAGCTTACTCAGTTCCTGCTCTGCGCTCGGTGAATTTAGTGCAGTGAAGGCAGCGTCTGCGGCGTCTTCCAGGTTGTTCTGGCTCCCGAGGTTCTGATACGTCTGGACCATGAGGACAAACAGATGGGGAGATAGAAGTATGGCGTATGTCACTCTCATCTGTCCGTGCGATTGTCATTACACCCACGTGGGTACCTACCGGGTGCACGAGGGTGTGCGTTTACCAAGTGACACACTGAAGGAACACCTGGTGATCGCGAGTGACTCATTTTCAGGTTTCAGACGATTTCTCGAACACCGGATTGAGTTCCTGCTTGAGACACGCGACCGAGAAGCGTGCGCTCCGAAGAGGGAGAGCAAAGCTCCAGAAACCCGGCGGGTGCTGGCACTCAGGGTCCTGGATGAACGCCCTCACTGAACAGAGAAAGCGTGATGGGTCCGTGGGAACCGAAGGCAAAGCAGGGCTTGGCTGACGTAACGGAACATGCTTTAAAACACACCAGTGGCCCCGATGGCTCCTTCTCTGCTCAGCTCTTGGTGAGTCTTGAACAAGTGCACCTTCGCCAGAAGCTTCTGGATGCATTCCTCATCCCAGTCAGGTGTCTCCAGGGTTGAAGCTGTGTGTCTCCCCCCAGCGACGCACTGATGCACACTAGCTCGTGGGAGCAGGTGTGTGTAGCCCAGCGAGCCGGCTCGGGGCTGTGGAGTTGGTCGTGGCCATTGCATGGACCAGTGCTGGGCACCACACGCTGCTGGTGCTTCTACCTTTCCGGGGCCCATTGTCAGCCTTTCGCAGCACCCCCTTCCCTCCCCACCTCACCTCGCCCGCAGACACACTCCCTGCCCCCTCACGGCAGGCAGCCAAGCGCCCCCACTGAGGCGGCGTGTTCCGGGGGCTCCTCACCACCCCCTACTTCAGAATCTCTTGGGTTGATCCTGAAAACGCACGTTCGTGGTCCCCACTCCGTGCTTCAGTGGGTCCCCACTGCCCCCTAGCCCCTAAGAAGGAGGGGGTATGTGTTTTAACAAGCTCCCCAAATAAATTTTGTGTACTGTAAAATTTGAGAAACATTCCTTTAAAGATTTTTTTCTTGTCCAACAAATCCTTTTAACGGCTAAGCCTCCTGAATGTCGCAGATTCTGAGGTGAATCCCATTATTAAATAATTTGTCATTCTCTTAGTAGCATTGCAATAGTTAATTTTTAAATGAGTATGAGGCGCCAAATATTTTCCTAGACGACAGAATAGATGAGGTGATCTGTCTGAGAACAGAATGAACTAGCGTCGAAGAAGATGCGTGGCCTCAACTCTTCCTTCCATTATGATAATCATCCTGACATTTGCAAATATGATACTAATTTTAAGTCTAAAATTATGTGAGGTTAAGTCATGACTTCATAGTTCCACAATATGCATTTTTCTTTGATAAGCTAACATGCTTGCTTAGCTGTCCTTGTAGATATACTAACAAAATAGCACATCTCTCAAGAACGTGGCTGATCATTTATAACAAGAACCCAAAGGAGTGTGTGAGTGTGAGAGAGAGTGTGTGTGAGTGTGTGTGTGTTGGTGGAGCCCACAGGTGGATTAGAACACATGCAGTATACTTATACGAGAACTCCTCAGGCTCTCCTTATGTGACTTTTATTTTATTTTGCAGGTTTCTTTGAGCTGGCTGCCAACTAAGCAGACTAACAACCAAAACAAAGATACACGCAGGAGATTTGCTGCTGGAGGCAGCAGCTACTGATTGAAGGGGTGTAGGTGAGCATGTAACAAGAGGAAAAGACAGAGGTAAAGAAGAAAACAAGAGTAAGTTAGAAACAATGAATAATGCATCAGGAAAGAAAACATTTTCCTTACAATCACACTGCCTTCTCCCAACAGACTCAAAAAGTCCTTTGTAGTTCTGAATAATTGGAGGGGTCACCATGTGTGAGTTTGAAGAGGCTCGGATTTCTTTTTCTCATAGAGGAGAAAATGGCCAGAATTCCCGAGTCGGGGCACATGCGGACAAAGAACAAGCAGACAATGAGGCTGATGTGCTCTGAGGGAAGGGATGGAGGGAGAGTCTTGCTCCTGATTGAGGAAGAGGAGTAGTTTACATCTTTGGGGAGTTTCGGGCAAGGTCTATATTGCTTGTGGGAGATGACTTGGGGGGACCCTGAAGTGGAGTGACTGAACTGGTATGCCAGGATGGAGAAGGTAGACAGAAAACCCAACAAAAGTAAGTTCTTTCTTGGGAAATTTTCAGAGATCTTGAGGACAGCGTATTTAAAATGAAATTGGAAGTTCATTTTACGACGCTCTCTCCATGTCAGTGGCAGTGTTGACACTGGAGTAGCAATTACACTCATTGTAAGGAGACAAAAATGGTACACTACGTAATAGAAAAGTTTATATCCCCAATTTAAGTGCGCCAATACTTCCTTTCCAAAAATTTTCACAATGACTATGAAGCACAAGTATTGTACCAGTACTCCCTGGGACATATGGTTTAGAACAAGAAGCAGGCTCAGCTCCCGAAGGATGAGTTGGTGTCGCCAGCTGGATAATCAGGGTGAGGCGGGTTGGCTATGGGGACGTGGGTTCCTGTATGAAAGAGCATCCAGTGTGTCAGGAGAAACGCTGAGTTCAGTAAAGCCCGACGGAGTACCAGGAGCTGAGACCGGGAAGGAGGTAGTGGGTGTGATCACAAGCAGTCTGACAGGTCCAGCTGGTGAGCTCGGACCAGAGCCTACAGGTGTCGCAGAATTTCGAGTGATCAGGTTTACATTACAAACAAACAAACAACAAAACAAAACAAAACAAAACACTCCTGTAAAGTGTGAAGAACTTATTTGAGCCGAGAATGACCATAATCTATTCACAGAACCTGGCCATTCAGGAAACCCATTGTCTGATGCTTGTAGATAGCAAAGATGTTACTGAATTATGAATTCCTCTCCCCTTCCTTCTGGGGTGGTATTTTCACTCTCCTGGCTTCCAGGGGACACAGACTACTAATGATGATAAGGGAAGTACCAACAACGGTCACAAAAGTCCATTCGTTGATTTATATCTTCTCATCTTTCAGTGTTTAGGGAATTTAACAGGTACAGCTCAGACCAACAGGAAAGATGTAACATTTTTAAACAGAGACAAGTGCAGACTGTTAGTCAAAGCACCTCTCTCTTGCCTTCTCCCTCTCTTTCTGTTTATTCGTACACATACATGTATACATTTCACAACTGAGTGTTGGTAAATTATTAGACACTTCAGGATTCAGTGTTTCACACTTTTGAGGTGTAAGGCAACATTCTCAGTGGAAGAGTTATGTTTCTTTCCAAGGTAGGCTCCTGTACTGTCAAAATAAAAAAAAAAAAGCATATTTACTGGAGACTAAGGTTGGAAGCAGTAAACAATGTAGCAGAACAGAACTGACAGAGGATTTGGGCTTGAAAGGAAACTTAGTGAATCAGAACCAGATAGACACACTGTCTTTCTTTAGGATAATGGCCATACTTCCTTGAGACTCTAATGGCAAGCTTATCTGTTAAATGGGGAGGACAGGGGCTCCTTGGAAGTTGGAAGCAGTTGCATGCTGATGTAGAGAGGGAGAGGCATACTGGCTGGCATGGAGACGGATGCTCAGGGAATGTTAACCAACCACGAAGATGATGGTTCCGTGGATAAACACTTTCTTTAAAGGACTTCAAATATGTTTAATAAATTAGATGGAAATAATCAATAATAAAATTGAAAGAGATTTTGTAGGATTTAGCTAATTTGGTATGATTTTCATAGCACCGAGGAGATGCTCAGCCTCTATGTCTGTTTCTGTCCTCCATCTCCCTGGTACCCATCACCTGCTTTGTACAGACACAGCTAAACAATTATGTGAGAAGCAAGCAAACGCCAGTGGATAAAATCCTGAATATGATTGGAAATGCCTTTCTTATACGGAATAGCTGGTCACTGGATATGGGGATTGCTTTCAGAGACTGATGCAAAGACAGTCATGAAAATTTATGTGCCACCAGCCACTAGCTACCAAACAGTATTTTTTTTTAAACAGACAGAAGTTTTGTTAACAGATTATGTAACAAAATATCAATGATTCATGTACATATTTTTATTCTTCTTTTGCAAATTACATTTTTTTTCTGCAAAGATTAATTTGAAAACTCTTTGTTACGGAACATCATGTACAATTTCATGTTCTAACATTTGTCGAGAATGTCATTTCTTTATACAAATGATAACATTTTAGCTGCTTCTCATATTTCAGGGGGAATACTATTTTCAAATGTAGCATGTGGCACAAGAAAGACTCAGAAAGCTCATCTGGAGGATCAAAAGTTTGTTCACATAGGTATAAAAAAATTTTCCCAAGTTTATGAATAATTATGCCACCTTCTATATGTACATGTGCATGCATATATATCATGAGCTTATACACACGTAAATATATTTTATAGAGGTAATCTCTACGGGAGCATAATCACTTAAGGCCATTCTGCTGTAAAATATTTAAATCATTAAAGTATGTTTACCTCCCATTCCCAGCAGCCCCTCCCCATGTGCCTCAGGATAAAGCAACATTTCAAAGGAACTACAAAACTTGAATGGCCTTCAAAGGTCCCCTGCAGGGTTCATTAGCAGCACTGGATGCTTATCTAAAAGCTGTCTAATGCTACCTGCATGAAATTTATGTGGATCCTACCTAACAAGGATGGATGAGGGAATTCGTAAACTTGGTTTTATTTTGGGGGGGTATGATGACACTGGATTCTCAACAGAGGTTCTTAGTGGTTATGATGTGATTGGCTTATTTTGCCTAAATATCCCTGCATGTCTTTGAACTGGTGAGCTCAGATGAATACAGAAATAATGCAGCCAGTGACTGGGTAGCCTATTTATGAGCCATGAATCTCTAGGATCCCCAAGAAAACAGAGCGGACACTTGAAGCGGAACTGGACTTCGTTCTGCAAGGACGAAGGAGTCAATTTCAGCATGCAGAGATCAGATCTTTTGATGACCTCTCCTGCTCCCTTTACAGGGAAGCAGACCATTTTTAAAAGCTCAATGCTCCTGCAGAAGTGACTGTAATAAAATGTTTATGCAGCTCACACAGTGTCCCACAGCTGACGATTCTCAGTCTAGGAACATGGCTCCATCATGCTGACTGGAACGGATGGAAAAAGTTGCCTGGATGTGGAATTGATCCCATCCCTCGCTTCATTCTTGTCCACACAAAATCTTTCTGAAGATTTGGGGAAAAAAAGACCCTTCTTCCAAGTATTTAGTGATGTCTAGAAGATTCCAGTGATATATCTGTAACTGAAATATGTAATTACACGGCAGCATTACCAAAGTCAAGGCTGACTCCTGTGCCTTCTGTGCACGTGGTGAGTGATGCCAAGTCTGGGGGTTATCCTCAGACACACGATTTCTGTCATCATTAGTGATGTCCAGTGGCCTCCTCTCTACATTCAGCATCAGCTTCCTTTGAAAGTAATACGATTATCTTACATCATACTCCAGTAAATCTGACTCGACAGACTTCATTATAAGAATAAAAGCTACTTTTAATAAATTTACAAACTCATGCACCAGACTTTAAAAAAAAAACATACTTTAACCATGTAATAACTTTCAGGAAAAACATCTGATTCCACTTTCACCCATCACTGAGGTTCTAATTACTTTGATATAATAGCTGTGGGATTTTATTTTTTACTGATCAGACAGATTCTTCACTAATATGTAGCAGGAAAGAAACATTAAGATTCTGTTCTATTTGACAGGGCTATAGAGGCAGGTGGATCCAATGTGTTTTCTTCGATTCTATTGTTTTGAAAGTAACTTTGATGTTCCTTTAGCTGTATGTACTTAGGGAACCTCAATATTTGATGCATGATGAGATCAAGGAAAAAGAAAAACAATGAATTTGACCTCAAGTGATCTGTTTCTATACAATGTTGTCTCTTAGACTGAAATAGGCTTCATCCCATGACCAGCTTGATTGATTTGTGATACCAGTTTGAGTTCTTATAGATACTGGAGCACACATTTTGCTTAATATCTATATTACAATTGAAACAGTTCATACGTAAGTTAGTGTCCTATAAATAATATATTAGTACAAACATACAGAAACCGTTTTGTGTTCGTTTTTGTTCAATTATAATCTTACTAGACTTTGAGTTTATTTGCTTTCCTGGCATATCACTTTTCCTTTTTACTCGTTGTTGCAAAGATTTTGATGATCTGTTCAAATGCTTTGCTGCCATTCCCTTATTTTTCCCTAGAAGAGCAATTAAAAAAAAATAATGTCCACCTTTAGTATGGTTATGTGATCAGGGAAAGAAACACACCCCCCCCCCACTATCACCAGTGTTAAAATGCCAGTTTTGGTTGTTCTAAACCGACAAGGTGTTTTCTCCTTGTCCATGCTTGGTTGAGGCAAAAGCTTGTGATGATTCTGATGCATGAGGAGACAATGCTGGGATCCCTTCTTGAGAAGATTCCTTCACTCTTACAAAGGGTTGTGTGGAGGGAATGTTCCTTTGGTGAACACGTCTGTGACTGGTTGGTGAGGCGACGCTTGGAGCTTTTGTGAACTTCAGAGAACAAAGCTGTGGACAAACGCCACCATGCTGCAGGGGTCCAAGGAAGAAGGAAATATCCTGGGTCTCTGATTATCTTGAAACATCACCGATTTAACCAATTCTGGAACCCTCTTGCTTTTGGACTTCTTGTTATGAGAGAGGATACAAATGGACGTGGTTAGCAAATTGACTTGGATACTTGTCACCTCAAGCTGTATTTATACTAAATTGTATTGTTTATATAGGAGTATGCCAGAAAATTTCATAAACACAGTGGGGAAATTTAATTTTAATCCATAGGTAGTTTCCAATGCTGACAAGATTTTGAAAGAATGTAAGTCAGAAATATTTGAAAGGCAATTTTGTAAACCTAAAGTTTATAAAACATGTGTTAATTACTCCTTCGTTCCCTAATTCCCTTATCAGTTTGGTGAATTTTCAGTAAGTACCACTTATATCTCTGAATTATATCAATTGAAAAAGCAATCAGGTTTCCAGTGGGCACAGTGAAACCAAAGCGTAGACATCTTCTCATTTATATGCATTATTCCAAGAATTCTTTTTTTTTTTTTTAAAGATTTTATTTATTTATTTGAGAGAGAGAGACAGTGAGAGAGAGCACGAGCGAGGAGAAGGTCAGAGAGCGAAGCAGACTCCCCATGGAGCAGGGAGCCTGATGTGGGACTCGATCCCGGGACTCCAGGATCACGCCCTGAGCCGAAGGCAGTCGTCCAACCAACTGAGCCACCCAGGCGTCCCTATTCCAAGAATTCTGAATCACTTTCCAACTTATAGAAAAATTATAAGTTTAAAAAAAAAAACTTAAAAAGTTCTCTGAGGGTCCGTTGTTGGCACGGATCCATTAGTGGACTTTTTTTATGAAGAAGCATATTTTCCTACATAACCATGACACGGTCATGATCACAAAATCAGGGACTTTCCAAAGCCTGTGAAGCTTCTCCCACTGTCACAAACCTCCTTTAAAGACAAAGAATCGATGTCAGACTTGCACCTTGCCACTTGCAATTTATTTTTCATTTCCTACAACCTAAAACAACTTCTCAGTCCTCTCCATGACTTTCATAAACTTGGCACTTCTGAAGATTATGTGTTTGTCATTTTGCAGAACAGCCCACAGTGCTGATTTATCCGACGTTTGCTCACAGCCGCACCCAGCTTCTCATCTCTGGCAACCACCGACGTGCGTCTGTGCTCGGTGCTTCCTAAATGGCCGCACGTGGCTGTGGTTTGTCCCCTTACTGGTGGGGTTGACCTGGTCGCTTGACCGAGGTGAGGTCTTCTAGGCCTCTCCACTTGCAACTGCCTCTTTCACATTTTGTCATTCACAAGCATTTTGTGGGGCGCTGCTCTAAATACTCCATTCTTCAACAAAAGTGTAAGTTCCTCATTTATTTATATCAGTCGGGTCTTGGGTTTTCCTGTTTTATCCACAGGTTTTACTCCATTAGCAACAGGTTTTTTTAAAATTAATTAATTATTTTTTTATTTCTTTTCAGCATAACAGTATTCATTTTTTTTTAGTATTCATTATTTTTGCAGCAAACCCAGTGCTCCATGCATTCCGTGCTCTCTCTAATACACACCACCTGGTTCCCCCAAACTCCCACATTAGCAACAGTTTTTATCTTGATGCTCCGTTGTCCTGGGTGGTGCAGGGAGCTCCGTTGTCCTGGGTGGTGCAGGGCAGTGCATTAGTACACTGACCAAGAAGATGGCCCCTGGGAGCCTGGCTGGCTTGTGGTCAAGGAGGGAATCTTTTTCATAGGTTGTGCTCCAGATTCAACCCTGAATATGAATGTCTGCGAACAGAAACAAGCGGTGCACTAAAGCAGGGAGGACTTAAGGATTCAGAATCATTCTGGAGGACTGCATTGCTTCCTCTGTTCAGAACCCCAAAGCCAGGCATCCACTCACGAGGAGCCAATGTAGGCACCTATCTGGGGCCGCTCCAAGGACTCCGCTCCTGCTGGCCGTGTCCTTGGGCATGGATTGGGCCCTGATAACTGACATCCGGGAGTGTGCAATACTATGAATTCAGCTTCAGAGCCTGCATGTACATCTTCCCAGTAGTTTGAAGTGCATTTACCTTCCACCTTCTACCAGTGCTGTAAGATATCTCCGTGTTTCTCGTTAGTTCTGTTTCTGCTGGTCAGCAGATGCTACTGCTCCATGCTTGAGAAGGTAAGACCTGAGTCACCAATGTAGCAGATAAACAAGGAGCACCTATCAGTAAAGCATTTCTGTTAAGCTGCTAGAGAGACATGCGAGGTCTTTCTAGTAAGCCCCCATTTCTCATCCTGTTCTCCTCTGCCACCAAGATGACGACCTCACCCTCTGGGAGGGGTCCTGTGATCCCGTGCAGTGTTTGCACCTGTGCAGTGTTTGCACCGCCCTCTGTGGGCGTCTGGGGGTCATCTAGGGCATGGTGGTGTCCTGTTCAGTGGTGTCCACCACTGGGCGGGTCATCAATCCTAATCAAGGAGCTTCCCAGTCGTTCTCTTTGAACTATGAGAATGCTCTTTGAGGACATCCTTTTTCTGTGATGCATTCTTTGTGCCATTTTTGTTGTTGTTGTGTAGAGTTTTGGTTCTTTTATGGCAGTGTGTGTGTGTGTGTGTGTGTGTGTGTGTGTTTTATTATTTTTATTATTACGTAGCAAGTTATAGAGAAAAACTGAACCAATCCTAACATCTATGCATTTAGAGACACAAAAAAACAAGCAAATCGGTCCACTCCTACTGCCAGTGCAGTCAGCCTCCTGCCCCTTTTACTCTGCTTCTGAAATGATCACTGACTACTGTTCTTCTAAATATCAGTGGTTCATTTGTCTTCACTCATTCCGGTTATGATGGTGTTCTTGAGAGGGTGCGTAAAGTAGAATTTTACTCTAAAGTATCTTGTGATTTTCCTGTGGTAGCTTCCAGTGCTGCCCTTTTCCGTTGCGACCCCTCTGCAGCCGGTGCAGCCCAGGCCCCCGGGCAGAAGCTCTGCGCCCTCCATATTGGCGGGGGCCTCCCCTGACAGCTCTGCCAGCCCACGCCCGGGCGCCAAGGGGTCTGCTTACATTTCTAAATACGTCTGTTGTTTCAATTAATTGGCAGTTCTGACAGTAAGCTTTGCCAATATTCGCTTTTGTTAAATATGTTTATAATATGATTAAGACGATTATTTTGAAGAGAATCCTCAAGTAGCACAACCTAATTAAAGCGATATTGAATATCTGTTTTTGGTTCATTTCTGTCCTTTGTTTATGGTCTGACAATTAACTGAACACCTCTTCACATAGTAAAAGTAGAAATCTTTCAGACATGTACCTACTGGCTCTCCGGTAAGATGCTTCGAGTATTTCTGAAGAAAGAGATCACAGTGCAAAGAAAGAAAGTTACCTTCCTATGGAGGAAAACCTTCCACATTTCTGCAGGATGACTCAAACCTGGACTGAAATTAATCCTCAAATTAATCAGGCATCTGGGATGTGAACTACCTGGGCTGAGCGCTGTGTGCAGGAAAACACTGGGCCGTGGGCTGCTCAGCGGGTCCCGGAGCCCGGAGAGAGCTCACCAGCCACTCTCACGCGGAGCAGAATGTGGAGATTAACGGCAAATATAAATCCTGCAAACCACACTTTCAGTTCAAGTCGGGATCAAGAGAAACAGAAAAGAAGCCGGTGCGTGGAGCGGGGGAGGTGCGGCTGGACAAGAGGGTCCGCCTGTGACCCGGCTGCAAAGATGTCCATCACCGACGAGCTCAAGTCACTTCTAGCCTTCGGTTTCCTCATCCGCAAAGTCGGGGGAGATACAGGAATTAGACAGCATGACCCACATGTACACACATGGAGTTTATTCTGGTTGTGGAACCCGACAAAGTCCATTCCTGACCTCGGGGAATTATGAACGACATTTTAACATGCGGACTGATTCTTTTCTCCAACAAACACGGAACACCCGAGCGTCTGGAAGGCGACGGGGCTGCGTTGGCACACGTGCCACAGGCTGGGTCGTCTGGGAGGTGAAGGGGCACCGTCTGTACCAAGCGCTACGTGTATCTTGGTGGCTGCCAGAACTCCAGAGTTTCTCGTCTGGGAGAATTAAAATAAAAGCAACAAAAAACTGGAGACTGGTCGCCAAAGCCAGCACCGTGTGTGTCCCAGCACAGACTTTTCCAAGGCTGGGGACGCTTCCTCCCCACGCGGCCTGCAGCCCCAGAGGGAAACTCCTCGCCCCGAGCCTTTGCTCCACCCCTGCCTGGCCTGGACACCTTCCTCCCGTGCTGGTCTCCTTGCTTTTCATCAAATGACACAGCAAGCTTGTCTGTGCCCTGACGGGAAGGTTGGTTCTTCCTCAGGTGCCCAGGCGGGATTTCCTCACCTCCACGAGTCTTGACCCAGAAGGAAGCCCTCAAGGAAGCTCCTTTAGCGCCCTCCGTACCACGGCGGGCGCGCCCGCTTCCCGTCTCCCCGCTGCTCGGGCTCATTCTTAATAGCACCGACATTTCCGCACGACTCTAGAACGTGCTCATTTTCAGATCCTCTTTTAGCGCCTGTCACCCTTCAGGAGGACGCCTGTGCCAGACGCGCAGGGATCCAGGCCGAGGACGTCTCCTTGCAGGAGGGGTGCGCTTACCCACTGTTGAACGGAAGAAGACGCGATTCTGGGTGCCTGAATGGAGGCGAGGCAAGGGGCACTCATCTTAAATCACGTCCCCTGCTCCCACAGTTACAAGAAACAGAGAAAGATTAGAGCCCAGGCGCCCCAAGTCCCACAACCGTGTGTAGGCGTTATCACCCTCTGTCGTACAGTCCAGGCTAATGGTAGAAATGGTATATCATCAACTAACGAGGGTGCCAAATTAGGTAAAATAAAGCATATAGGGCACCTAGCAGAGGACATAGTTATGCTTCATTTTGTCACCACTCACCTGGCCCCATTTATAAAACACACACAGCACACAGCAGAAGAGAATGTGCCCCATTCACCGCTCAAAGATGCACGTGTCAGGCTGGAGGCTGCTGGGAGCCCCAGGATAGCCTTCGGAAAGGGACCGCTCTGTCTTCTGAATGGAAACCAGCTGCCGAAAGGAGGGTCGTCCTTGGGGGGAAAGTACGCAGACCATCGTATGGGCAAGTAAAATAGGAGCCCAACGGAAAAGCTTCCCGTTGTACAAGCTATTTCTGCCTCGTGGAGTCAGATCCATGAATCTCAGGCCACAGAGTTTGTGGCGTTATGGTTTCTTTGAAAGGATACAGTGGTTCTTGTTTAGGGGTAAAAAACCACAACTGTCCCACAGAGCAAACACACGCAGGGGGCACAGAAGAACCACAAGCTCTGGGGAGACCACACACCCAGGAATGTTGGGAATCGGCTCCTTTCGTCTTTCTCAGTTTATTTTTTATAGTTATTTACTTATATTTATTTATTTACTTTATAGATTTTATTTATTTATTCATGAGAGACAGAGGGAGAGAGAGAGACGCAGAGGCAGAGAGAGAAGCAGGTTCCCTGCTGAGCAAGCAGCCCAATAGCAGACTCAATCCCAGAACCCTGGGATCATGACCTGGGCCAAAGGCAGACACTTAACCATCTGAGCCACCCAGGCACCCTGAATTTATTATTTTTTAATTCACTTAACCAACATAATGCATCATTAGTTTTCAGAGGTAGAGGTCGGTGATTCATCGCTTGTGTAGAACACCCATGGCTCCTTCCATTGCGTGCCCTCCTTATTGCCCGTCCCCCAGTTACCCCATCTCCCTGGCCCCCTCCCCTCCAGCAACACTCAGTTTGTTCCCTAGAGTTAAGAGTATCTCACGGTTTGTCTCCCTCTCTGATTTCTTTCCATTCCACTTTCCTTCCCTTCCCCTTTTCTGAGTTTATTTTGGTTCACTTTTGGTGCTTCTAGGACTTGGGCAAAAATGGGTATCCTGCTGCCATTAAGAACAGGCATCTAGGGCAAGACAAAAATCCAAGAATTCAAGGAATTCAACTCCAAGGTGAAGAGTTTGCCAAGAAATTATTTCTGCACATCTTCAACTGTGTGATTGCTTGAGATTCGGGACAGAAACAGCCTCTGGGAGGCTGGAAATTCTGAAGGAGGCACATACCTTGCAATGCACTTAAGAACCAAGCAACTGTTCCATTGTAAGGAGAGGGGGCCAGGAGTTAACATCATATGTCAACTACCGTATGACTTCCTTTCCTACTTAACCTCGCATCTACCTTGTCCAGGAGTGTTTATGATTTCCATTTTTTATAGGTGATGAAAATGGCATGTTCCAAAAGTTGAAATAATTCTGGAAAGATCACACGATGTGCAACATTTGCAATATGTCGTCATGCGTTCCTAGAGAGCCCCCAGAAGGATCCTATCTCAGCTAAAATCCAATTCTCACTCTCACATTTACTTTGTTAATTTATAACAATGACTCCATATCTTGACGTGACTCGATGGATTTGCCATTTAACAGAACACAGAATTCTAAGCCAGAAGGAGCAGTGTTTGTTGGCTTATGTGCAATGGACAGTTCAACTTCCATCCATATCTAATTCCAGATTTCAATTTTCTTTTTAAATCCCCATCCAGCTTTTAGGACAGCTGCTTCGTTTTCCCTTCAGCTGCCCTCCAGAACGTTGGCTTGGGCCCATTGCAACCGACCGCCCGTCACACAGCCTCTGTGAGAAAACACCCTGTAACCATATCAGAAAGACGCCTCTGCTTAGAATCTGAGTTTTGGGTCGAACATCTTTGCTGTGCACTTAATCCCAAATTCCATCCATGACCGGTCTGTCTACTCGCAAAGTGCCTGCTTCTAACTCTAATATCATAGCAAATGTTACGTGTTTCAGTTTTTACTAAATCATTTGAAAACCTATTCTGCTACTGGGCTTCCAAAATACAATCTGGAGGTCTGAAACTCTGTGTGGCAAATAAGTAACTAGTATGAATAACAATGAAGCCACTGAAGAGACCAGCAAAGCTTGTGATTTAAATAAGAATAATAGTAATACTAGAGACTGTGGCTATAATCAAAGCATTATGTTGGCTTTAATATGAAACAATGTCAAGAAGCAGCTTAAAACATCCTGGGGTGGGAAGTTCACTTCCATTGTTTCATTTCTTGTATGTGTTTTGAGATAATTTCGTTTTTAATAATGGAGATTCAATAGAACATGGGATTTATATAAACGGTTAGGTCCCAGTTGGATCCCTGAAACAGTGGGTTATTTTATTCACAATTAAATTGCATTTTCCAGATAGCATTACAAATTGAAGCTCTAGAGAAAAAATTTGAATGGAGACAACTCCGTTGAAAAGGCAGTCAAGGGGAAGAGCTTTCTCTTTCCCACCTATGACCTCTGCTTATTAATTCATCGTTCACCAATCTGTCCAGCGTCATTTGGCAAGGATACTAGTTACATGCAGAAGACATCTCTGGTAACCACAGGGTTAGCATTTAAAACTTTTAAACAATTTTTATGAGGTTAATTTCAGTTTGTTACACATATTTCTGTGCTTTTAAACGCTGTGGTGAAGAGGTAGAATCACCGTCTTAAGCAGAGGGGACTAATAGGGCCGCCTCCCTGGGCTGCCCAAGGAAGCCGGCCTCCTCACTCGACGCCAAGGGTTCTCTGACGCTTCAGCTCTTGCGCTTTTTTCTGTTCTGCGCCTCTGGTGTCCTTTTATCACCTGTCAGCACTTTCACTTTCCGTTTGCTTCGTCTTCATCTAGCCGGCTGAGGTGTGAGAAACCCCCTCTTTAGTCACGGCATTGCTCCGAGCTGACAGGATTAAAGGGACCTAGAAGTCGACATACCCCTGACTGCCCTGGACAAAATGCCCGAACTCCTTACGGTCATCTGCAGAGATCTCTTCCTCCCAGAGCAAGCCTGCTGCTGTCAGGGCAGCAAGGTGCCTTGCTTTGACTTTGAATTTTGGAACCATCAAAGTCTATGGTTTTGAGGAAGGAACATGGACAGACAGAGACTTACTTTTCTAATCTGCAAGACAGAAATATTAACCTAGATCACACAGAACTGCTGAGAAAACAAAATGCGATAGTGTGTCCTGGCACAGAGCACTCATTCCATATCATGCCCTCCTTGCCCTCTGGTTTCTTCCTGGGGGCATTGGGAAGGACAAGCTAATAAGATCTCCCTTCTAGGTGGCAATTTTGGGTAAGTCAAGGGGCTCTTCAGGGCACAATATTGTAACCACCCATGGGATACACATTCTGATGAAAATTTTAAACCAGAGCAACGGTATTTCTATCTATCACTGTCATGGATGCCCTGCCCGACTTCCATAAATCGCCACCAAGGTCCTGGTTATGGACTTGGGACAATGGAATAATAAGAAAAGAGAAATAATTGCATTACCTACCGCACACTGGCTGGCTTACTCGCGTCATAGGGAGGCAATGGGAGGGACTGTCAGAAGGGCACCAGGTGGCACGCAGGGAATATGCCATCAACTCCCTGTGGGCTCTTCATTGTCTGCACTTGCAGAATGCGGTGTCCCCCAGAACCCCGATGGCCAGCGGAATGTCACTGTTATGATTAATGCCTAGGAGGGAAGTTATGGACGGAAATGGGAGTTTTTGGAAAAGATGATATAATAGTTTGAACTTAAAGGATGAAAATTGCTTTTGATGACATCATCTGACCACTGTATTATGAGACAAACTTTTCTGACAAGCTATGGCTCTAAATTAGGAAATGGTGGAAATAATTGTCTTTGTGGTTCTATAATGCAGAGACCAAACCCCAGACCACCTGTAGCAGATGGGTGGTGTTCAGTCACTTGCCCATGTGAATTTGGCAAGACCCCAATGTCTTCATTTGTGAAGCAGGAGTAGTAGCTCCCAGGCATCATTGTGGGGATTGGCGGACACACAGCACCAAAAGCGTGAAGACTTGCCTGCCAGGTAGTGATAGGTCAGTGTGTGTTTGGAATGAGGATTCTTTTTATTTGTATTAGACTTAGAAATGCAAGGTATGTTAATGTCTATATGAATCCCAAACACTATAAATCAATGAGAAATTGTGTTTTTTTTCTTTTTATATATAACACAAAAAAGTGTCCAATGTTGAGTTATTTCTAGATTTTTTTTGTATTGTTGTATTAGTTTATTTATACTGCATAGTCTCCAATATACAGTGAAACACAGATCACAGGTAGATGTGAAAAAACACATTTTGAAATGTTACAATTAACAGAGAAAGCCACTTGCCATTGAACCGATTAGCTGAGGGTTTAGTGCTCCTTTGATTCAAGAGGCATCTGTAGCTGCTGCTGTTGTCACCTTACTCTGCTCTCTGGAGGATGTGATTCACAACACACGGCATAGTTAATAGAATTCCCACCCTGTTACAGGAGTGAGGGAGTAAAGTACACCAGAGTCCCAGACCGAAGACTTCCACACCGACAATTTACCAGGAAAATATCTCAACATCTGGGGATTATTGCTGTGTATGCAGGAGGCATGTACAGGTTGCAATGGAAAGATCAACACATGGCTTCTGAAAATCTGATTTCACTGTTTAATTCATTCCTTACATGAAAGAGACAAAAATACAGCTCAGTGTGACCTGCATAACACAAGCAATCCCTCTATCATAATATCTAGCCGGCTCTCCTCCTGAAGTCCTGAATTTTCAAAAACCCCAGTGGATGGATGGCTCTCAGCAAGAGAGAACATCTGATTCCACTTGCACCCATCACTGGAGTTCTAATTACTTTGATTTAATGACTGTGGGATTTTATTTTTTACTGTTTGGACAGATTCCTTACTAATACTTAACAGGCAAGAAACATTAAAATCCTGTTTGGTTTGACAGGAGCAGAGTTTAATGTCAGCTGGACTGAATTTATTTTCCCAAGTTCTATTTTCTCAAAAATATCTTTGATGTTTTCTTTAACCAGATTTGTTTAGGAAACAACTATATGATATTCAGGAGATCCAAATGCATTTCTGATTCAATCCTAGCCTTAATATTTTGTGCACCACCCAGTTTAGAGTAAACATTCGCCCATAGGCTTCCATCATAAACAGGCAGTACAACTCACGAAGGAGCCACACAACATCAGTCAGTGTCTGTTTCTATTTGGGTAAAGTTATAGCAAGAAAAACACATGGTCAACCATCAGGATGTATATTTTTACCCAATGCATCTCGTCCAGGAACATTTTTCTGATTCTTCTTGGATCCCTGTCTGTTCTCTTTTAGCTCTCTATGCTTCCAACATGGCACCTTCCTCAGTAAATTGGGATTATTTTGTGCAAGTTATGGGCTGAGAACTCTTAGAGGCGAGTGTATTCATCACAGAGCAGAGTATCCAGTCCATGGTAGGCAACTGGAGCTTTTTCTTGGGTGAAGCTGTATTTTATTTACCTTTGTGCTTATTATATGCACACCAGGGTAAAAAAAAAAAAAAAAAACTTTGCATTATAAAATATTGCAAAGTAAGTATCATTTTATTATCCACAAACATGTATAATAACACAGACATAGGAATGATTGGAAATGAAAGACAAATTTTTTTTCACTTAATGACTATGAGTGGTTTGTAGCTAGTACATTCATTATTTGATTTCCAAGGACAGATACTAATGAATAAATAGGACCCGATTTGTTTCAGCCTGCACAATTTCAGTTGCAAATAACAGACAGCCGACTCTAGCTCCTGCAGAATATATTTGTCTGTGCAGCTGAGCAGAATACTAAATCTAACAGAGAATATTGTTGTCTGCCCGAAAGTTATTATTCTGAGCAGAATACTAAATCTAACAGAGAATATTGTTGTCTGCCCGAAAGTTATTGTTCCCTTTCTTTCTTGATCACCGAACAATTCCCAAATACAGTTGAGGAAACATTGATGTCATGTTATTTGATATCTGTTGAAGGGGCACATACATAACCTCAATTCTGACTGACGACCTATAAGAGGAAGAAACTGGGCTTAATTCTGGAAAGGACTTTCCTTTTGATAACAGAGGGCAAATGAGGAGAAAGTCTTAGCACTGGTAAATGCTTTTGATCACAGCTCTTTAAGGATGTAATGCCTGGAGCTAGGGCAGCCATTCAGCACCCAGAGAAGAAGACGGGATGACCTGATGTAATTAAACGACTTAACTAATCCTAGAACAGTCAATGTTGTGCATTCCTGACATGTAGGAAAGATGGAATCCACACGTATTCGGGGTCTCTAATCATGTATGCTTGTCCATTCCTGATAGCAGTAATTTGTCTTGTCTGTCTTTGTCCTTGGTCTATATTGCCAATGCCTTCTAAACTGAATTACTCTCTTCAAAGAATCAGCTTTGGCTTTGTTGATTTACTCCATTTATATTTATTTATTTTCCATTGATTTCTTATTTTTATCACCATTTTCTTCTTTTTATTTTATTTTGATTTTCATAGTTTTTGTAGATTTTCAAGATGAAAATTAGATTGACTTTAAGTTTTTATGCACTTCTAACATGTACATTTGGGGCTATAAATTTTCCTCTAAGTACAGTTTTATCAGCATACTGCAAAGTTTTGATATGCAACATCATCTTTAAAATGTAGGTGAAAACATTTTTTACTAGTCATTGTGATTTCTTCTTTTAGTTTTGAGATATTTAGAATTACACTTTATTTATTTATTTTTTTTTTACATGGCTAGGGACCCTGTAGTTATTTTGTTTCATTATTGATTTCTACCTTTATCATCACAGATTCAGTTTGATTATATTTTGTTGAGGGGGTTTTACATCATATTCAGAAAAGTTATTGGTCAATAGTTTACTTTTCTCCTAATGTCTCCAACCAGTTTTGATAAGAGCATAAAGCTGACTTCATATGAATGAAGTGAAAAAGTATTCTTTAATTCTTAACCACAGAGTGTATTCCATAATTAAAAAAAAATCCAGTGAGTAATTCAGGAGACATCAAGGACAGGTGGATGATTAGTGATGCTGTGTCCAGTGAAGAGACTATTTTGCATTTCTCTCTGCTTCTTTGACCAGAAAATATCTCTATATTTCATGCAACAAGATTTGTTCTCTAGGAGGGCATCTCACTGTGATATAAAAAGCATCCCTTATACACTATATTCTTATGTGCCTTCATCTCTTGGTACCAGAGAGGGTTGGGGGAAAAAAGAGAGCTAGAAATAAAATGCTTTTTGAGGCAATGGCATGCAGGCTTCATGTGCTCTGTTGTTCTGAGCCTGAGAAGTAGCGGATGCAGGATAAAGGATGAGTCGTTGATGCACCAGTGGAGCTGAACTCACCCTGCGCGACGGGGAGCAGCCCTGCTTCAGAGGAGGGACGCCTTCTGCAGGCTGATGACACAGAGCCAGGGTCACATGGACCCCTGCTTTCTTGAAGGGCACTATTGGGAGTTCTTAATTCTGTTCTCCCTGCGTCAGGATCTCAGTCTTCTCTCTCTAGCTGTTCCTTCTCCCTGACATTTCTCCCACATGTTCACAAGGCATGCTGTCTGGAGAGCGACAGGAGGTGCCCCAAATCTCTGAGAGTCCAGACAAGCTATGCTGGGAGTGCCTTTTGCCCGCCTTCAGTTGCTCATCCAACAGTGCTTGCCAACCAGATGATCGAGCAAATGTTCAGATTTGTGGTGATTGCTTGTGAAATCTTGTTTGGAAAAATTAATTATAGGCTAAAATATTTGAAAGGATCATTATATTTGCCTTTTATTTTTTCATTCTTATTATGATTATTATTTTATTGTTACTTCTTTGTTTCAGTTTGGTTTGAGTTGGGTCATAAAAATCAGTTTTTTATGCATAAATTCAGAGGAACCCTGTTTTAAACATATATACTTCTATGGGGTTCCTGGGTGGCTCAGTGGGTTAAGCCTCTGCCTTTGGCTCAGGTCATGGTCTCGGGGTCCTGGGATCGAGCCTCGCATCGGGCTCTCTGCTCAGCGGGGAGCCTGCTTCCCCCTCTCTCTCTGCCTGCCTCTCTGCCTACTTGTGATCTCTCTCTCTCTCTCTCTGTCAAATAAATAAATAAATAAAATCTTAAAAAACAAAACAAAAAAAACCATATATACTTCATCAGTACGAAGGCCCCAGTTTCGTGTCAGAAGAAGTCACTAATAGCCCTGTGGGAATGCAGCCATTCCTGACAGCTGCTCAGCCTGGGAGAGTCTTGTGGATAAGGAGGTATCTTAATATAGAGACTTATTTACGCCATAAATAATTGCATTGGCCACTTGATGTGAGTTAGGATGGAATCATGAGATACAGAAGCTTTTAGCAAACACTGAGTAATAAAGATGACTGTCTTCCCAAAATACCCATTATTATCTTCCTTTTTTCCTATTCCCCACCCTCCACCTATGCATTTCTGTTTCTTTCTTTTTACTAATCTACTCAAACATGAATTAGACCATAGCCTACTGCTGTTTTGTTCCCTGATCTTGACTGACCACAGTGCACAGTAATTCTTCCCATTGTTCTCATCTCTGTGAACAAACTCACTCCTCAGTGCAGTGTTCTGCTATGAGCCAGTTACTCCTGTTTGTGGAAGGAAAATACACGTCTGTGCATGCGACGTTATTTGGACACAGGTTCTTTGCAGATGTAGTTTAGCAAAAATAAGGTCATTAGGATGAGTGAGTCCTAATCCCATACAACTGGCTACCTTGTAAAAAGAGAAATTGCGCACACACAGAGGGAGGGAGAATGCCACACGAACACGGGCAAAGCCTGGGATGAATCCACAAGCCAAAGAACACCAAAGTGGTCGGCAAACACTGGGAGTTACGAGAGCTTCAGAAGGACCGTGGTCTTATCAACACTTTGATCTCAGACTTCTGGCCTCCAGAACTGTGAGACAATACAGTTTTGTTGTTTAAGTCACTCAGTTCGTGGTACTTTATTACAACATCCCTGAAAAACAAATACACTGTCCCAGCCTGGGATTTCATGACTTTATGTTGGGCTTCAGTATCAAGGTAGAAAATATTTTTCAAATTATGTTCAAAAAAAGGAATATTAACCATCAGTTGGCTAATTCTCTCAACATATAGATTTAAAACCAGTTTTATAGGGGATTTAATCATTTTATTTGTTTTTGAGTACCAAATACCCAGGATTTGTCTATATAAAAAATAAAGGACTAATATCCAAAATCTATCAATAACTCCTGCAAGTCAATGATAAAATACTGCACACCAATAAAACAATGGGTATATGTTTTCTATGTGTTCCCAAAGCAATGGGATATCAGACATGCATCATGTTTGCATCAGACATGCAAGTGGCCCGTCAGCTTCTGAAAGGACGTTCAGCATCACTGCACATTAAGGAAAGGCATCCAAGACGGGTTAGTAGAGAATGGAGAGTGGATAATGGACAGGCAAGTGACACAGCACATAGAACCCAAGTCAGTTGTGGAATTCAGTCACATGTGTATGAGTGTTCACTATATTGTTCTTCTAACAGGCGTGTATGATGAAACATTTTCATAATAAAGTATTCGAAAAAACAACCCGATTTGGAGATATTGGACTCTCTCCGTCCACCCCCACGATTCTTCCCTGATACAAAAGCCCATTAGAAGTGGACATAATCATGTCAACCATTTTGGTCAAATAGATGTCAGCAGATGTCTCTAGCTGTGGCTTCCAGGATTAGGTCTTTAACTGGAACAGAGACAGGAGGCCCTGAGATGCTGTAGGACCCTGCAGTCATATGCACGAGTCACAGTGGAGGTCTGGAGGAGCAGGAAGACAGAGGGTCTGCTGCAGGGGCAGAGCAGAGACTTCTTGTCAGACCTGCACCGGCCAGCTCTGCTCCTCTTCTTGAAGGATATGGTGAAGGTCTTCCTGGTTGAAGCCTGCTTTCCTCTACTCAAAGTGAGGACTAAAAATAGTAAGCCTAAATTTAGGCATTGGCAGAGAGGAGGAGGTGGGAATCAAAGCCAGGGCCACATACCACCAAGTGCCAACTGGGACTGTGGGGGGAGGGGAACACACAGGGACCACCCAGAACGTGTGGCTTTGTCGGTTGCTTCATGCTGACTTCAGGGAAGTCCTGCCAGTGAAGAATGCACTTGGCTTAGGGCCACTGGTCTTCAAACTTAGACAGAGAGGAAACCATTTCTGGAAGAGGCATTTTCTACCTTACAGTCTCTGAGTTGCCTTGACTGAGACTAAATTTGTTTGTTTGTTTGTTGGAACTCAGCATATCACAAGCATCAAACTAGAGAAAGGCAATTTGCTATATGTGAGTATCTTTGCAACAAAACCCAGGTGTGCCCCAAATACAGCTGTGTAAAAAATACACGTTTTGCCTTTGTTTTTCCTCAGTCATTCCTAAATATGCACATTTCTTATATTTCTTATTTCTCAAGCCCAAACCAGATGGCAGATTTCTTCTGAATATGACTGGTTTCTTCTGAATCTCAAGGAATACTAGAGATTTCCAGGTCTTTCTTTTCCCACTCGATTGCTTTGGACTGGTTTGGGCATTGGGAGTCTTGAAGAGAAGAGGGTCAGAGGAAGGAAGAAGTCAGGGTGTCTCCCCATCTGTCTTTGATTGGGGCGGCTCTCACAGGTACCTGCGTCCTCTCACGTGCTGGTGATGTGGGACAGACTCACCACGTCACAGCCTCCAATCTGGGTGGGTTGTCCCCTCAATTCTTCCAACCCAGGGGACAGCAGCTCCCTCTACAGTCTCCTTGTCTTCTCTTGGCCCGGACGGCTGCTCTTCTTCCGTGTTTGGCACCAGCGTAATTCGCACTTTATGTTAAATTCTCGCAGTTAAGCTCTTCTGATTGGATCTTGAGTGACAGACATCCTAACCCCAGGCCAGGTGATGAGGGGACGTTGCTGTGCAGAACAGCAGAAGTGGGCAGACTCGAGGGCCCAGACTGTCTGAGAGGAGCTTAGCTGGCTTTCTGCAGTCTCACCAAAGAGGCCAGTCCCTTCCTTTTCCAAGAGAAGATGTTCAAGTGTTGAGAATGTCCCACAATTTCCCTAGCAGCTCCAAGAGAGCCAGAGTTTCCGGAGGGTGAAGTCAGGAATGTGAGCCGATGGGGTTTTCCCACCAGAGCGGAATCCAGCCTCTGGAAGTGTGTATACGAGAACAGGATTCAAACCTGCATCGTGGGGAATGAAAATGGAAGCCCCAGGGAAGAGCACATCACCCTCGCCAAGTGCATTTAAAAAACAAAATTCACTAAAATATTTTTAACATAAAAGAATTGAAAGTTAGCATCAACCTTCCTAACAAAAAGTGTAGTGATTTGTGTAGTGATTTATATATCATTTATATATCATTATATATCATCTATATATCATTCTCATTAGAGGTGATGGTATGTGATTTTATTATTCATGATCATTCTTTTGGTTATTTTTTTTTTTATTTCTCCATACTGTCAAAACTGGGTGGCTCAGTGGGTTAAGCCGCTGCCTTCAGCTCAGGTCATGATCTCAGGGTCCTGGGATCGAGTCCCGCATCGGGCTCTCTGCTCGGCAGGGAGCCTGCTTCCCTCTCTCTCTCTCTGCCTGCCTCTCCATCTACTTGTGATCTCTCTCTGTCAAATAAATAAATAAAAATCTTTAAAAAAAAAAAAAAACTGGAAGTTTGGTTTGGGGGGACATTAACCCTTGCAACCCCTCTCTCCTGTCCGCCTGAACAAAGTGTCAATAAAGCAAATCAAATGACAAGCAACGACAAACAAACAAAAAGCTCCAAACCCCATTTTGCCTGGTCTGGGTTGGTTCTCATTTTCTGTATTCTTTGGAAGTGATACATTATTATGCCAACACGAGCTGGTTTTTTCCTTATTTCACTTCACGTTTTCTTGCTTCAAGTCTAACAGGCCGACTCGGCACACCTCACCAGGGGTGTCGTTCTGTTCAGCTACGCTCAGGACTTGATTGTATTCTCAGCCTGCCAGCGGTGTGTTAAGTGGCTCACAATAAAACAAAGGGTCAATAAGGGAGACACACAAGCTTGAAAAGAAATCAAACCATCATTTCCTCAGAAGACTTCCCTTATGAAAGAGGAAATAAGAACTTAATTGGCATCCAAACTAACAGCAGCTGAAAGCTCTAAAGCATAAGAGCAATTAGACCTCAAACCCAATTAGCCTCCCCTTCCCGCGCCACTTGGAGGCAACAGGTGTCCCCGGACTCCTTGGTGGCGGTGACTTCCTTGTTAGTGCTCTCCGGTTGCTGCCGAGGTGAGAGGGGATTTGATCCCCTGGCAACTCTTGTCCTGAAGATAGATATCTCAGAAACCAGTTATGCTGGCCTTCCTGGGATACGGACTGGCTATAAATATCACCTTCTCAGTCCTTGCCTGGACTGGCTATAAATATCACCTTCTCAGTCCTTGCCTGGACTGGCTATAAATATCACCTTCTCAGTCCTTGCCCGGGTTGTCTTCTTTATCTATGGTGGGGTGTGTGCGTTAACTTGGGGTGCAAGTCCACGTATGGAGTGAACATTCTTGTTTATGTCCTAAATGGACATGAGCAGGTACTATAATTCCCAGCAGCTGCTTACAATGGCCGTTAAGAAAGGATGGTTATGGAGGGGAGTAAGTGTGCAGGACAGTAAAGGTGCTGGTAAGCAGGAGGCTGCATAGGACTCACCGATCGGAGTCATTGGGGGACAAAGACCTCCCTGTGGGTGAACTCAGACCCTGGAGACCAAAATCAACTGACAGGATGGCCAACGTCCAGCGGAGGTAGTCAAGAGTGTTGTGGTACAACTTAGCAGAATCAGTATGTGAAAGTGCCCAGTAGTAAACCTGGTAGGTGGCAAGTGCTGAGTCACCGTGGACTCCTCCGCCCTGAGTTTCCAAGACAGCACGAAGGGAGAATCCGTTTCACAGGGACTGTGTTGAGACAGCTCATACTCTGAAGGCCAGGCCAGAGAGCTTGGCCAGATACAGGAGTGGGCAAGGAGAGAATGCTTGTTCCCAGAAACATCCATAGTAACAGTGAAGATGCCGACAGTACAGATCTTCCCTTCTTGGTGCATGGGATTTAGATGCCCATTTATACAGCAAATATCCAGATTCATTCCTGGAAGAGATAGACACACTGTGCCTTCAGTTGGGGTGAAAATGCCAAATAAGTATGCCATCTCATCTGACCTGTATAGATTCCTCCTTCTCATTTCCTTCCATTTCCCTTGGATTGCACAACACAATCCTACCTACCCATTGATGGGTGGAGAGCATAGCATCTTTGAGCCTTTTCTTGCTTCCATGCTGAGCCTTGTCTCTTCAAGATATTAACTGGGGGACCATAGTTGCTTGATGGCCTGTTATCCAGAGCCTTGATTGACCTTCACTGTAGAGTGGGTCTTCCTGAGTCAGGAACATTGGCTCTGCCTGGGTGTAGAGCCCTCTAGGTCTGAGATCTGTCAACCTCCAATGCTGGTCAACCCAGCTTCAGGAGGAAAAGGAAGCTTACCTTTTACAGCTTCTGTGTAAAAGGACTCCTTGGAAGGGCTTATCTTTAAGGGGAGGAGAACGTAGAGCTGACATCCTCTAAGTAAGCGAGAGAACCAATGGGGCATACAGAGCCAAGCAGGGTGAGAGGGAACGCTTCGGCATTACTCGGTGCACGGCCACGGCGTTTGAAGAGCTTCCTCTTCTTCCCCCAGGTGATGGTTCTTCCAGCGTGAGAACAGCCGAAGCACACCATGGGCTTGACACTGAAAGGTAGTGGATAGATTATTTTTCTCATTTTCAGGTAGTCAAGGTAAGGTCTAGGACCTCCTCTTGACTTTCCTCTCAGTACAATGGCAATTATGGTTTTACACACCAATCATCACAAATATAAGTCATGGAGCCTTCCAGCAAAGGTGCTCTTTCTTCCACTTATGTAGGATGATAAAAGGTCTAGGACAACGTCACTCCAAGTGTGGCTCACAGACAGACACTGGTGTGGTAACGCGTGAGTATTTATTACTGCTCTGCTGAGGGATCGGGCACTAGCCCTACGGATATGTCTACCGTATCACGAGTACATGTTTGCTTCAGCCGGTTGTGTTGCGGATGAGAGAAGCAGTGTGCTGGGTGTCTGTGCCTGAGCCCCTGCGTCTCACAGATGCGCACAGCCCCGCAGGGCTTGGGCCCCTTGCTGTAGATCGTCCGAGAGCTGGAACCAAAATCACGGGTGGACTTCTCATGTCCTGGCACTGAATCACTTGTTTTTCATGTTTTACTATGCATTCTCTTAATGGTGTAGTGAGATATTCTAAAAAAGTACTTATAAAGAATCTTTTTTTTTCCCACATGATTTGGAAAATTTGGGAGTTTTAAAACAACACTCTTGCCTTTCTATCTTAATCTTCATTGAGGACATATTGAAGTTTTTTCTAACAAGACTGTTCAATTCATGGAAATTAAATAGCAATAGCCAAATAATCGGAGGAGAGGCAGCCTGTGATAAAAAGTCCAAGGTACAAAAGTAACAAATGATGGTCCCCTTCTCCATCTGTCTTGTGACTAGCACAGATATAACAACAGAGGGCATTCCATCAGGTAGAGGACCAAATGGGGTAATCTCTGGAAACTGTTTAAAACAGTGCCCTGAACAGTAAAATTTCCATAAATATTGCCTATTAATGGTAGCACTGACATAATGACAGCTAAGGTTTGCAGAAAGCCTGATGTGCACTCAGCAGTTCTGCTACGTGTCTTGGGTGTGTTATTTCATTTCATCCCTTCCCGAGCCTTCGTAGCTTCTACTACTCTTCTCATTTGAAAATGAGGAAGCTAAGATGCGCTTGGAGAGCTGGTTAGCGGTGGAGGGGCTGAGAAGCCACAGGGTCTGATGGTAGAGTGTTGGCATCTAACTACCCTTGCTGATCAGCTCCGTGGTAGCCACAGAAAGGAAACTCAACAGGAGAGGCATCTTGTGCATTTTTTGTCCAAAAGCTGTCAGTTCTCTGAAAGAGACAAGCTTTTACTGGGTCCCGGGTTCCAGGAAAACACTACTGAGATGTAACTACCTCGTGGAAGTAAGTCATAACTGGATCTAATTCCCAGGAGGGAATGGCAGGATCATACAGAAGTTTTCCCCCTAAAGCTAGGGCTTATACCACCCTTGGTGATGGTGAAGGCGTCATTTTGAATCCTGGTTCTATGAAAGTAACTCTGTAGAACACCGTGAGTTATGCCGCTCATCTGTCTCCTACAATATGTGTGGGAAATTAGTGATTGACAACAGTATTTTTGAGATTGAAACCAGACGACCATAGTTAAGTCTTCTTGCATATTAAGTCCTCTCTAGGAGACTTAAAATGGAAAGGCATTTGTTTGGTCTTTTGTCTGTTTGTACTCACTCCCTTGGCCACCCATCCATCCATGGCTTTCAACAACATTTATACGCTAATCACTCCTAAATGTAACCCCCAGGCTCAGACCTCTCTCCCAAGTTCCTACTCAGCAGCCTATTCAACATCTCTGTAGGTGTCTAGCAGACCCTTCGAACACGACAAATCCTACCCTGGGCTCTCGTCTCTCCCTAACTTGTTCCACGCCAGCCTTCCCCGTCTCAGATGACCTCAGTGCCAGTCTTGCTGTTATTCAGGCCAACAGCCTCAGTCATCCTGATCCTTCTCTCTCTCATCTCAGCCCTCAGCTCCTCCTGCTGCATCCGCTTCACCTTGTAGAGATGCTGGGCATTCCTCATTGGTCTCCATAGTTTTCCTGCCGCACTGCCTGAAGCTGCCACCTCCTCTTCCCCAGATTACTGCCGGGCTACAAGAAGGTCTTGGTCCACCACCGCTGCAGGCCCTTTCCACGGTAAGAGAAATGGTGTTGTTCCTACGCTCAAAACTAAACAGCGAGTTCTAACTTCTTCCCGAGAAAAAGTCAAAATCACGGGGGATGTTTCCTCCTTCCCTTACCCCCACCATCCGTCCTTACCCACTCCTGTTCCCCTCCCTCATTCCATCCATCTCCACTGGCCCCGGTACTGTCCATGAGGAGTAGACATGCTCCCCTCCAGCCTTTCCTTGTCTTGTTCCTCTTCCTGAAAACCCTTCCCTGAGACGGTCTTCTGGCTTGACTCTCTTGCTTCCTGCTGGTGTTGGCCCAGACGTCCCTTTCTTGATGAGAGCTGGTCTCAGCCTTGTCCCGAGAGGCCTCCGTCTTGCTGTGCAGGCGCACGTCCGCGAGTGGTGAAGGAACACCGGGGCCCGCCGTGCGGCATGTGGGCGCACAGAACACTGCGAACGGCTTCTCAGCTGAACCTTACGAAACGGGTCCTTTGACAGACGGAGAAACGGAAGCACAGAGGTGAAGAAGCTTCCAGTCACGTGGGACGTGGACGAGCTGCAGCTTGAGCACATCAGCCTGGCCTGCGCTCGGGCCCGGTCTCTAAAGCAGAATCCTCCCACCCCACCTGCCCTCCGCCCCCCTGCTGAGGGACCCACTGTTGTCCTGCCAGGCACACAGGGCAGCGATGATACCATCAATTTAGCTTTTCAATCATCCTCTAAAGTAAGCAGAACAAAGACTTCAGTTTTAGGGAGAAATATTTAGATTAAAGTTATTAAGGTGTCCAAGGTCATCCCATGAGTGGAAAGCTGTGCTTAGATGATAAACCAAGTTCCCTGACTCCCAGCCTCCAATATTTTAGGAACTGTGCAGTTCTCCCCCACAGGTGGCCCACGAGATTGTCTGTGCAGAGAAAAGCGCACGGACCCTATGATATCATCAGTACAACAGCCAAATCCTAGAGGGGACAGTGATGATTTTATTGGTAACATAAGAGACACCCTAGACTTTGAGCTGGGGAATAAGTCCTGAGGGCAGCTGAAAAGAAAGCTCTGGGGTAGAGCCTAGATGCTTACCACCTGAGCATAAATGGCAGGAGAATGCTTCTTTTTATAAAGCGCAGGGGAACTGCTGTGGTGTCACAAGCTTGCCCGACGGAGATCTGGCCCATTCCGGTGTGTCTTTGTCACAGGTGTAATTAGCACCAATAGTGTGACAAGCTTTCTGCATGACCTTCCTGTTTTCACTCAGCCAAAAGACCCTGTGCTACCACAGGAATGGCTTTCAGTGACCCAGCGTGAGAAATCAGCTTCCTGATGACGCCCCACCTGACCTGCATGCTCTGAGCTTCCCAAGCTTCTTTCTCAGCAAGTATTGTTATTTTTGATCATCCTTACTCATTGTGTGACCTATAGGAGCTGCATGGCTCATTAAGTTGCCTGTGTGAAGTCTGCTTAACAGGAGACCCCAGGGTTTTGCCTTCCCCTGCCGAGACGCCCCTCTGCTCACTTAGAGCTGGGAAAGCTGTGTGAAAGAGCCTTGCTCTTTGCCAAGCTCACGTCTTTAAGTTCTCCCCAGTAAAGATGTCATCACACATCTCGGAGTGGGACGGGTCAGAATGGGGATTGGAAATGCTTTATTTCTAAACCATTCTCAGAAGTAAGAAGAGAAATCTCATTATTTATAGAAGGTCTATTCTTCCTTTTTCATAATTTGGCCTGAAATTTGGCCTGCAGTGTTGTGTTTTAATGTTAAAAATTTTCAGCAAAAATGTATCAACCTCCCATAAACAAAACAAAACAAAACAAAAACAAAAACAAACACAAAAACACTGGAAATTGTCCATCCTCATTGAGGGGTAATTTGTTGTTAAAATCACAGTTAAAATCAAGATAAATTTAGGAAGAAATGTGGAACTGCTCAAACACAGACACCCAGACACACAGACACACACACACACACACAAACACACACACACACCATCAACACACACAAAACCGCCCAACATATCTTTCACTCTCTGACGTCTGTATGCCAAGTCAGTATTCTTCAGATACTCCCATATGTCCCCAAATATGTGCCTTCCTTATTTCATCATGGCAGGTTAATAGATGTGGCAGGTTAGATTAATTATGACTTGAAACTTGGCGTTCCACAGGAAGAAAATATAACTTTCAAATACAATACTTCTAACAAGTGACTGATTTTCTTGGGGGAAAAAAAAAAAAACCCAACTGTCAAAACATGACATGTCAAATCCAGCTTCCTTCTACCAACATATCACAATCTGTTTTGATGGAGAAAGGATATATCTTAATTATTTGTTTTTAATCTGACTCCAGACTTGACATACGGCACTTCATTAAGTTCTCTCTACATATTCTGGTAAAAACAAAAACAAGTTGTACAAAGTTATTCAACTTCTGGCATAAAAGTTATTTTTAAGAACTTCTATTGCTTCTGATTGAGGTTAAATGATTTTTTAAAAAAAGCCTTCTAAAGCTTGAAGTATTATCCATTTTGAAAGATTTGCCAGAAATCAATCACAGTAGACATTAGCTGTTGGCAAAATTTGTTTCCTGGGTGAGGAGGGGTGTGCATCAAGATAAATTGTAATTGTTTTTTCCATAAAGTTTTTCCTTCTGAAAGTCAGATATAGTAAATTGGGAGAAAAATGCATATACAAGCTAGTATTTCCAAACTGTGGCTGAAGCCCTTTGCCCCTCAATTCAAACTCAGATGAGGGAGACAAAAGACCTTTTATATATATATATTTATTTATTTATTTGACTTCACACAGAATGCTTTAGCAGTGCCTTTACTAACATAGCAAAAGGAAGCAATTCTGACAAATTTTTGTTTCTGTTATCTGAAGGCCAAATTAACAGAATTATCGATTAACCAGAGCATTTAATTTTTTATTGCATGTTACAAAAAAATTTAAAAAAACACCTTATTAAAGATTTTTTAAAAAAATTCATTCTAGCAAAAAAATAACATTCGAGACTATGCTGGTGCCAATACAGATTCAATCTAATAATTTGAATTAAAATTATCAATGTACCTGGAAATGATTAGGAATGTTCAGAAAGATCCATTCTTTTACTTACCCATTCATACAGCAAACCCTGGCTACTGAGCTTCAGACACTGTGTACTGAGTTAAAGCACTGTACGCTTTACAAAGATAAGACATAATTTTTGCAGTGCGACATTCATGGTGTTTAAGAGACACATTGTGATGACAACCAGGGAGGGAATGAAAATGGAGAGATTTTAGCCAGAACCCTCTGAAGCAAACACTGGACACAAGATTGTTTAGGGATCAAGCCACTGGAATCAGTCCTACGTTTAGAGACTACAGGCTCACTAAAGTTTTATATTTTGCTAGTGTCTCTGAAAAGCCCGTGAAAATAGTCCAGCTAATCCACACAATTTAATAACTGTATCTATAAAAGCTAATTTCTGACATCAGTTTGCTAATTATCAAGCCCCTACTTTGATGGGTGAAAGAATCTCACAGGGTTGTACTAACTGGGAAAGCCTCTGGTGGTGTTGGGAGATCCACATAGTTGAAAGAACTTACGATAGCTTTCTTGGAAGTTTGGAATTTCAGAGTAAGTTCTAGCTTACGACCAACACTGGGTTATGAATGACTGGAACACAGATTAAGCGAGCCCAGTGTGAACAGGCACACGCACACGCACACACTCACTGAGGCGTCAGAACACCACCGCACAGTTCATCACTCTGCCCTCCGGAGCACAGGATGAAGGCTTGTCTGTGAGACTCATCCGTTTGTCTTCACTGCATATGACCACGTCTAGTGCACAGTAGACACTTAACAAATACTTCTTGACCAACCCTAACAAAAGCAGCACAGAGTCAAGTCATGGAAGAGGATCATGGACAGGGACTGAAATCCAGCAGTGGAGACCCCGGGGAAAGGAGCGTCGGTTTCATCTGTTTCTGAAGACGAGGTCACTGAAGGCACAGGAGACGACCTTGTCTCACATAGAATTGCAGCATTTGGTGGCATCTGATCATCAGCCCTGACTGGGGACACAGATCTAAGGCTGACAAAGTGCATTTCAGTCCTTGTGCATTTCTTCATAGGTCACGGTGCTGTCCGTTTCCAGGACACCAACTTGGTTATTCTGAACAGCTCAGTTTCTGCCACTCTTAGAAAGTTTCCATCTTAAAATACAATTCTTGTGTCCATCTGGCTCTATTTGGCTATGTAATTAAGATGTTGTCTGTAGGGAGGGCCAAAACCAAGTAGATATCTCATTTTTCTACCCTAAGTTTTATATATAGATTAACTAATGTTTAAAGATAGAAGTGGGGATACAAAGATAAATACCATTACCAGTGGACTAGAAAGGGGGGTGGTGAATGTGTTGGAGGACCTTACATTTACATGTGAGAAGGAATGCTCTTTCCTTTTGAATCAGGGAGACCAGTGAGATGCATGTGAGGGAGGTCTGTGTCTGTGTCGAGGAAGAAAATAAAGAAGTTTCCAACAGAGTAGAAAGCACTGATTGCCAAGAGTTGCATATTTAAGTGAGATGTATTCTTCACTGAAGCAATTAATCCTACTAGTTCTCAGTAGATAAGAGATTATAATCTCAGGGAAGCTAAAGCCTAAATCATGTAGGAATATGATATAATGCCCAGAAAATTGTCAGGATTCCTAGTCCAGCCCCAGAAACAGTTTCACAAGAAGAAAGGCACCAATGGTGCTCTTTCCTGGATCCATAAACACTGAGGACACAGGAGGGACTGGAGACCCCAAAGGGCCTCACGCACTGTGGGAGAGCAGTGGCTGGTATCATTTACTGGAGGATTCTCCCCAGTCTACGGTCATGGCCAGGTGGGAACACGCGGTATCTGAATACTGGTAGTGTGTTCTCTACAACTCGGACCGGAATGCTCCTAAGAGGAAAAGATCCGAACTGTGCAGTGCCCTCTGGACCTTGAGTCAATGAAAAGATAGATAAAATCCCTTAGAGTAACCTTGGCCTTTCATTTATCTCCAGGGGCTCTGGTGAAACAGACACAAATGGAGAAGCAACACCAGCCCAGACACACACTCAAAGTCACCAAAGAGTGACAGAAGCCATTCTTTTTGGAAATCTCTGCTTTTCCTCCTGCGCTGATGAGCTTTGGCTAGAGGAGGAAGGGCTTTTAATGTGGTGCTTTTTCTAAAGTGAAATAAGTACAAGGAGAGATCCTTGGGCGATTACTAATGAAACCACTAATGGAACTACCTGGAAAAACATTTTCACAAGGGGAAATGGAAGTTTCCGTGGGCATCACTATCACACCATGTGAAGAAGAGCTGGTTAGAAGCTGCTGGCACCTTTCACACAAGAAAGGGAAATGATAAGGCTTAGCTAAACAAGATTTTATATATATATATGTGTGTGTGTATATATATATATATATATATTATAATATATATGTAATTATATATTATATTAGCCAAACAAGATTATAAAATATTTTTAACACTCTTTTAATCAAACTCTTAATGCAAGAAATCCATGAGAGACAATTTGAAATCAAACCTCAGAAACTTCCTCTTTGGCAAGAAATGGTAGAGAGCAGGTTTTTAGAATCTGAAAATATCTTATTTCCCCTTCAATGTCAGCTTCTAATTTTTGTCTGTTCACGTAGCAATTTCAGCACACACCTGAGTGATGCCCCTGATGTCAGGATTCAGTCTGAATAGAATCGGGTCTAACATATTTACCGTGTCCTCACAGAGAGGAATGAGGGCAAGAACACTTTCTAAGGTCTGTTTTATAAGGACACTAATCCCATTCACGAGCCCCCCCCCCAAAGTCCTACTATCTAATACCATCATGGGGGGAAAGGGAGGCTAGGATTTCAGCATATGGATTTGTGTAGGGGTCGGGTGAGGGCATTCCGTCCACTGCATTACCTCAGGTCCATTCCTTACAGCAGGGCTCCCTCTTGGTGGTGTACTTTCTGGAGGTTTTAACAAATGCATAATCTTAAGTATCCACAATTATAGTACAGTACAGCACACAGAAGGGCTCTCTCATTCATCTCCCCCAATTCCTGACAACCTCTGATTCTTTTACTGTCTCTATGGTTTTGCCTTTTCCAGAATGCCATGAACTTGGGACTACAGACTGTAGAGTCTTTTTAGGGCCACTTCCTACACTCAGTAATCTTCATTTAAAGATTCTGTTCTTTTTATAAGTTGTGTTCTCCAAAGCTAAGGATTCTTTTCATGGAAACAATGTTCTAAATTTTGGAAAGACATCATTCATTTTCCTCAACTCCAGTTTCCTCATTTGCAAAATGGAGATATTTTAATTTCAGTTCCCAAGAGTTTTGTTGAGCACTGAAAGGGATAATTTACCATCAGAAAAGTAAAGTGTTAGACAAACATCATTTTTTCTTAAACTCTCATAATGAATGCTAGGACATGGGGGATTTGTGGAGAATAGAAACTATCAGATCATCCCTGACGTGGATGAGGAAGGAGAGGCTAAGGTCTTGTTGTTGCTTTTAACTATGTTCAGAAATCATTTCTTACTATTATTTAACATGTTGCCAAAGTTCCATTATGAGAATAGTCAACAAGAACACATTAACCCAGAAAAAAAAGGTCCATCCTCTTTATTTCAGTTTGTTTGTTTTATAACGAACAGTCAATATTTTAACTTTTCTTTAAGCTTCTAAAACTTATTTCATATGGAGCCGCAATGACTTCAAGTAAAAAACATTGCTCCTACTCTTCCCAGACTATCTACTGTCCACATATTCTATGATATTTCTAATGCAGACCCTTTTCTGTTCCATGCAAAGTTATTTATTTTGGATGAAAGGAATCTACTTTCCATACTTGCGCTGTATTCCAGACTTGCCAGGGTCTGATGGCATCCTGTTGATTTCCATACTAGCAGCATATACTGTTTGCTCAGGATCACTGGAGAAATATGAAAGAGTATTAAGATATTAGAAAAGTCTAAGATCATGTGGGAAAATGAATTTTTTTTCATAAAATGATTGGTTTTCTTGGATCATCTTCCAGATCTCTAAAATATTTCTAGATAAATTAAAGATTTAAAAGGTCCTTCCATGAATCACCTGTCTTAATTTTTCCTTGATCTCTATTGTGACAGTACTTATAATAATCTTACTCATCATTTAAAAATATACATTTGGGTTTAGTCTATCAAAGATCTGAACAATGTTGTATAAATGTATCTATGTCTATAGGTATTAGAAGGTTGGAAGAAACAAAAGAACTATATAATGTATATATTTTAGTCTTATTGATGCAGAATAGGGTTCTGTTATGTGGTGATGTTTGTTTTGAAAAGATTCTATGGCATGACCAAAAACATAAGTAACAATTATTAATTTTCTCTACTAGCACAATCAGGTGCAAAAATGTGACACTTCTTTTTAGCTCTTTTTAAAAAACAAATTAAGTATGGTTCTAGGAAAAAAAATGTACAACATGGCAGGAGACAATATCTGCTATTATTGCCGTCTAAGCCATGCGTGGAGAAGGGAGCACGGTTTGTACTGGGAGGGGGCAGGGATGCTAAGAAAGTCTTATTTTTGAGGCTCAGACACACTGGTCTGCTTAGGTTGAGGCTGGAGCGGAGAGATCAAGGACCTCCAGCCCCATCACAAGTTTGCTCCCAGAAACAAGCAACAGTGGTCTCCCTTGGATTGGCATGGAGAGGCCCTCAAGAAGGGCATGTGTTCAGGGTCGCAGGAAGCTAGCGGGGAGCAAGAATATGGAGGTGTCCCCTGGGATGCCAGCTAGCCCACCAAGTCCATGGCAGGGACAGGTTATCTACAGAGGGGAGAAACTGCAATTGCCTGAGATAACTCCAGAAACAACTAAACCCAGGTACAGACCAAACAGACCTATATGCCCACTGGGAGCCTGAAAAAGAGACGTGCCCATTTCTGGGCAGAAAGATACTGTTTCTTCAGGGATGGATTTCTCTACCTGGCATAAAATTTGTTCACGAATAAAGGCTATCAGAGACGGTCTCAGGCAAACAAAAGATAAGAGAATTAATCATCAGCAGAGCAGTATCATACAAATGATACAGGAAGTTCATGAGACAGAAGCGAAAATACCAGATGGAGATTAACATGTACCACAAAGAATGTGTAAAATCATCATTTGTAAATATAAGCTACCTAAATCAGATAGTTTTCTCATTTTAATCTTGTTAAAGTAATTAACCACTTAAATAAAAATAGTGGTGGGGGTTTGTACTTGATGACACACCTAGAAATGAAATGCGTGACCAGGGCACAGGGGGCGGGAGGTGACAGGGCAGAATGTCGGAGGACCTTACATGACGTTTCAGAGCCCGAATGATTTGAAGCTGGGCTGTGTCAGGATATAGAAAACCCCAAAGCAATTAGTAAGATGACGAATCTAGCTAATTCATTCTTGTTAAAGGGGTTCCTTAATAAATAAAAAGTAGTGATAAGATGGTAATGTAAAAATGTATTTACTTCACATTAAAAAGGGAAGAAAAAATGGAGTGAGATGGAAATGGGACAAATAGTTGTTTTTTAACCTAAAAGGCAGCTTTATTTAAAACTTCATGTCACTCCATAAAAAAATGAATGATGTCCTGTATGGTGACTAACATAATAAAAAATACATAAAAATATAAAATCTCATGTCAGATTTGAATGAAAACACCAATAACTACGTGACATAATACTGGCTTAAGCAATATACGGTAAGGAGGAGATTGTCAGATCGGACAAAAACCCAGAAAGAACCCACGAGGTGCCGTCTACGTGAAGCACAGGGAGCATTTAAGCACAAACGGGTTGAAAGTGAACAGAAGAAAGGCTGGTCATAAAAATGCAATTCCCAGATAATTTAGATTGGCCGTATTAGCATTAGGTAGAGTAGACTTCAAAACAAGAAATATTACCGGGGAAGAGAGGAGATGTTGCGCAATGATAAAGGGGTTCTCACAATTCCAGCACAGAACTGGGAAGCAGAACGTGCACGTCGGGGAACACCTGTTTGGGGACGAGGCTGCGCATCAGTATCGTTTTTTCCCAAGGTCCCCAGGTAATCTCAGTAGCCAGGGCACACACGTAGCACGGACCGGCTCCTGCGTGGCAGTCTGGCGCAGGTGGAAGGGACGGCTGGCAGAGCAGTGCGGGCACCACGCCACGGGCAGAGACAGAGCCAGGGTCAGGGCGCTCACACCCCGTTCAGGGTCTCCCCAGACACAGGGGAGCTCTTCTCTACGAGCCGCCACTGCCTGCACAACTGTAGGTGAGCGTCAGGAAGTCAGAGCCCAGCCTGATCACGCTGACACGGTGACTCCAGAGATGCCCTGGGCGTGCCGGGCACGTCCAAGAGCAAATCCTCTTCATGGGCAAGTGCAGAAGTCGTGCGTTAGGGCTTCGTGACAAAGAGGCATGGTACCTTTTCCTGAGCACCTTTTGTGTCAAATCCCAGGAAGCTCACGACCCCATTTACGAGGGCCGAGGCCTGCGGAACGTTGATTTCGTACAGAACTTGGTCCCCGCGGCAGCCCACTTGTTCCTCCCAATCGCTGCTCTTCGCAGAGTCCTCGGTCGTCGGGTCGGTCTTGTCGATGGACATGACGCTCACCTGAAGGCTGGTCTGGGGCTGCAGGGGCCTCTCCACGGGCGGCTCGTTCACACGGCTGTTGGCAGGAGACCTTAGTTTCTTGTCACGTGAGGCTCCCCGCAGGGCTGGAGTGTCCTTACGGTGCAGAAGCTGGTTTCTCCCAGAGCACACAGACCAAGAGACAGCTATGAGGAAGCCACGGGCCCCTCATGACGCAGTCTCTGACGGCACACGCCGGCACCTCTGCCACGCTGGGTTTGCCGGGGGAGTCCACCTGCCCCTTCTCTCTGGGAGGGGACTACATGTGAGTGTCAGCTTCCGGACACAGGGATCACCGAGGGCATGTGGGAGGCTCATCGCCATCTTCTCCTTGCAAAGTGATGTGGGGCCCGGTACCAAGGAAGACTTCACAACAGACGTAGTGTTTAAAGTAGAGCTTTGACATACAGAAAATGGGGAATGAGTATCACAGGGGAAATATATGGAGAAGAAAAAATATAACCAAATATAAATAGGAATTACAATGCTGTTCAGGGTAACGGGAAATAGGACAACATAATTGGAGCTATTGACGAAGAATAGAGGGAGGCAGGAGAAAACGATGCTGGAAAAACAGGACTCAAGTTGTGTCTCAGATATCATAGGAAGGGGGAAAGCTTGACAGTTAGGAGTACAAATTACGAAATTTGTTTAAATAAGAAAGTGAAATCCCAAATCTCTTTTTGGCGAGACTGATGGTTAATTGGAGTGTAATGATCAATGTGGACGTTTGCTGGCTTCCTAGAATCTGGGTCCCTCCCCACGGGATCCCTCTTGTGCTTGATGGTGTGCTCTCTCTGGGGAGGTGGACACCACCAGCGAACTACCTGTCCTGAGGTCACAGACGGTTCTGTGGGCAATAGCTAGCCTGAGCTGTCTTGATGGGAAGGTGCGTGAAGGTCCGTGAAGGTGACCTTGAAGGTGTGGACAGAGGGCAGGCACCAATGCAGCCATCCGTGTTCCCAAGGGTTCACCTGAGAGCCTGCTTGTGCTGAGCCACCTGGCAGGGCCAGCGGAGGGCTGGTCACCTGTCTGATTTCACCTGTTACCTTCACCGTCACCTGACTGTCACCTGACATCACCTGAATCCCTGGGAAAAAGTCCCACGGGAAAACCACCTTTTATCTGGCCTCTTTGGTTCTGATTTCAGCTAGCCTGAGTCAGATTTTTGCTTGGATACAAATGTCACAGCAAATGCAATTTTCAAATGTCATGGTGGAAGATTCTGCCCATCGCTGTCCTCCAAAGTGCATAGTCTCTACTGGGTTTGGTGGCTGAGGGAAGGTACATGAATTTCCAGAAGGGAAAGTGTGACTGACTAAACATTATACATGTTTCTTCCCATAGTTACGTGTGGTATCATAGTTTTCATGTATTATGATAATATTACTTTTATATTGTATATGGCTATAATTTCCCCTGGAAGAGCATGCTGACTCACTGTCTCTTGTGCTTTCCCCCAGGTGCTCGGGCAAAGTATACTATCAGTGGAGGAGGGGGGTCTGATTGTATTTATCAGATGCTCAGGAAGATGATCTAATAGGGAAGGGTCATGGGCTCAGAAACCAGATTAATCTGGGTATCCATCTGATGTTCATTTAATATTTCACTCAATCATTTGTTTATTACCCAGTGTCATCAATCACAATTACACACGTCTTTAATGAACTGTGCTAAGGTCCAGTACACAATCACGGCAACAGGCAGACGTCTCTCTCTCTCTCTCCTATGAAAGCCGGCGACCTTCCATGCTCTGCACATCTTTCTCTTCTCCATTCCACTCACCAGAGCTCCTGGAAGTTTGACAAACAGAGGTCTGCAGAGGCAAGGCTGAGAGCTGGGAATGGGGGGCGGCGGGAGGCGGCCCCGGCCGCAGTCTCAGGAACTGGAGACAGACGCAGCTTTCTGGGTGTCATGCACGGGGCAGAGTCACAGGGACACGAGGGTAGAAGGAAGATGTCTCATGAGCTTGTCACTCCTCTTCTGGGGCAGACTGACCCAGCCCAGGGCGGCTGGTAACTAAGAGCTTTGTTTAAAGGTTAAACAGCGTCACCACGCATCTTTCCATTGTGTTTCATCATCATTAATTCATATGTCTGTGCTATTTGTCGCCCTGATTCATTGTGGGTACCTTCCAAAGTCTGCGATTTTCTTCTGGACACGTTCTTCATACACAAAAAGAAAGGCTGATCTACCTGGTGAGCGGTAACCAGAGACTTTCTTGGAGGTTATCCAGCAGCGAGCCCTTCTGCCTGCAGACCTGCGTGCATGTCCAAGTCCTCTGATAGTTTTCCGTAAATAAGCTTTATTTAACAGTTTGGCATAATTTATTTTATTCGTTTGTTTGTTTTTCGGTTTGGTATACATACCTGACAGGTTGTTAACAACTCACTTGACATTCAACAATCCATGCTATTAGAAATGCATTTTATAAAGTATTTGTCAATTTATAGACTCTTGCCTATGATGTGATCAATAGTTCTATTCTATGATATTTTTGTTTTCAAATGATGATCATCGTTGATCATTCCACTCACAATAGGGTCACCTTCCCCACCTCCCAGAGGTATGGTTATTTGAAATTCTTCCATATTTGCTCTGTATTTCTCACTTTACCTCTGCAAGTTATTTTTATTCTGGTATTTACATGTTTCTTATTAGAACTGATGTTAGTCACCAGGAGACTGAGCAGAGTTTTAAATCTGTACCAACCGTTACATAACCAAGAAATTTTTTTTCCCACATCAATCATTATACAAATTTAGATTCTGCAGATTACTAAAATATCTCAATTTTGCACCTTTTCTCCTGGAATCTGTAGAATTTCATTGCTGGTAGGATGACTACAGGTTGCATGAAACTTGGACTTTAGTCATTAACAGCTTTAATACAAATATAATCACAAACAGAACTTCAGCCTCATATCTCTTCCTTTTCTATTGCATTTTCCCAGTAGCAGTTCTGCCCACACAGAGCTCAAGCAGCTGCTTGATTTAGGGGACTTGCAGGGACGTGGTTCTGATTCCCAGCCCAGGAAAGAGCTCCAACGGCAGGTCAGTGACTGGGAAGATGGGGCACAAGAGCTTCTCGTGAGGAGAGGGCGAGCAGCATCACTCGAGGCTCTGAGCCTTTTTTTGACTTACTCTTAGTAGAACAGCTGAATTAGGTTCCAGGCATTCACTTGAGCTCGAGGGGGTTCCTGAGGTCTGCAGGCGGTCCAGGGCCTGATTGAAAGGCATGTGATTTAACTATCTCTCCTCCAAACTTAGCAAGAGCGGCTGGCATTATTCCCAGACCGCTCTACTCTGGGCCGCTGTCCTGGAGAAAAGTCCACGAGGAAGGTCACAAGGGCATTCAGTGTAGCAAGTGGTCACGATGAGATCAGTCGAGTGCTTTACTGACCACTGCAGGCAGCTGCTTAAGGAGTGTGTGAGTCTGCCTCTAGCCCTTGGCAACATTTTCCTCGCTTGGAAAACTCTCCAGTGTCCCGCAAGGATGCCAAGCAGCCACGTTAGCTCCGGATCCCAAGTGCCTGAGCAGCACAACCAGAAAGAGCGGGCCTCTTTCCCGACTGCTTTCGCAGAAATTCTGGGCAATTCGCACAGTTTGGTGTTCTGAACCCTCGTCTATTTCTGGAAGAATCTGTTTGACGACCAGGTCTGGATTGCACACGTGCCACGCCATGGTGCCCGCCTGACTGAACCACATGGGTTGAAGGTAAGAGCAGGCGGTTCTCCAGAGGAAGGGGGTTACGGGTGGGTGTGAGGCAAGGAGGGGCATAGATAAGCACTTACCCGGAGTGTATACAGGGAAGGGCAGTCGAGGCAGTACGACTTCAAAGCTGACCCTCTTCACGTTAAACACTTATTTGCACTGACTCTGCAATCCATTCCCATCCTAAGGAAACCTTCACCCCCTGTCTCTAATAACCTTGTTCCTACGTGGGTTTGGAGGATTAATGGACTCGAGCCGTGTAGAGAGAAGACTGAGGTGGCAGTCGTCGGAGGTGGAGATGTACCACTAAGAGGCAACTCAGGCGAAAATAAGTCCATTGTCTCTCCCACCTGCACTGAGAAATCATCAGGGTTACGGGGAGGACATTGAGGCAGACTGTGGGAGAGGGGACACCACTTGTGGTGTGTGGTGAAGCTTGCTAGTGTAACCTCTGGCACTGTAGCCCCAGGGTCTTGGGTCACACTTGCCTGGGGACCCCATCTCACTCTCGGGTCTGGGGATAAGCTTGTCATTCTAAGCAGATCTCCACATCACCTTAAAAAATGCTATCCGTTATTAGATAGAGATGGTGAGGCTGGGTGGACGAGGGTTTGTGTGACTCAACCAGACAAGCACTGCCTCCTATGAAGGGCTGTTTTAGTGAGGCTTGTTTCCTTACACGGTGTCCACTGCCCTATACACCGACAAAGCTCCAAGAAGAGAGTAAGTATAAAAGTACTAAAATTAATATCTTAGGCTTTCATGGTATGTAAGAAATGAAACCACCACTTCTGTCATCATATATGAAATGTAGTTAGGTCTTTGTTAAAACAAGTCCTTTCAGTGTTCTCAAATATTAGAAACATTAAGTTCTTAAACAAACTTCATAAATGATTGTGATGGAAAATTTTGATTATTTTTCCAGAAAATACAAAACCACAATTTAAAAATCTACATTAATTTTTTTATTTGGGCATTTCTCTAGTCATAGAAATTTAAGTTTTAAAATTTTAATAGAAAAGAGAAATGATTAAAAATGTCTTTTATGGTAGTTAACTCAAATTCCCAAGACAAGTAATTTGACGCCCACGGAATGTCAACTAAACAAAACCAATTAAGAAGCTAATCAAAACTTTTAAGTGTTTTGTGTCTTCCTAGCTCTTAGAAATATAATGGGGATGAATCCCACTTGGTCATGGTGGATAATCTTTTCAATGTGCTGTTGGATCCTGTTGGCTAGGATCTTGTTGAGAATCTTAGCATCCATATTCATCAGGGATATTGGTCTGAAATTCTCCTTTTTGGTAGGGTCTTTGCCTGGTTTGGGGATCAGGGTAATGCTGGCTTCATAGAAAGAGTCTGGAAGTTTTCCTTCTGCTTCAATTTTTTGAAACAGCTTCAGGAGAATAGGTGTTATTTCCTCTTTGAAAGTTTGGTAGAATTTCCCAGGGAATCTGTCAGGTCCTGGGCTCTTGTTTTTTGGGAGGTTTTTGATCACTGCTTCAATCTCGTTACTAGATATCGGTCTATTCAGGTTGTCGATTTCTTCCTGGTTCAATTTTGGGAGTTTATATTTTTCCAGGAATGCATCCATTTCATCTAGGTTGCTAAACTTATTGGCATATAACTGTTGATAATAACTTATGATGATTGTTTCTACTTCCTTGGTGTTCGTTGTGATCTCTCCCTTTTCATTCATAATTTTATGAATTTGGTCTTTCTCTCTTTTCTTTTGGATTAGTGTAGCCAGTGGCTTATCGATCTTATTGATTCTTTCAAAAAACCAGCTTCTAGTTTCATTGATACGTTCTACTGTATCTCTGGTTTCTACCTCATTGATCTCAGCTCTAATCTTGATGATTTCCCTTCTTATGTGTGGAGTTGGTTTGATTTGTTGTTGATTCTCTAGTTCTTTAAGGTGTAGAGAAAGCTGCTGTGTTCTGGATTTTTCAATTTTTTTGAGGGAGGCTTGGATGGCTATGTATTTCCCCCTTAGGACCACCTTTGCTGTATCCCATAGGTTTTGGACCGAAGTGTCTTCATTCTCATTGGTTTCCATGAATTGTTTCAGTTCTTCTTTGATCTCCTGGTTGATCCAAGCATTCTTAAGCAAGGTGGTCTTTAGCTTCCAGCTGTTTGAGTTCCTTCGGAACTTTTCCTTGTGATTGAGCTCCAGTTTCAAAGCATTGTCATATGAGGATATGCAGGGAATCATCTCAGTCTTTTGGTATCGGTTGAGTCCTGATTTGTAACCCTGCATGTGGTCTATTCTTGAGAAGGTTCCGTGTGCACTTGAGAAGAATGAGTATTCTATTGTTTTAGGGTGGAATGTTCTGTATATATCTATGAGGTCCATCTGGTCCAATGTGTCATTCAATGCTCTTGTTCCTTTATTGATTTTCTGCTTCGATGATCTATTTCTGAGAGAGGTGTGTTAAGATCTCCTACGATTAGTGTATTCATATCAATATGACTCTTTATCTTGATTAACAGTTTTCTTAAATAATTGGCTGCTCCCATTTTGGGAGCATAGATAGTTACAATTGTTAGATCATCTTGGTGGATAGTCCCTTTAAGGATTATGTAGTGTCCTTCTGTATCTCTAACTACAGTCTTTATTTTAAAATCTTATTTATCTGATATGAGAATTGCTACCCCAGCCTTCTTTTGAGTCCCATTGGCATGAAAAATGCTTCTCCATCCCTTCACTTTCAGTCTGGGTGTATCTTTAGGTTCAAAATGAGTCTCTTGTAGACAGCATATGGATGGGTCCTGTCGTTTTATCCAATCTGCAACCCTGTGCCGTTTTATGGGTGCATTTAGGCCATTCACATTGAGAATGATTATTGATAGATACATTTTTATTGACATCGAGTTACCTTTGAAGTCTTTCTTTCTGTAGATTGTCTCTGTATTTCTGTTCAATGCTATTCTTGGGATTTTTCCTCTTTTATAGAACCCCCCCCCTTAATATTTCCTGCAGTGTTGGCTTGGTGGTTGCATAGTCTTTTAAGCCTTGCCGGTCTTGGGAACTCTTTATCTCTCCATCCATTTTGAATGTCAGTCTTGCTGGATAAAGTATTCTTGGCTGCATGTTCTTCTCATTTAGTGCCCTGAATATATCTTGCCAGCCTCTTCTGGCTTTCCAGGTCTCTGTGGACAGGTATGATGTTATTCTGATGGGCTTTCCTCTGTAAGTAAGGAGCCTCTTTGCCCTAGTGGCTTTCAAGAGATTATACCTACAATTATAATTCCTCAATTTGACTATCAGGTGTTGTGATGTTTTTTTGGAATGTATAATATTGGGTGGAGACAGTTCAGCCTCTAGTACATGAGCGCTGGTTCCATTCGCGAGATTGGGAAAACTTTCATGGAGGACTTGTTCCACTATATCTTCTAGAATTCTTTCTTTCTCCTCCCCTTCAGGAATTTCAATAATTCTGACATTGGAACGTTTCATGGCATCATTTATTTCCCTGATTCTGTTTTTGTGGTTTCTAAGCTGTTTGTTCTAGGCTTCCTCCTGATCCTTTCACTCTATCTGTTTGTCCTCCAGATCACTAATTCTATCTTCTGTCTCAGTTACCCTAGCTTTGAGAGAGTTTAGATTAGATTGGAACTCCTTGGGAGTATTGTGAACCTCCTCCCTGGTAGCTTTAAGCTCCGCCCTAACATTTTGAACATCCTGTCTGGTCACTTTCAGCTCGGCCCTAATCAATTCTGTTTGGATATCCATGGCTTTCTCCAACCTAGCTATTGCCTGGATAATTGCTAGCCTGAATTCTCTTTCCAACATATAGTCTATGTTGATAGCCGTTAGCTCTATTGCAGAAGGTCCATCCTCTGTATTTTTCTTCTGTTGGGCATTCCTCCTCCTAGTCCTTTTGGTGGGAGATGACTGAACAGATGTAGCTGGATGTATTAACTGTGGTGCAGTCAAGGTGCACCCTGGAACACTTCTGAGCAATCAGGATTCCCCACCCAAACGAGAGACAAAAGAAAAGAAAAAGAAAAAGAAAAGAGATATAGAGAGAGACAGGAAAGAAAGGGAAGAAGAAATAGTAGGTTCAGCCCAAATAGGCCCCAAGGGCTACAAGGATGGTTCAACATTCGCAAATCAATCAATGTGATAGAACAAATTAATATGAGAAGAGAGAAGAACCACATAGTCCTCTCAATTGATTCAGAAAAAGCATTGACAAAATCTAGCATCCGCTCCTGATTAAAACGCTTCAAAGTATAGGGATAGAGGGAACATTCCTGAACTTCATCAAATCTATCTATGAAAGACCCACAGCAAATATCATCCTCAATGAGAAAAAGCTTGCAGCCTTCCCATTGAGATCAGGAACACGACAAGGATGCCCACTTTCACCACTCTTGTTCAACATAGTATTAGAAGTCCTAGCAACAGCAATCAGACAACAAAGAGAAATAAAAGGTATCCAAATTGGCAATGAAGAAGTCAAAGTCTCTCTCTTTGCAGATGACATGATTCTTTATATGGAAAACCCAAAGACTCCACCCCCAAACTACTAGAACTTATACAGCAATTCAGCAACGTGGCAGGATACAAAGTCAATGTCCAGAAATCAGTGGCTTTCTTATACACTAACAATGAAAATACAGAAAGGGAAATTAGAGAATTGATTCCATTTACTATAGCACCAAGAACCATAAGATACCTGGGAATAAACCTAACCAAAGAGGTAAAGGATCTGTACTCGAGGAACTACAGAACACTCATGAAAGAAATTGAGGAAGACACAAAAAGATGGAAGACCATTCCATGCTCTTGGATCGGAAGAATAAACATTGTTAAAATGTCTATACTGCATAGAACAATCTATACTTTTAATGCCATTCCGATCAAAATTCCACCAGTATTCTTCAAAGAGCTGGATCAAATAATCCAGAAATTTGTATGGAGTCAGAAGAGACCCCGAATCGCTAAGGAAATGTTGAAAAACAAAAATGAAACTGGGGACATTATGTTACCTGATTTCAAGCTTTATTACAAAGCTGTGGTCACCAAGACACATGGTACTGGCATAAAAACTGGAACAGAGTAGAGAGCCCAGATATGGACCCTCAACTCTATGATCAAATAATCTTCGACAAAACAGGAAAAAATATACAGTGGAAAAAAGACACTCTCTTCAATAAATGGTGCTAGGAAAACTGGACAGCTATATGTAGAAGAATAAAACTCGACCATTCTCTTACACCGTACACAAAGATAAACTCAAAATGAATAAAAGACCTCAATGTGAGACAGGAATCCATCAGAATCCTAGAGGAGAACATAGGCAGTAATCTCTTTGATATCAGCCACAGCAACTTCTTTCAAGTTATGTCTCCAAAGGCAAAGGAAACAAAAGTGAAAATAAATTTTTGGGACTTCATCAAAGTCAAAAACTTCTGCACAGCAAAGGAAACAGTCAAGAAAACAAAGAGGCAACCCCACGGAATGGGAGAAGATATTTGCAAATGACAGTACAGACAAAAGGTTGATATCCAGGATCCATAATGAACTCCTCAAACTCAACACACACAAAACAGGCAATCATATAAAAAAATGGACAGAAGATATGAACAGAGACTTCCCCAATGAAGACATACAAATGGCTATCAGACAGATGAAAAAATGTTCATCATCACTAGCCCTCAGGGAGGTTCAAATTAAAACCACATTGAGATATCACCTTACACCAGTTAGAACGGCCAAAAGTAACAAGACAGGAAGCAACATGTGTTGTAGGGGATGTGGAGAAAGGGGAACCCTCTTACACTGTTGGTGGGAATGCAGGTTGTTTCAGTCTCTTTGGAGAACAGTGTGGAGATTCCTCAAGAAATTAAAAATAGAACTTCCCTATGACCCTGCCATTGCACTCCTGGGTATTTACCCCAAAGATACAGATGTCGTGAAAAGAAGGGACATCTGTACCCCAATGTTTATGGCAGCAATGGCCACGGTTGCCAGACTATGGAAAGAACCAAGATGCCCTTCAATGGACGAATGGATAAGGAAGATGTGGTCCATATACACTATGGAGTATTATGCCTCCATCAGAAAGGATGAATACCCAACTTTTGTAGCAACATGGACGGGACTGGAAGAGATTATGCTGAGTGAAATAAGTCAAGCAGGGAGAGTCAATTATCATATGGTCTCACTTATTTGTGGAGCATAACAAATAGCATGGAGGACATGGGGTGTTAGAGAGGAGAAGGGAGTTGAAGGAAATTGGAAGGGGAGGTGAACCATGAGAGACTATGGACTCTGAAAAACAATCTGAGGGGTTTGAAGTGGCGGGGGGTGTGGGAGGTTGGGGTACCAGGTGGTGGGTATTATAGAGGGCACGGCTTGCATGGAGCACTGGGTGTGGTGCAAAAATAATGAATACTGTTATGCTGAAAATAAATAAATTTAATTAAAAAAAAGAAATATAATAGGGGGGAATGTGATGGTGTGATTTATAATGAGAAAGATGTATATTTAGTCCTAGCACAGAGCCCCTAAAATCTTTGGAATTTCTTAGGTGATGAGAGCAATACTGGTGTCTCCTGTTATGTTAATGAGGTGGAAGGCACCTAAGGTTGGAGGTGGTTGTCAGGGGAACCAACTCTGTGATTACAGGGTTGGGACTTTTGGTCCCACCCCTGACCTCCAGGGAGGGGTAAGGGTTCGGAGGCTGAATCTATGGTCAATGGCCAATGATCCAATCAATCATGTTTCTTTAAAAATGCTTTTTTGAAAACCCAAATGGATGGAGCTCAGAGAGCTTCCAGGTTGGGAAACACATGGAGGTCTGGGGAGACTGGCACCTGGAGAGAACAACGGAAGCTCCTTTTTCCATATCTTGCCCCACACATCTCTTCCATCTGGCTGTTCTGAGTTACATCCTTTTACAATGAACTTGATCTAGTGAGTAAGATGTTTCTCTGAGTTCTGTGGGCTGCTCTTGCAAATGACTCAAACCTGATGAGGCAGTTGTCTCTAGTCCGTAGCCAGTGGACCAGAAGCACAAGTGAGGACGTGGACTCATGTCGGACTTGAGGGGCCGTCTTGTAGGGCTGAGTCCTTGCCTCGGCGGTCTGACAGTGCCACCGTTAGAAATGGCAGAAATGAGCACCTAGCTGGAGTCAGAGAGTGGCCTGGCAGTGTTGAGACGCCCAGCCCTCGCACTGGAGTGGGCTGCATTATCCTAACTGGCATCAGAATCAGTAGTGGGGAGATCAGAGGTGGAATTGGGAGCAGGACTGTAGAAACTAAGAGCATATTTAAGAAAGAAAGGAGAAAAGGTCTAAGCTCCACCACTATACACATATGATGCAGAGTAATGAAACTGGACATTATTTATTGAGCGCTAGCTGTGTGCTAGGTACCCTGGTAAATGTATGCAGAGTAATGTAATTGGATACTATTTATTGAGCGCTAGCTGTGTGCTAGGTACCCTGGTAAATGTTACCTGGTAAATGTTTTACATATTTCATTGCATTCAATTTTTCCACTTTACAGAAGGAAGTGTCAAGCCGTGGTGAGGTCACACAGCTAATACATGAGAGATGTGGGGTTTTCACCGAGGGACTGTGCTTCCAGGGTCCGCCACAGACGCCAAACACCTTTCTCTGACAAGCATGTATGGAACACATATTCAGTTGGTTTCTGTACATGTTCAGTTTCAGCCATTCTACAGAACAGATGCCGCTCGGGTGGAATGATGTCACTGCAAAAGTCGTACGCTAAAGTCCTCATGCACAGTACCCCAGAACGCACCCTTATTTGAAAACAGGGTCAGTGCAGACATGGTTTGTTCAGATGAGATCGTCCTGGAGTAGAGTGAGCCCTTACTATGGTGCGGCTCATGTCCTTACCAAGAGGGGGGCTTTGGCCATGAACACAGACAGAGAATGCCATGCGAGGAGGCAGACAGAGACCTACAAGCTGAGGGACTGGGTGTTGAAGATGGCCAGCAAACCACCCAGAGCAGAGCAGGGGCCTGGAAGCTTCTCTCTCAGGCCCAGAAGGAAGCAGCTTTGCTGACGCCTGGGCCGGGCTTCTGTCCTCCGGGCTGTGAGGCCGCACAAGTCTGCTGTCTAAGGGCCCCGTCTCTGCTTTGTGATGGTGGCCCCAGGAAACTGAGAGAGAGGCTGTCTTCCTCCCTCCACCCAAAAGGAAGTGAGGACTACAAACTGGCAAAACATAGACACTTCAGCTATTTTTTTTTTTAAGATTTTATTTATTTATTTGACAGACAGAGATCACAAGCAGGCAGAGAGGCAGCAGAGAGAGAGGAGGAAGCAGGCTCCCCACCGAGCAGAGAGCCCGATGTGGGCCTCGATCCCAGGACCCCGAGATCATGACCTGAGCCGAAGGCAGCAGCTTAACCCACTGAGCCACCCAGGCGCCCTACACTTCAGCTATTTAAGGGCAGAACCCTTATTAACATTGAAGCCTTTGGGGATCCAACACCCCCACTCTTTGAAGTGGGATAGTACCAGGAGACAGAGTCCATCCCTGTCCCAGTGGTGCTTATAGTGGGCTGCACATGATCCCTTAGTCCTGGCAGGAAAGAGTGTGTTGCCTGATACATATTCTCAATGAGGGCACTCTTTCTTGGTTCATATAGTATAAGAAAAATGTTTCTTTTCTTAAAGGGCTGTTAATTATTTACATATTCAGAAACCTTCTGGTTCCCTCCTTCTTTGAAATAATTCTATACCATAGACATGTCTCATCGAATAAGTCTGCACTAGAGGCTTTTGCTACTTGAAATGCACTCACGAATCTGGGTGTTACACAAAAACAATGAATCTTGGGACACTACATCAAACACTAATGATGTACTATATGGTGACTAACATAACACAATAAAAATAATAAATAAAAAAAGGATCTTGAGAATTATATGCTATTTCATTAAAGAATTGGGCATAATCTGCATTCTTAGCTAGAGCGAAGAATCACTGAGTACCAACTTATGATTGTTTCATGTTAAGAAGATGGTGAAGAATAGAATCGTTTATTTATCCTGGATAAAAGTCTTTCCAGAACTCCACATTATAGAGTTCACAGGATAACCAAATTCCTTGAGAAACACTTAATCTCTTGTAACAAGTGACTCTAAGGCAAATGGCCAGTTACTTGAGGCATTTATGTATCTGTTTCTAGTCTTTTAGAGAAATCTCTTATCTTTTTTTGTCTCCAACTCCAATAAAAAAAAGCAAGCAAATTGATAATAAAGGTCATTAATGTTGCATTTGGGTTAAATGAAAAATCCTAATAAAGATGATTTGAAAAATCCTGAGCTCCATTTCCACTGTTCTCTTTATAAGAGATCTCTATCAGGATACCTATAAAATGCATTTGTTCCGAAGTGTGTGGTGAAATGTCCGTTTCAGAACAAAAGCTGATGGCACTGCAGAGTAGGAGTAGAGGAATAAATGTGAAGGTTATTTTTATGATGACTACATTGATTGCTTTCCTCACTGAAATCAATAAGGAAACTGAAACTTGAGGAGTGATGTAGGTCTGCCTCCTTCTTTGAGCATTACGGTGCACTTGTGCAAAACATGTTCACTCAACGGCCAGAGCTAGGAAGGATTTGATTCAACATTAGCTGAACCAGAAGCTTTAATTCTTAACGTGGGCAAGGATATTTCCCAAGCATCTTCATTAACTGTGGGACAAAACTGAAGACGGAAGAAATGTGAATGTAAGTGACATTTGGGTAGTATTACTCATGGGTGATGTTTAGAGAGAGGGTGATGTGAACAGAAATGTTATTGGATTATTTTAATGAACAAGCCACAGGAGTAGATGTTATTTCAGTATTTGAAGTGTATCCTAAGGGACAGTTTATATATCCTGGGATATAACTAGGAGCATTTTGAAAAACCATTAGGACCATCTTTATCCAAATACAACCAAAAGCCAGTTTCTTTAAAATTCCAAGAAAAGGGGCAGGGCAGAAGAAAAAGAGAGATGGGAGATGGAAATTGGAAAATCTTGTTACCTGGACAAAATATTTTAGACTCAGTATTTTTTTCCCCAGTGTGGCCATTATGCTTAAATATATCATCTGAAAATCAATCAAAACACAACTTGTGTTTCTAGTGATAGATTTTCTAAAACTTCAATTTTTAGTATTAGAGTAGAATATCAAGATGTTTTATGCGATGAAAACAATCTAAAAAATGTGGCAACAACCACTAAATCTAAAGTCCACAATTTGTTTTGGAGGAGTACTAGATTTTGCCGAGAAAATGCTGTAGACATGCTTCAGAAAACCATGGTGGATGCATTTTGGAAAAATAAACACTCTTTAATTAAAAAAAATGTTGATTCAGACAGTACAGATTAGATTTTCTTAAAATCAAATACTTTATGAAGGTATTTTTTGTGCTATGATGCGAATCTCCAGAAACTGTGAATATTTGTAATCGTTTTTCTGTTTTCAATGTTTCCGTGAACGGGCCACACAAATCAAGACCTTATGATAAATTGGTTGAGCAACAGCCTGATTGAACAGCGCAGGCTTTTATGGTGAAGACCCCTAAAAAAAATCACAAAGTGCTACAATTTCACAACAATTTGTTCTCTAGAATGGGGAAATTCCTAATAAATTACAAATGCTCAAAATGGCTTTGAAGAGTCACTTGTGATTTTCAAGGCTGGGATAGCTTGTCCCATTACCTAAATGACTGTGCCAATTAGTTAATTTCTTGTTATTAAATTAATCCTAATGGATTTGCTGGGTAATTTCAATTTTCATTAAGTCATGCAGGAAAAAGAGAGAGAGAGAGAGAGATTCACAACCCCCAGCTCATGACACACAAACATTTGCAGACACCTGTCCTTTATTATTCAGCCAAAACATCCCCATTTCTTCTATACCAATTATATGGCCATTTCTGCAGGCAAAGTAACAAAACTGGAAAGAGTTTTTAAAAGAAGAAAACACTGGATCAGCCAGATTCTGGGGAAATAATGTTTTGAAGAACATTAATCATAAAATTTAGAGGTAGTTTAATCACGTTGTTTGCATTCATGATTTTAAAATATTTGCATTTGAATAATCAGTAATTTCTCATGTCAGTTAAAACAAGAAAAGCAGATCTTCTTTTAAAAAAAAAGGTTTTATTGATTTGAGAGAGAGAGTGAGAGAGAGCACAAGGAGGGGAGCGGCAGGCAGAGGGAGAAGCAGACTCCCCACTTCTTACCCCACAAAGTAGATATTTTTGATAAGAAGCTCATTAAATAAAATGATTTCTGAATTTTCCTTTCAGTTAAACACTTCACTGCACATGGGGCCAGGAGAGGAATATGAGGGGACACTGGCCAGACCATATTTGACAAAAAGAACTCAGACCAGGGTCTCTGCTGGGATCATGCACAAAAGACAAACCCCCGCCCTGCCATCCGTCCAAAGGTCTTTGCACTTGGTTGAGAACTGTCAACTTTTTGTTCTGTTTTCAACTCAACATTAGCTGGAGTAAGTCAGATGTTTCCTGGAGCCCCCTCTGGCTTCCTCATGCCTCACAACTCTAGCTGATGCATACCCACAGCCTTCTGCCCCACTTCCTCCTGCACAAAAAGGTTTCCCTCTCCCCTGCTTGCCCACGAGCGACCACACGCCTGTAGCAATTGTTGACTTCCTGGTTAAGGCAAGCTCTGAAGAAATAACCTCTTTTGTTCTCATTTGGGTGGTCCTCTGCCGTTTCTACAGGCCTCATGGAAGCATATTCCCTTGTTAATTTGGAGGGTACTTCTTTGCTAAAATACCCATTTACACAGAAGGTTTGTGCCTATCCACGCAGAAGGCTTGGTGGTGGAGGCGGGATTTGGGATGGCAGGTGCATGGGCAAGTAACTAGAGTTACCGCTGATCTCTGGTGTGTGTCCTCCTTAGCCTGCACACCCACCCATCCACAGGGGATCACTGGCTCCTTGGCTTTAGGAGTCCGTCACACATCTCTCTTCCATTCTCTCCCTAGAAGGGTCCAAGTTAAGTTCTTGACTCTCTGTTACACACTATTAGGTTTTCAAATGGCCCCTCTTCTTTCAGATCTTACAGAATAGTCCTTCCCAGTGCTGCTCCCTTCCCTATAATTCAGTTTTATTAGTTAAAGTGTATCAAAATATACTTTTATTAAAAAACAATGTAGTTCTTCCTTTACGACTATGTAACGGTGCAAATCCCCACCTGCCCTGCCAGGCGCTCCTCCACCGTCCGAGGTACTTCCCAGCCATGGACCACACGGCGCTCTGTCAGCAGAGTGAGCTCGTCCCCGAACACGAGCCGAGTCTTCTCTGTCTTACCTTTCGGACTCCTTCTTGGGATCCTGACATGTGCTTCCCTGTTCCTCTTACCCTGACCAAGAAAAGTGACAAGTCGGAAATTTGCTGGGGACCTGGGGGCTCAGCTGGTTGCCAGGTGTCTAACTCTTGGCTATGGCTCAGGTTGTGGTCTCACAGTGGTGGGATCGAGTCCCGTGTTGGGCTCTACACTTAGAGCAGAGTCTGCTTGAGTTTCTCTCTCCCTTTCCCTCTGCCCCCACCCCCGACATTCTCTCTTTCTCTTTGGAATAAATAAAATCTTAAAAAAAAGAAAAAAAAGAAACTGTTCATTGTTTCTCTTATTTAAATCCTTCAGTTGAAATGCAAACCGGACATGACCCTTTTGGGACCTAATCGTGCCTCAGGTGGGATAACACGCAGGTTCTAGCACATGCGCCGACTCGTGTAAATTGTGCTGGTAGATGGAGTGCTGAGTCGAGAAAGATTCTCCAAAACACGGCACCTCCAGATTCTGCAGGAAAAGATAGAGCTTTAGTGATCCTTTACTCAAACGACTGAGATGTGAAAAAGCTGTAAAAAAAATGGTCCTTCATTTTCTTGGAACCTTTTTAAAGATCCTGTTTAGTTACAAGAGAATTTCTTTTTCTCATACTAATGGGGAGGGACATGAGAGGGCGAGGATGAGGATTGGGCATGACTCTTCAATCCAGTCTCCTGCCCACTAATATTTAGGTAATTACCAGGGTCCAGGCACTAAAACATACTTAATGCATATATAAGTCTTCTTCCTGTAGCAACGTACAAGACAGGTGGGAAAGAACACATCCGAGTAAAGTAATGCTGGTGCCAGTATCAGCGGGGGGAGGAGGCATCACTGTCACCAGTGAGACAGCCACTGTGTGCTGACATACATCATGAGCGGCTATGCTCACTGTGACCTTAATGCTGCGGGTCATGGATGCTGTTCTCCTGGTTCAGTGGCTGAAAGTGCCAGGATCTGGGGACTCCTCTCCCTGTGGGTTGTTTAGAGAGGTCTGCCCAAGGATTAATGCCATTACTTTTTCTCTGAAGAGCAGGCAACCAATTTTGACTATTGCTACGACTTCATGCGATAGAAGCAAAGCCAGTCATGTCCACTTCGGAGTAACCGGGACAGATCAAGGAACGGGTCCCATGATAGTCGTTTGCCAATGCCAGGACCCTGCTGCCCCCTCTTCCCTTGACACGGAGGTGACATTCATGCTCGTGTTCAGCATGTTTGTCACTATGGGCTTCAGGTGCGGTGTCTCCACCCCGCCGGGACAGCCGCTGTGATCGTACTTGGGCAGCTTTGCAAAGGGGATGAACAACTGTCCACACTTCCAGCATTCAGAAGGCACACTCTACAGCGTGAAATGAGCAGAAACAGGATCAAATCGCCCTGTTTCTTTGGACACAAGGAAACAAAATCAACCACAAGGAGCAGGTGTGAACCTGAACATTGCCCCCTATTATCTGTGCTTACTCGCCCACTCGTACTTCATGGACTGTCCCCGGAGATTTCTTGGTTCCTGAATATTTATTTTTTTATTATCTTTTAAAGATTTTATTTATTTGTTTCAGAGAGACAGAGGGTGAGAGCATGAGTGGGGAGAGGTGCAGAGGGAGAGGGAGAAGCAGACTTCCCGCTGAGCAGGGAGCCCTACCTGGGGCTCAATCCCAGGACCTGGGAATCGTGACCTGAGCCCAAGGCAGCTGCTTAAATGACACAGAAACCCAGATGCCCCGGTTCCTGAATATTTTAGAAATGCTTCCTACTCACATGCTTACGGCAAAGATCGCAAAGGAAAAGGGTCTGAACCACTTTTAAGCCATGTTTCTTTCCCCCACTTTACGAAGGAGTATTCATAGGGAACGTATTTTAAATATCTTCATGTGGTTTGTACATCGTATGAAGTGTCCTTCTTACTAGACCTGGAGCAATGCCACTATTTACTGAATGAGTAAATTACCTCGGTTATAAGATAACACGAGGCATAACGGCCTTTAAAACCTTTGTGTTGAGTGAGTATAAGCAGCAAATCGAAACCCCACAGAGGCTCTTGAAGGGAATTTTATCATCAGGTTGAAATGAACAGCCAACAGACCCCTGTTTTACTGCCTCTACTCAAAGCTTCATGGAAGGCTCCGCCCAGTCTGTTTGCAGTGCACGTCCTGCCTCACTGCACTGTCCAATATAAGAAGAGATTCCAGGGGCGCCTGGGTGGCTCAGTGGGTTAAGCCGCTGCCTTTGGCTCAGGTCGTGGTCTCAGGGTCCTGGGATCGAGTCCCGCATCGGACTCTCTGCTCAGCAGGGAGCCTGCTTCCCTCTCTCTCTGCCTGCCTCTCCGTCTACTTGTGATTTCTCTCTGTCAAATGAATAAACAAAATCTTTTTTTAAAAAAAAGAAGAGATTCCAAACCCTTGAGCTCCAAATGCTGGCATTTTAATAATTTAATACATTAAAAAATGTTTGGGTGTTTCATATTTATTAATGTAAAATAGGCCATCAGGCATTTTTTTGTTAATTCACAAATGAAATGTCAAGGTGAATTAATCACCATGTGGTTGTTTTCCAGGGTGATGGGCGGGGACTAGTTGACCCAATCATAGTTTGCAGCCTTGCCCTTCATCGTCATGGCGGACATGCTTTATCCTCCATGACACTCGGTCATAACCCCTCCCAGTATCTCCGGACGGCCAAAATGAGAGTAGTGAGACGCCCTACCACGGTGACGGACAGATGGCCATAGAGTCAACGCTGTGTGCAGTGCTTTGCTGGACACTAACTCTGCCATGGAAGAAAGACTCACAGGGAGAAGAGAGGATAGGACCATTTGTGTCATCCGTGCCGGGTGATGCTCTGAGGGCTCAGGGGATATACTTCCCACGTCCCTATTCTCGTAACTACCCTGTGAGACAAAGCCCAGAAGTTTGGGTAACTTGCCCAGGATAGAGTTGGTAAATGTTTTTTCTCATCTTGGAACCCACACTTGGTCTTGCAAAAGAAATAAGGCATTTATTGTTGAGTGTGTATTGCCTGCCAGGTACTGTTTGAGCTGTATGAGCTACATAAGCAAATCAGACATAATCCTTGTCCTTGTGGGATTTGAAGTAGATACGATCAGAAAAACTAAATTTTATGTAGTAGGAAGGGGGTAGCAATTGATTTCTTAAAGAGATTTTGTTTATTTATTTGAGAGAGAACGAAAGTGAGAGAGATCACAGAAGGAGATGCAGAAAGGGAGAAGACGCCCCACTGAGCAGGGAGCCCAAAGTCAGGCTCCTTTCCAGGACCTGAGCTGAAGACAGATGCTTAACCGACTGAGCCACCCGGGTGCCCCCAGCAATGGGTTTTTAAGAAAAGTAAATGGCAAAACAGAGTAAGGGAGCAAGAGCATGGCAAGGGGGGTCATGGTGGCTAGTGACGATTTTAGAGAGTTGTAAGAGTGGGACCCACTGAGGTAGCACAAAGGTATGAATTTTGAGGGGATGCCTGGATAGCAGGAAGTTATTTTCATGGAAATGTGACAGCTGGGACAGGTCCTGCATCATAAACAGAAATTCATCAGGTGGAAAAAGGTAATAATAGCCCTAAGGAGACTCAGAGTCATGAGGCTAGAAAGTCCTAGAACCCTGACTTCTGTGCAGTACATGTGTGTACATGTGAGCCTGAGACGGACAGAGGCAGCACAAAGAGGACAAACCTAAATCCTTTTAGACCATTGTCTGTTGAAAGCAGCGCGCTCCTTATTTCTTCTCCATGACACACACGATTTGGAGGTGATAATACTGACTGACGTCACGGCATCAACACCATGCTGGTAAGTGTTCAACAATCCACCCTCTCCAGAAAGAGAGACTCTCATTTGTGTCAGTTGCCAGTTTCCATGATGTAAACACTCTGACCATGACTAGTTTGAAGCAACCAACACAAAAATCTCCAAGTGAGGTTTTGGGAAGAGAAGTGCCATCATGCAGTGTTACCATATTTCTTCCCTACAGAGACGAAACATGCAAATAACCTAAAAAGCATAGATAACAGAAAGATGTGGTAAGATAATTAGGAAATGGTACATTTCCAATAGTTACTGGCTTTGTTTTTGGTAGAGCTTATTTAATGAAAGTACACACAACTTATTTTTAAATAATTACTGTGTTTAGTAACTGATTTAACAAAATCTGAAAAGTTGATGACCCTAGCATTCGTATGCTGCTGCAGCTGGTTCCAGCCCACCACTGGGCTGGCACAGAAATGAAGAGAATTCTTTTTCCCTAAGTCAGATCTTAAACCTTTTTGACCTGAATACATTCCTCATTTCAAGGAAGCATGACATTCAGAGTGAGTTAGTCTTTGTGGGAAGATGCTTTCCCCAAATTGTCAGAGCCTGGTGACTGGTCCAGACCGGTGCCAGCTTTGACATAGTCCCACCTGTTGGTTTTGCTTTTTTTTGCTTGTGCTTTAGGCTTCATTCCCAAAATCTTTTCCACACCAATGTCAAGGAGCTTCCTCCTCACATTCCCTTTGGGAGCTTTGGGGTGTCTCATCTTGTGTTTAAGATTTTAATCCATTTTGACATATTTTTTGAGTGATACAGGAATTCTATTTTCTTTGTGTGGTTATCCAATTTTCCCAAACCCATTTGTTGAAGAGGATCTCTTTTCCATGCTGAGTGTTCTTGGCTCCCTTGTCAAATGGTGGTTGACCTTATGAACAGGGATTGGTTTCTGGGCTCTTGGTTCTGTCCCACTGAAGCCCATAGCTGGCTGAATGGTCTCATTTGCTTCCATGTTTCTGGTAAGCCCATGCCAAAGGCAAGCGTGATTCTAGTAGGTTGAAGGGGTATATTTGGATACTTTCTTTTGAAACACTTCCACATTTTAACTTTGAGGGCAGACAGAGGACAGCTAAGGAGATTGCAATTTTTAATCTTTGGAAGATAAATATGCCACTGACACAGTGAAAATGCTGATTTCCCTGGTGCTTTTTTCTCTGTTTGAATGTATCCCCCGATATGAGGCACTGCCCAGATTCTCTTTTTAATCTTAAAGATATTAAGATCTTTAATGGTGAGGGCAGCAGAATGGAGCCATTCTAACGCCCAGTCCTAAAAACATGCTGTCACCAACTACGATGTTGAGACAAAGAGAAGGAAAAAAAAAAACGGTGATTTGTTGCCTGTTTCATCACAAAAAGGAAGGACTCCCGAGCTATCTCTTCTGCCTTCTGAGCTACCCAAAAAGTCTAAAGAGGAAGAATTAATAGGAGTAGTACCAATGAATAAAACCCTTGTTCTCACATGAGCTAATGATTTAAAAAATTCTTGTTTTGGCTCTTCATTTTGTTTCCCCCCCACCCCCCACTTCCTGGCAAGTGGAACATCACAGGACATTTTTCTTTTACCTAAAAATAAGGGAAGAAACATGCTGCACCATTATTTTCCCAAAATACCTTACTAGAAAAATATCGCTCATGCATGATTATGCAGTAATCTCTCCCTGCAACAGAGTGCACATTCATTGCTTATCAAGCCCCATGAATTTTTTTAGGATTTAGTTTTTATTATTCAAAACAAATTTGTGAGACAGAAGGTATAGTCCATGAAGGTAGGGACTTATTTTGTTCTCAACCGTAGAAGTTGAATGAGTAATTTCCTCAGCTCAATCCTAAATTTACAGTCATGGAAATGTACTTGGGGCCACTGATGACCTTGCTCAGCACTGGCTGGTTAAAAAATGGTAGAGCATGATTTAAATGGAGCATTTTTTGGTTTCACAGCTCTTTCCCCAAAGTGCTGTGAGACCTCCATTGTGTCCACCCAAGGGAGAAGGTGGGCAGCATGTGGGATGCTGAGTTTAGTCTGAAGTCTACAGCCCCAGAGGAGAAGCTCAGTGACCTCAGCTTGACTTGTTCCGTCTTCTGCAATTGTCACATCTGTCCTGGGAAAGTCAAAAGGTATTCAAACGCTTCATAACGTTGACATATCCTGTCCACTTGTGATATTATTTTTGAGTAAAAACTGCAGAACTGCCCTTGTTCTCCCCTTTCTTGCATGCACGTAGTAAAACAGATATTCCGACATGCCCCGTGCACTAAGTCTGGTATGTATTGGGCATTCATCACGCCAGTTGTACGCACCCAACCTTAGACCAGTTGCATTACATGAGCACCAGTCCGTCTCCTGTGTGGTACGTGTGTGCTTTCCCACATTCCCGAGTGACCTGTGCATAGGATGAAGTTTGAGATGGACTGCGCTGGACACCACTGGACCGCAGTGCAGTAAAATCCAGTATGTTGGTTAGAGCATCTTCTTTTTAGAAAGCAATGACTAGAGATTCTTTCACTGAAGGTTATCTTTCTCCTGTTGATAGACAAGCTTCTGGAATCTGAGCCTTGGAAAGAATACACTGCCACATTGATATTCTATTCAGCTTTCAATCATCAAGCTGAAAATGAAGGTAAAAAGGAGTGAGAAAATACCAACTAGTCATCTGAGAATTGCTTTTGGAGTCCAGTGAAAAAGGCCATCTTGCCTATGAGCAAAGTATTCACTTGCCGCGTGTTTGCTCTGTGCATTCCCGACACTCACCCTCTGCATCAGGTCTGCTGTCCACCAGGTCCACAGGCTCTTGATGGTAGAAAGGAATGGGATCACCATGCAGTCTGTCTAAAGATGGTTGCACAATCAACGTAATTTTTATCATGAAAATCCATGAGTAAGAATGGGGCTCCTAGGAATATTTTCAGAACTTCTCATGGAATTTGGAAATTAGGAAACAACACTGAAAGTGCATCTGATTTTGATTCATCCCAGCGGTGGGGGCAGGAGGGGAATAGCTGACATGGTAAGTAACGTTAAAGAGCTCTCAGTCGAACTGTAATATCGGATATACAATGATTTTTTTCTTTTTTAATGTAAGTGCATTCGTCTGCTCAGGCTTCCCTGAGAAATGGTCATCGACTGGGCAGCTCCGACAACAGAGATGCGGCTCCCACAGGTCTGGAGATGGGCAGCCCAAGACCTAAGCAGGAGCAGACGGGACGTCGGGTGAGGACCCGCCCCGGCTGCAGAGGGCTGCCTTCCTCCTGAGTCCTCACGCCCTCTGTGCTCTCTCTTGTCCTGTTCGTCGCGAATCCCAGCCTCATGACCTGATTTGACCTCAGTTACCTTCCAAAGGCCTCATCAGACTTTGAGTTAGGACTTCAACATGTGAATTTGGGGAGGACACATTCGGTCCTAACGGTAAGTAAATCTCAAGCACTGTGCGGGCGCACGTACCCCAGAGGAGCCGCCTGCCGCTGGTCTGGAGCTCAGGTTGGCCTGGGCATGCTTCACTGCGTGTTGCCCTGTTGCACATGTCCAAGGAGCCAACCAGGAACCAGCGACCTTAGAGGCCAGTCCTGCCTCTGCCTGTCTGTGGGAACTGGTGAGTTCCTTCACCCTGTGCTGCCTCAGCCTTGTCAGCCAAGTGGAGATCCTGAGACAGACCTGCCTCACAGTGTTTTGGAGGGAGTACACCGTATAAAAGGGCTTGGCGTTCACCAGACACCTGGCCCGCAGCAAACCCTCCGCCCTCCTCCCTGACTGCAGGCTCAGTGTCATACAATGCACACTCATCTCTGCTCCCCATAGCCCCCAGCCTGCGACCCCATGTCTAGCCAGGACCCCAGAGGCCCTGCGGGTCTCACGGCAGCACTTCCTGAGGCATCGTCTCCTGAGAGTGTGGAGCGAAACACCAGGTCCACATCCAAATCAACAGAGGGGAGAAAGGGGCCAGGAGGAGAGAGCATGGGTAGGGAGGAAGGAGGTGTGGGCCAGAGTAACTGAAGGTGGGCTACAGGACCGAGGACAGCGTCCCTCGGGGCGCCAGACGAGTCCCCCAAGACTGCTAAAGACATTTTCAGTTTTTAGACTTTGCGGTTACAGTTACTAAGCTATGATATAGAAGACGATATAATATAGCACATCATTTGCATGTAACATAGAACATTGTATAATTTAAAAGTGGCATTAGTTTCATAGATGTATAATTTAGACATTTTCTTATTTCTATTAAATTTATTTTTTGTGACTTTTGCATATCGTTTTTGAAAGAAAAATGGGAAAGAAACAAGAAATTACCCTTGATACAACCATGCAGATATAACTGTATCAATTTTACCGCATATCCTTTTAATGTTTCTAAATACCTACAAACTTCTTTTTTTTTTTTTTTGAGGTTTTTATTTGACACAGAGACAGAGCACAAGCAGGGGGAGGAGCAGAGGGAGAGGGAGAAATAGAACCCCTGCTGAGTGGGGAGACTAACGCAGGGCTCGATTCCAGGACCTGGGATCATGACCCGAGCCGAAGGGACAGACTTAACCACCTGAGCCACCAGGCGCCCCAATATCCACATAGTTGTTAATATTCTGATAAAGTAAAGCAGTGTGAGATTAAAGGAACACACGCTTCTAGCCCATTTTTCCCTTTGAATTCTTTGTTGAATGTTTTCCCTTGCTAGTACAGTTTTCCTCAATAACCTCTGTTTCAGGAACTTCAGATTATACAAATTTTTGGGCCAAGGTCCCTATTTTGAGAACAGTCAGGTTATTTTCACTTCACTTCTGGTACAGTAACAGGGAGGGGAAGACCACCCTTCCACAGGCCTTTGCACACATTCATGAACACGGACTGAGCATAAATTCATTACGAACCTATTCACCGTGTCAGAGCGTATTTAAAGAATCCTGATCCTTGCAGATGAGTCTCCCCAGGCGTGGTTTTACCAGTTTTACCATTCGTCAGCACTGCTGCTGCCCGCCCAGCGTGGTCAGAGAGCCCGCGTGGAAACCCCAGTGTCCGGCCCGCCCCAGCCCTACAGAACCAGTCTGTGCGTCCGGGAACATCTGGAAGATTCGCAGGGATCCGGCTGTCAGTTCCAGAAACCACCACGTCACACTGCAGCCTCCGAAGCATGAAGATTTTATTTTTTTTTAAACTGTCTTCCTTTTTTGCCAGAGGGGAAAGAGAAACAGGATACAGAGACGTGAGACGTTGGGTTTCAGACCCAGGGAGGCGGGACGCCGTCCTCAAGCTGAGAATCACTCATGACTGGGTTGAGTCACGCGTCCCCGAATAGAACAGAGGCCTGCGGCGGAGCTGAGGTAAGTGCTCGGGGGTGGGGTGCGGGAGGGGGCGGTCACACCTGCACCTCCTCTAATTCTGGCTCAGAGCTGCATCGTCAAGGAGGACCTGACGTCCAAGAACAGCCTGACTCAGCCGGCCGGGCTGGGCGGGGGGAGTGGAGGCCGGTCCGCCTTCCTCTTCCTCGTTTGGGATTTGTCAATGGCCGTGGGTGGTTCCGCGCCTGTCCCCGGAGGCACGGACTCAGGTTAGCGATCTCTAAGATGCTGTCTGTTCACCCCAAATCCTACCTGCACGTCCAGGACGGTGATGTCACCCACGCTTCCACACGAGAGCTGTGACCAGACCGCATCTCCGAAGGCTCCCAACTCTGTACGTTTCACTGACCAGCTTTAGGGATAAAGTGGTCCTATAGGTCAGTTTTCTCTGGCTCAGAAATGCTGAGGGAGAACCTGGGGGTTTCAGGAACATGCAGCTTCTGATTCAGCAGCTGCAGGCGGGGGCCTGAGAGTCTGCATTTCCTCCAAGCCCCAAGGGATACGGAGGGTGCTGATCTGAAGACCTCTCCTGAGAGCTGGGGGTGGGCAATGAAGGCCAGGGAGGTCCCCAATCCGCGTCTCCCTCTTCCTGCACTTAGCCACGTCCTGGAGGCGAGACTTGCTGTATTCACGGGTCTACTTTAAATAACACCTTTCTTCTGAATTATGCTCTTCATTTATTTTCTAAATTGGGAAGCAGCATTTCTGACTCCCGTCTCCCTGCACATCTCCCCGCCTGCTTCCAAGCAGTTGGAAGCATCAGTGGCCAGAAGAAGAGGGCAGCCAGCAGTGGGTGTTAGACGTAGCCACAGAGTGCATGGAAGAGTCGTGCTGCTTTATAATCGGTCATACAGATCCCCAGAGAGAGAGAAATTTTACTGTTTTCGACACAAGATGCATTTGTGTTTATCCGCTTCTACTGGATGTAATATTGCCAACAGCCCTACCGGTGGCACTTTTCTTGTATGTCAACCTCTTGTATTTTCCTGACCACCCAGTACACACTGCCCTGGACACCCAGTACACACTGCCCGGGACACACGGCTTTGTCTGGGTGGCGCTGGGGGAGGGAAAGGATGTAGCAGCTGTCATCGGGCAATGCCGTGTGGTGGTGAAGGCGTTGCACGCTTGGGAGAGTACATTACGAGGGCCATTGAGCATCCTGGGGTACCCAGCGTGGAACTCATGGACATTTCTGTCTGAATCTAAAACACTAGGCAAGTCCAGGTGCCACCAATATACTTTCCTTATTCACCGTTTTCTTCTCTGCTCTTTCTCTGAAAACCACGGTGATTGGTGCTGCTTGCACACAGACGTGATGTTGTGCCCAGTGGCGTAGCCCTTTGTGTGCACTGGTGATCCCGTCCCATGTTCACTATTGGGATGGGGCCCTGAACGTTGGCCCGATGTTCAGTGATCCCTTACTATATGAATCAGCACATGCGTGTTCTTTTCACAGACAGTGAAGCTCAAATAATTCTAAGATTGGGGAATAATTTTCTATGGCATGTTAGAATTTTCTGATGCCTGAGGGTTATGCACCAGCTCTTCCATTTTAGTTTTGGGGAAAGAAATCTAAAATATCTTTAACACATTGACCTGTTTTAACGATTATAGTATAGGTAAAGCAAGTCAATTTGACTTGACTCTGGATTTTTCCATGAACTATCATCTACTTTTTGGCAATATTCATGCCTCAGATTATGACCTGGGACAGTGATCTTATAGAAAACATGAAGGTACAGTTGGGTTTGTATTTAGGCTGAGAGGCGCTTGGGTAGTTTTGTAAGTTTTGATTAATTCATTATGTGGTCTTCAATTCCTTCTACAAATATAGTACAGAAAATATTTGCTTAATTAAGTTTTCCATAATGATGCCATGATCCACACGGATTTTGAAATGTAAATATTAAAAAAACCTCTTCTAGCATGAATCACTTTCATATAGGTTTGTTATCCAAAACCGTCTTCATTGAATCTGTGCATGATCTTTCCTTGGGCAAAATCTTGCAATGGTTTGATCTAACAGTCATTAAAAACTTTTTAGAATTTTTGGGCATAAATTACATTAAGTAATCACAATTCATTGTTCTAAGAATCTATATTTTAACAATATAATTAGTCAGATTTATAGTTTTTTGCTTTTGAACACAAGCATTAGATCCAGTGATGTTCAAGAAACATCCCTCTTCTTATCTTGCAAATACTATTTGTAAGTTCACAGCGTAGTACTTCTTAGGCAATATTATTGAACTAACACTGTTTGCATGGGTAACAAAACCCTTTCAGATCTTGGCAGTGGGTCACAATCTCCTTTTAGAGACTGCTGTGGAGACATGACTGCCAGTGACTTGAGATTTATTCTTTCCTATTAAAAGATATGTATTTAATTTAAAAACTTTCAAATATATATTTGAAAAAATATTTGAATGCTATAGAAATATATTCTTTAAATGCTGTTGAGTATCAAAAGCCATAAATCCAACAACACCAAATATAGAAAATAATTTATTAATCTAATTCAGAAATGAACACATTGGGTAATACTAATTGAGCTGTTAATAAAAGTTATAGCAGTTAACATTTATTTCCTAGTATGTGTCAGGTACTATCTTAATATATATTCACACACACAAACACACACACACACACACACACTCATATATTCACTTAAGCTGCTCACCAGTGCCGTGGTATGGATACACTGTAGTTATCTCCATTTTATAGATGTGGAAGCTGAGGACTGGCTTATGTAAGTTGGCCACCGTCATCATCTAGTAAGTGGTAAATATGCTTTAAACGCGGACAGCTGACTATAGGTCCAGCACTGAACCACCGTACTAAACAGCTTTTTTTTTTTTTTAAGATTTTATTTATTTATTTGACAGAGAGATCACAAGTAGGCAGAGAGGCAGGCAGAGAGAGAGAGGAGGAAGCAGGTTTCCCGCCGAGCAGAGAGCCCGATGTGGGACTCGATCCCAGGACCCTGAGATCATGACCTGAGCCGAAGGCAGCGGTTTAACCCACTGAACCACCCAGGCGCCCTAAACATCTTTATGTAACAGGTGACTTACATTAAATTATTTAATCAACCCAACAACCATGAAATTGCTCTAATTGCATTCAGTTTCTAGATGCACTATAGTACTGAAGTTATAAGAGGTTGAGTAATCAGCTTGATGTATAGTTAATAAGGGGTACACCTGAAATTCATACTTCAGAGTATGAATTCAACTTCATCTATCAGTTGTCAATAGATCCTACTCCATTTTAGCCTCATGTTTTGCCTTCAACAGTAGTATTCATATCTGGGCCTCTGTATCTTTACATTTTAAGACTAAATGTGTAGCCATAAAGAGGCAATGAAGAACATAGGTTGCTTTTCTTTTCTTTTTCTAAGATTTATTTTTTATTTCAGAGAGAGAGAAAGAAGGGGGAGGGGCAAAGGCAAAATGGGAGACAGAATCTGATGTGAACTCCCCACTAAGTGCAGAACTTGAGGCGGGGCTTGATCCCATGACCCTGAGATCATGACCTGAGCTGAAACCAAGAGTTGGAGGCTTACCAACTGAAACACCCAGGTGTCCCAAGGTTGCTTCTCTAAGTTGGCTTAGAAGTACCACTTAATTCATTACAAAAGCGGGGGAGACTTATTAATCTCAAATGTTTAAATTGGTCCAAGGAGAGCCAAGATTCAAGGCATGTACTTTGAAAACAGTAGGAGACCATGCAGAGGTGCTGGGTGGTGGAGAGAAATGGTTTTCTTTTTACTTACTTATCTTCTCATGTCGTTTAATTTTTGACATCACTAATACATAATGCTGGCGGTATTTTCCAAGTTGATTAAACATCATGTATTCTTATAGGAAGAAATGATGCACATCAGATATTTAGACGTTTGGAAAGATTCCTCACAAATGTGAGCACGCAGAGCATCTGAGGGATGTATACTGCCATTAGTGTTGGGTTGGGAATTCATGCGTTGGGTTGGGAATTCATGGTCACTGACACTTCTTTCAACACCTGCAGTTGGCGATATGCATTTTCTCAGCCATTTTAGGCTTGATGTATTTCAAAGCTGAATCTCTGAGGCAAATTCAGTAACCTATGGTTGAAGAATTGAAGTTTGAACAAGATGATGAGAAAGTTGTAGATTGCCTTGAGGGAGAGCAAGCCGTCTGGCAAGAAATTGTTTTAGAACAACTTCAACTAGTTTCTGCTGGTGGAATACGGTTGACCTTCAATTTATTTTCGTTCAAGGCAGGCGTGTCTATTTTAAGGCGCCCACTCCAGAAAGACTCCAAAGCAACTAGATTTGAGCTTTGAAAAAAATACAATCTAATCCATCCAATTGGAGCTTAAATTCCAGTGTAGAATGTGTATGTGTATAATATAATTATATATAATACCTATTTCTTTTAAAAAATAATAACTAAAAAAAAAACTAGCTTAGCTTTTTCCTACCTCAACTTTTGGAGGCACATTAATTTCTAGGAATGTGAAAGTCTTCAGTGCATGAAGGCATGGGACTGTGGTGGGTGTGGGAGAGCAGTGACCACCAAGTTAGAGGCTGACATGGGAGCAGTGTCCTCAGGCAGAACCCATCTCATTGAGAGCAAGTTCATACAGAAAAGACCATGACCTACAATTCCTGGAGTATTTCCCTATATAACAAATGGTGGGTGCATCATGAACTGATCTAAGCCTAACTCTCTGAACCTCAAACACTTCTTTCCTTTCCATCTCAGCCCTGTGTTTTCTCACATTTTCCCCAAATTTCATTGTCTCCTAGCTTGTGTCCAATGTTTGCCTCTTCTACTCTCCTGTGTCCCCCTGAAGCCAGAACAACATGGGTAGAAGAGAGATCGAAACCAATTTTCCTTCCTTGTCTCTAGTCATTCCTCATAGTTCCCAGGACAAAGATATTTTCCTACTTTAGGACAGTCTGACTCCTCAATCTCATCTAGAGTGTTTGAACTCATCACTTGGTGACTGGTAACTACTACCTGTTGTCTCACGAAAGTAGCTCCTTCAAATGCCAAGTTCTCTCAGACTTCTTGTCCTTACCTTGACATCCCTGTCCTCTCTTCCTCAGAATGATGAACTTCCTCAAAAACTTTTACACAGCAGAAATTTCTAGGCAGAGAAAGCTCTCTCTGTTTCTCTAAAACGTATGCTTGCATGTGAATTTTCCCATTGTATGGTTATTTTTCCTTGGCATACTCTCTTTTATTTGGTATAATGGAACTCAATAAATGAGTAAATAAGTACCTTGCATATAAGAAATATTATAAAACATTTTGAACAAATAAAATGTTGAATAAGTGAACAAAAAATAATTATACATGTGCAAATTTCAGTAGTTTTAATATGAACAGTTTATAACATTTTTATTTTGAAATATTAAACTATGGTATAGTTGCAAAAACTGTACAGAGTTCACATGTACCCTTTGCCTAACTTCTCATGTTAACTTACTATATAACTAAGAAATGAAATAAGAAAGTTACACTGGCACCATAACATGAATTAATCTATGGGTTTTGTTCAAATTTCTCTAGCTCTTTCAACCAATAGCTTTTTTCAGTTCTACGATTCAATCCATTTCCTCACACTGCATGCAGTCATCATGTGGCCTTTATCTCTTCCAATCTCTGACAGATTATTGGTTTTTCCTTGTCTTCTATGACCTTGACAATTTTGAAGAATTGTTTTGTGGAATGTACCTCAAATTGGGTGTGCCTGATGTTTTCTCATAATTAGGCTAACTAATGGGTTGTTGAGATGCCCGCAGATGACACAGATCACAGAGGTGCTATGCCCTACTCATCACTTTAACAGTGGTATTTAATGTCAAAGTGACTTATTTCTGGTGACCTTCATCACTTCATTATATGGTTTCTGCCAGATTTCTCCACTGTAAGTTTACTATTTTTCCTTTTTATACTATATGTGCTAGAAGCTGGTCACTAAGTACAGCTCAGCTCAAAGGGAGGGAATCCCATGTCCCTGAGGAGGAATTATAAAATATTTGTAGACGTACATTAAACCACAACAGCAGTATTTTGTGGGAGAGATTCTGAGGCTATGAAAATGTTCTCTTTCTCCTTGTAGTTTTGTTCCCTCGTTATAGCATTCATTAATAACTTTGCTGGCAGTAATTACTACCACGCTGTTCCAATGGTGATTTTCTATTTCCCTCATTCTTTCTACCTTTATTTATTAGAATTCTTCTATAAAATAGACATATTTTTCTTTCCCACTCATTTATTTATTCAGGCACATGTTCATATTGTTTGGACTCTTGGGTAATTTCTGATTTTCGTGGTAATAATCCTACATGATACTATTAGTTATTTTGTTGGTTTAGTTGGTCCACACTTGTGACTGGGTGCTTTCTCTGTCAGGCTGCCTGGTGTTACCTTTGACACAGCCCCTCCCCTTTTCATTAGACTTCCTTTGTTTTCTGGATGCCTGTCCAGGTACTCCAAGCTTGTCTTGTGTTATAAAGTCAGTCTTTGCTTCAAGAAGCCCTAGTTACCTTTTATTGGAAAAATGGTATTTAGAGGGACGCCTGGGTGGCTCAGTTGGTTAAGCAGCTGCCTTCGGCTCGGGTCATGATCCCAGCGTCCTGGGATCGAGTCCCACATCTGGCTCCTTGCTCAGCAGGGAGCCTGCTTCTCCCTCTGCCTCTGCCTGCCTCTCTGTCTGCCTGTGCTCGCTCTCTCCCCCTCTCTCTCTGACAAATAAATAAATAAAATCTTTAAAAAATGGTATTTAGAAAATAAGATTTGAACAGTGAGTGTGTTCATTGCTGCTGGGGAGTCATTGCTTCTAGGTCCCTGACTGCAGACAGCACTGGGGAATATGTGTCTGTATACCATCCTGTGTATTCACACATGTCTACTCTGAGGCACTCCCCAGGATGTCAAGTTAGGGCAAGTGCCATTTAACTTTCTATTTATAAATAGTAAAAGAAACACGACGCCATATTTATATCACTGATTCTAATCTAGTACCATAAGCCTCCTTGCTTATTTGTAACTTTCTGTCAGTGAGTAACTAAGCTCTCATTTTCTGCAATATAGTTATTTGTTTAATCATAGCTTCAAACTTGCTAATAGGTACCCCAGGAGATGACAGTTTACCAACAAGTGTAGAATGTTTGTGTCCATTTCTTTTGTCTTTACTCTTTTTAAAAAGATTTTATTTATTTATTAAGAGGAGGGGCAGAAGGAGAGGGAGAATCCCAAGCAGACTGCATGGAACATGGAGCCCTACAAGGGTCTTGATGTTATGGCCCTGAGATCATGACCTGACCCAAAATCAAGAGCCGGATGCTCAATTGACTGAGTCACACTGGCACCCCTTGTCATTATTCTTACAGTATGAGGAAAAATGGCCAAAGTTTTTTGGCTGGCTTCCCCCACACTAAACTCCTTAGTGCAGTTATGTCCTACATTTACCATAATGTCAGCTTTATTTATAACACACTGAGCTCTATTCTAAGTTCCCTGAAATCCCAGTTTAATTTCTTCTATTTGCACACAGAAAATTCAGCTCTTATGTCTAGATGTTCTAGGTGTTTGGATAAATGAATAAACTCATAGACCCACTACCCTAGTTCCATGCAGGATAGCCCATCACCTACCCTTTACTTTGTGTTTTCTGTTTGTTGTCAACTACCTTCTCTCTCCTAAGCTAAGGATGTCAT